>NW_024081103.1:694212-745862 GCF_003009895.1 Hyaena hyaena | reverse complement strand
GATTAATTCTGTTTTAAATGTCTGGTAGAATTCCCCAGGGAAGCCATCTGGCCCAGGGCTCTTATTTGTTGGGAGATTTTTGATAACTGATTCGAATTCCTCACTAGTTACGGGTCTGTTCAGGTTTTCTATCTCTTCCCGTGTGAATTTTGGTAGTGTGTGTGTGTGTATTTAGGAATTTGCCTATTTCTTCTAAGTTGTCCAATTTATTGGCATATAATTTTTCATAGTATTCCCTGCTCATTGCTTGTATTTCTGAGGGGTTGGTTGTAATAAGTCCATTTTCATTCATGATTTTGTCTATTTGAGTGCTCTCTCTTTTCTTTTTGCGAAGCCTGGCTAGAGGTTTGTCAATTTTATTTATTTTTTCAAAGAACCACCTCTTGGTTTCATTGATCTGTTCAGTTGTTTCTTTGGTTTCTATATTGTTTATTTCTGCCCTGATTTTTATTATTTCTCTTCTCCTACTGGGTTTGGGGTGCTCTTGTTGCTCTCCCTCTAGTTCCTTTAGGTGAGCTGTTAGGTTTTGCACTTGTACTTTTTCTAATTTCCTGAAATAGGCCTGGAGAGCAATGTACTTTCCTCTTAGGACTGCCTTCACCGCATTCCATAGAGTTTGGATTGTTGTGTTTTTATTTTCATTTGTTTCCATATATTTTTAAATTTCTTCTCTAATTGCCTGATTAGCCCATTCATTCTTTAGTAAGGTGTTCTTTAACCTCCTTGTTTTTGGAGGTTTTCCAGACTTCTTCCTGTGATTGATTTCGAGTTTCATAGCATTATGATCTGAAAGTGTGCGTGGTATGATCTCAATTCTTTTATATTTATTGAGGGCTGCGTTATGTCCCAGTATGGGATCTCTCTTGGAGAATGTGCCATGCGCCCTTGAGAAGAAAGTGAATTCCATGGCCTCAGGATGTAGAGTTCTAAATATATCTGTCAAATCCATCTGGTCCAATGTGTCATTCAAGTCCATTGTTTCTTTAGTGATTTTCTGTCTAGTTGATCTATCCATTGCTGTAAGTGGAGTCTTAAAGTCCCCTGCTATTAGCACATTCTCATCCATAAGATTGTTTCTGTTTGTGATTAACTGTTTTATATATTTAGGTGCTTCCATATTTGGTGTGTAGACATTTATAATTGTTAGCTCTTCCTGATGGATAGACCCTGTAATTATTATATAATGCCCTTTTTCATCCTTTGTTACTGTCTTTACTTTAAAGTCCAGCATGTCTGATACAAGTATAGCTACTCCAACTTATTTTTGACTTCCAGCAGCATGATAGATATTTTTCCATCCCCTTACTTTCAATCTGAAGGTGTCCTCCAGTCTTAAATGAGTTTCTTGTAGACAGCAAATAGATGGATTTTGTTTTTTTATCCATTCTGTTACCCTATGTCTTTTCATTGGGGCATTTAGTCCATTTACATTCAGTGTTATTATTGAAAAATATGGGTTTAGAGTCATCGTGTTCTTTGTGGGGTTCATGCTTGTGGTGGTGTCTCTGGTATCTTGAGTTCCTTGCAACATTTCCTTCAGAGAGTCCCCCTCAAGATTTCTTGTAGGGCTGGTTTAGTGGTGATGAATTCTTTCAATTTTTGTTTATTTGGAAAGACTTTTATCTCTCCTTCTATTCTGAATGATAGGCTTGCTGGATAGAGGATTCTTGGCTGCATATTTTTTCTGTTCATCACATTGAAGATTTCCTGCCATTCCTTTCTGGTCTGCCAAGTTTCAGTAGATAGGTCTGTCACCACTCTGATAGGTCTCCCTTTGTATGTTAGGGTACTTTGGTCCCTATCTGCTTTCAAAATTCTCTTTGTCCTTATAGTTTGCCAGTTTCACTATGGTATGTCATACAGAAGATCAATTCAAGTTACGTCTGAGGGGAGTTCTCTGTGCCTCTTGGATTTCAACGTCTGTTTCCTTCCCCAGATTGGTGAAGTTCTCTGCTATAATTTGTTCAAGGAGCCATTCAGTGCCTTTCTCTCTCTCTTCCTCTTTTGGAGTTCCCATGATACGGATATATTCCATTTGATTGTATCGCTGAGCTCTCAAACTCTCTTTTCGTGTTCCTGTATCAGTTTATCCCTCTTTTCTCAGCTTCCTCTTTTTCTATGATTGTGTCTTCTAAATCACTTATTCTCCTTTCTGCTTCTTCAATCCATGCATTGGACGCCTCCATTTTATTTTGCATCTCATCGATAGCATTTTTTAATTCATCACAACTATTTTTAAACCCCACAGTCTTTGTAGCAATAGTTTCTCTGATGTCTTCCATGCCCTTTTCAAGCCCAGAGAGTAATTTTATGACTATTGTTCTAAATTCTTGTTCAGTTATGTTGCTTATATCTGTTTTGAGCAGTTCTTTAGCTGTCATTTCTTCCTGGAATTTCTTTGGAGGAGAGTTCTTCCATTTCCTCATTTTGGTTAGCTTTCTATCTCTTGTTAGTTTTAAAAGCTTGTTATGCACTATGCACCTGTGAGTGCTGCTGTACTAAAGAAGGCTCTTTGACTGTCCAGGGTTTGTCTGTTCAGAAAGTGTTCTTTGAATGGTGTCTCTTGGTCTCTCTCATTGAGACCTTGGTTATTTTATTTTCCTACTAGTAGTGGTATTTGGGACTCTCCACCATGTCTATTTTGGCTTGTTTCTTGATGTAGTCCTAGAAAAAAACAGACAGACAAACACACAGGGAACAAAGGCACACAAATGCACAGACAAATCCAACAAACAAGCAAACCGAAAGGGAAAAAGAAAAAAAAAAGTTAGGGACACATACAAAAAATAAAAAGAGGAAAGAGGAAGACAAATAATAAAAATAAAAATACATAAAAAAAGAAAAAAGAAGAAAAGAAAAAAGAAAAAACCCAATAGACAGAGGACAATCTAAAGTATAAAACCTGGATTCCCAGCTATAAAGAAAGAGCCGGGTGTATGCAATGCTGATGGAAGAGCATATACAAAGAGAGAAATGACAGGGCAGATAGGAAGCGAAATTGGAAATGAAGTGGGCAGGCAGAAAGACTAAGAGGCTTAATTCAGAGAGAGAAAGAGGGGAATATGGTTGGAGAGGAGGTGAAAGAAATGACAATAATGCTACTCAAGAAAACTATATAGTCTCATTACTCCAGAGAGAAAGAGATAAAAAGGTAGCAGTAGAGGTTTAGAATTTACATCTAGAGAATGGATTAAATGTGACTGTTTAAGTAAGCCAGTGGCCAGAATTAATCAGGGCAGTGCAGCCATGTTGGCCTTGCCCCAGCTCCGATAAAAAAATAAAAATAAAAAAATAAACAAGAGGGCAGATCTCTAGCTGGGATGGGCGTCGTTTGGCCCATCGCATCCTGCCTTGGAGGTTGTGGGGAGAAAAGTGGCAGCACCCCCATCCCTTCTTGAACCAAGCATTGCAACTCACTCTTTTGGGTGTGATCTCCTTGTGCCCGGGGTGTAGCCAAGGTGGGCTGTGCTCTGTATCCCAAGCCAGGCCTCGTTTCCAGATCTCAGTCTGCACACCCCATTGATATTGCTCGAAATATAAACTTGCAGGTGAGTCCCTCAGAGCTGTTTCAAACCTCTTGTCTTCCTCCTGGGGATCGAGCCAGAAAGAGCTGCTCCCATCCCCTCCAGGTCGAGCTGGCAAGCAGGAGCAGTTTCTCCTGGGGTTGCCTGGGACAAGTGCGTCTCCCCTAGGGTCAGCTGGACAGCAGGAAACCAGGTCCCTCTGTGTCCCGAGTGGAGGTTTTTCTCTTCTCCAGTGACAGGGACAGTGTCTTGAGCAGTTTCAGCCGCTCTTTCTTTCTTTTTTTTTTTTTTTTTACCCCCCTAGACTCACTGTGGCTCCCTACAAAGGGGGATTTCCCCCTTCCCTCTGTGTCTCTGGTCCTGGACCAATTTTATCTTCCCCAGTTCACACTCACGCTATAAGGTTTTCTCAGTGGACTCTGTCTCCTTTTCCTCCCAAACTCCTGGATTCTGTAAGGGTTCCTATAGCTTCAGGCCTTCTCCTTTTGAGACATGAGGGCGAGTGAAATGTACGGAGCTCCCTACTTCTCTGCCATCTTGCCTCCTCCCTTAACAGAGAATAAAATTAAATGAAAAAGTAAAATAGACTAAAAAATTACAAAAAACAAAAAATAATAAAAAATATAATAGAAAAAATAAAGAAAAATCTTTTTTATGAAAACATAAAAATAAAAATAAATTATTTCTCTTTCTGTATCCAAGAATAAGAAAAGAATAAAAAATGAATGGATAGATCATCGAGCAGAATAATATCCGAACGAAATTACATCCATTTTCTCCTAGAAGTCAAACTATGACGCACTTTATAGTCTGCACTCTAAGCAGTGGAGAGACTTGTGGTGTTCCTCTAGGGCTTGGTTGGCACAGTTGAACGGGGCTTGGTGCAATGGCTTCATTCTCCACTTGGTAGCTCCGCTTAGCTTACTGGGGTGGATTGATGTGGCGTGTGTGTGTGTGTGTGTGTGCGCGCGCGCGCCCATGCGCACGTGTGGGAGATGCGAAAATGGCATCATTCAGATTCCCAGTCTCTAGTATTAGAACTCTATGCTTTTCCCAACTGACAAGCACTCCTTGTCTCCAGCTTCCGTCCACTCTCTGCTTCTCCGCTGTCCACAACCATGCTGTCAACCTGCCAAGCAGCGCCCTGCTCCTGAATTTTATCTTCGATGGGGCTGTGTTTCCAAATCCCTCACTTTTGAGGGCCTGTGTCTTGAACCTGCTCTGACCCTCTAGGGGAGGGTCTCACCAGACTATGGGTGACGGCTGCCCATTCCCCGGAGTGCACATGAGAGTGTGCCACTGCAGAAGCCCAGAGACTTTAGCTGGTGGCAGCCTGCCCCAGAAAATTTTCACATGATTGTGTAACAGCAGCGGTTCAGGGACTATGGTAAGTCACAACATACATCTGGCACCAGGCTTCCCCGCTCCCTAGCATCTTTGTTCCAACACCAGCAAATGTGGCTATAACCTGGAGTCTGAATGGGACCTTTTCCTGTGGTTAGACTGCATGGCTTCTACCAAATGTCCTCCCAGAAGGGAAACCGCCTCTTCCCATGTGGCCTGAGGACCCCTTGGATCTCATTGTCTGCTCTCAGGGATTCACCCTTCCCACCAGAGCACCGCCAGGTATTGAGCTGCGGAGTTTCTGAATCTGTGTTCCCCTGATTATAGAGCCCTAATGGTATTGAAACCTTTTACCTTCTCCTTTCTCTTTTCTCCCTTTCTTATTCAGTTCCTTGTCGGTGTTTTCACTCTTTCTCTCCAGCTGCTTTCAGGGGGGAGTGCTTTTCCTATACTCTCCCCTCTGTCTCCATCCTCTCTCCACAAACAAAAACAACTCACCACCCTTTGTGTCTTCTCTCTCCTCCAGTTCACCTCTTCACGCCACGTACCTGCTGAGTTCTGTGGCTCAAGTTATGTAGATTGTTGTGTTAGTCTTCAGATCAATTTTCTAGGTGTGCAAAATTGCTTGATGCTGATCTAGCAGCATTCAGGGATGAAAGAAGCAGGAATTTCTGTGCTGCTCTGCCATCTTGGCCTAAAAAGTTTTAGTTTTTTAAAGTAATCTGTACACCCAACATGGGGTGCAAACTTACATCCCCAAGATCAAGAGTCACATACTCTATCAATTGAGCCAACCAGGCATCCCTCATCTTTTCTTTCCATAAAAAGAAAATTAACAGATGGAGCTAAACTCTGCATTCAATATATTTTTCTAATCAGCATCCATGAATAACTACAGCTAAATCATTCATATCAAACAAAGAATCAGTTGATTGTGAAATCACAAATATTCTTGTGAAATTATTAATATCCTTCTAGCCAGAAAGTTGGTCATTACATAAATATTTTCATAGAAAAACTAAACATCTCCAGATGTGAATGAGGGAAAAACATTTATATTCCTTGATAGGCTTTTATAAAGTCATATGTAAATGAATCTTAATTTCTTTTTCTTGTGAGCTGGGCATTGCTATAAACATCATTGGAAATCATGGCATTTCTCCAGATGAAGTAATATCCTAAAATAATTGATGGCAAAGATCATTTTGGTGTATATTCCCTTGTTTTTTTAGTTAAGCATGCGAACTAAATACAAATCATAAGGTTCACTGGGAATGGAAGACTGCAGACTCAATATCCTCCAAATGTTGAGGAACCAGCTTTAACAAGAAGCACAGTGCAGTGAAGTAGTCCAGTTCACATAATTATTTCCCTAACCAAACATCCCTCAGTGGGAAGGAACATGAAATGAACAAAGACCTAATGATTTACAAGTCACTTGGTAAAGGAGAAGATAAGTATTATAAAACTAGTTTCTATGAGAATCTATTTCTGTGGTGAGTTCCTCATTCACTTCCAGCTCATGCCAGCAACTGAAGTCAATCTATGTCTGGTGGAAATACAGTCCCTGAAGATTATGCCCAAGGATATGATTTTATGATAATGAATAGGTTCTATGGAAGAGGTTGTGAGGTTTGTTTCTCCAGGTAAACTGTATCTTTATTGTGGAGCTCCTCATTGCAGACTAAAATCCTGGTGTGTATCTTGAAGAAACACTCTCCATTTCTTGGGAGGGCACAGGCTCTATGCTCAATAGCTATAGACTTGTGGGTAGGCCCAGCTTCTTCGTGATATTTCATAAATTTCATTAGGGAGGGACCACGCATAGGCTACAGGTAATAGAACCAACTTACCTGCCCCTCTTCCTCAAACAAAACAAAACAAAACAAAACAAAACAAAACAGAAACAAGAGCCTGAGTGCAGGGATATAAATCTTTAGAAATAACCAGAACTAAGGGGTTAAACAGCATTGAGATCTCTTTCTATTTCATTTTTGTTCTTTTTTATTGCAGGCTGGCCTTTTCTGAAACAGTAAGTGGTCACATGGTTCTTGGTGGACAAAATTATATACAAAGATGAGACTACTCTCTACAGGCAGGAGCAGCAAAGATTCACCCTGTGATGGCTCAGGCTTGCCTGGCACCTGGGAGAAGCATGGGGAAGAAGGCACGTGTTCCCAGTATGTCTCTTGGTCCCTCTGTAATGGCTTAGTAGGAACCAGGGAATCATAGCTGTACTTTTCTGGTTTCATGGGCATCTTACCACTGTCCCATTCTAAGACTATTGGACTTGGTTCTGTTACTGAGTCCGTGGACCCTCAAGAGATCTTAAACTTCCTCCCTAATATCGAGGAGGCCTCCTGATTCCTCTTAGCTCCCCCACCCCCATGCCAATCAGGAAAGAAAACTAAGGTGTATTTGAAAAATTGTGGCTATGGTGGAAGCTTCTGGCAACATTAGAAAACTAATGATTATGCAAACTGCCAATTTGGGCAGAAAAAAGAATATATAATTAAAACAGTGAGAGAATAAGGCTTGAGGACTCTCCAGGAACGTGAGTAATTTGTACCCCTTCAATCTTAAACATTTTTGTTCAACATTCCAGCCTCCTCCCTGCATCACAGAGAAATTTATTTTTTTAAATTCATGTATAGTTGACGTATTATATTAGTTTCAGGTGTTAAATATAGTGATTTGATAATTTTATGCATTACAAAACACTCACCACAGTAAGTATAATTACTATCTGTCAACATGCAAAGTTATTACAGTATTATTGACTATATTCCCTTGCTGTGCTTTTCATCCCCTTAACTACCTTATTTTATAAGAGAAATGTAATCCTTGAGAACTCAAAAACAATTTAAGATGCCAATGATGGCTAATTATAGTAAGCACTTAAGAACTTCACGATTGTAACATTGTCTCAAGAAGAATTACAAGTGTGTATTTTTTAAGTTTTCCTCTTTATTCAAAGTAGTGTAAGCAAATAACTAAAAGCTTTCAAATAATATAGAAGGTTTTATAATAATGAAAAAACAACAGCTTCCTGCTCTACTCTTCTATTGTTGAAATCCTGCTCCACAGAGGGAAGTCATTTTGACTCAATTATTTCTGTTTCTGTTTTTAGGTTTCCTGGGGTTTATCTCTATATCTCTGAATAATATATTGTAACTGTTGTGTCTCGATGAATAATTTTAGGCATTGTTTACGACTTGGCATGATGGAGGAGGTTTATGAATTTACAGAGCTCCCCTTCCTCCTCTTTGTCAGTACAACAGCTCTATTTTTAGTTCCCACGTTGTCTTTTATAGCTTTATTTTTATTTTTTAAAAATGTTTTATTTATTTCTGAGAGAGAGATAGCGTGAGCAGGGGAGGGTCAGAGAGAAAGGGAGACACAGAATCTGAAGCAGGCTCCAGGCTCTGAGCTGTCAGCACAAAGCCCTACGCAGGGCTTGAACCCATGAACTGTGAGATCATGACCTGAACCCAAGTCGGATGCTTAATCAACTGAGCCACCCAGGCGCCCCAAGTCCTTTATAACTTTAAATGCTACATGTAGACCTCTATTTTTGGTTCTGTCTACTTTAAAAAGTATCCCTTGATTTCTCGTTTATTTTTTAAGTTTATTTCTTTTGAGAGAGAGACCGAGACAGAGAGCAAGCAGGAGAGGGGCAGAGAGAGAGGGAGAGAGAATCCCAAGTAGGCTCTCACTGACAGTGCAGAGCCCAACACAGGCTTGATCTCACAAACCATAACATCATGACCAGAGCCAAAATCAAGAGTCAGACGCTTAACCAACTGAGCCACCGAGGCATCCTCTGATCTCCCATTTATAAAATGAGAAGAGCAATGTCAGTACCCCATTGCTACCTCTCAACTTCTATAAATCTCTACCCTTATTTGTGTACTCTCAAAGGTGATAAAACTTACATCTTGTCCTATTACCCATATTAAATAATTTGTACTTTGCTTAATGGTTGAAATCTCAATAATTAAGAAATCAATATTGGGGTGCCTGGGTGGCTTAGTCGGTTGGGTGTCTGACTTTCGCTTAGGTCATGATCTCGTGGTTCGTGGGTTCGAGCCCCACGTCGGGCTCTGTGCTGGCTGCCAGCTCGGAGCCTGGAGCCTGCTTCGGATTCTGTGTCTCCCTCTCTCTCTGACCCTCCCCTGCTCATGCTGTCTCTCTCTCTCTCTCCTAGAAATAAATAAAACATTAAAAAATTAAAAAAAAAAAGAAATCAATATTAACACTACTGTGACTATGTGAGTATTGTTAAGGGCAAAGCCAAGCTTCAATTTCCTTTGTCCATTTGCTAACTCCTTACTAATTGCTAGGCATTTTTCTAATTGTTTATCAATTGATAACTAATTTAGTCCTGTAATAAATGAGGAAGCACTTTTTCTTTTTTTAATTTTAGAGAGAGAGTGAAAAGAAAAAAAAAAAAACATAGAGAGTGCATGCATAAGCTGGGGAGAGGGGCAAAGGGAGAGAACAGAGAGAGAATCTTAAGTAGGCTCCATGCTCAGCACGGAGCCTGGTGCAGGGCTCTATCCCATGAGCCTGGGATCATAACCTGAGCTGAAATCAAGAGATGGATACTTAGCTGACAGAGCCACCCAGGCTCCCCAGGAAGCATATATTTAACTTCATTTTATTAGAGATGAAACTGCCTGGCAGAGAGGCTAAGCAAATTGCCAAAGGTCACTGAATTAGTTAGCTGGTGAGTCAGGCATTTTTTTTCTTTGAATCTTCTATTTATATTTCTTTACAACAGTTTTTTCCCTTGTGATGAGAACTTTTAAGATTTACTTTCTTATCAACATTCAAATTTGTGATAGACTATTATAGACTATGGTCCCCATGCTGTACATTACATCACCATGACCATCACCTATTTATTATTGGAATTTTGTACCTCTTGACTCCCTTCATACATTTCATTCACCCCTAATTCCTCACCCCTCTGGCAACCACCAATGTCTGTATCTATGAGTTTTGTTTTTTCTTGTTCATTTGTTTTGTTTTTAGATTCCAGAAAAAAGTGAAATCATATCATATTTGTCTTTTTCTGTCTGACTTGTTTCACTTAGCATAATGTACTCAAAGTGCATTCATGTTGCAAATGGTAATATTTCATTCTTTTTTTATAGCAGAATGATATTCCATTGTACATATATACCACCTCTTCTGCTTTTTTCTTTTTTTAAAAGATTTTATTTTTAAGTTACCTCTACACCCAACATGGGCCTTGAACTTACAAAAGATCAAGAGCTGCATGCCCCACCAACTGAGCCAAGCAGGTGCCCCTATACCACATCTTCTTTATTCATTCACTGATGGAAACTTAGATTGTTTTCATGTTCTGGCTATTGTAAATAATGCTGAAATAAACATAGAGGTAGATACATATTTCTAAACTAATGTTTTTATTTTCTTTGTGTAAGTACCCAGAAGTGGAATTGCTGGATCATATGGCAGATTTTTTTTTTGAGGGAGGGGGAGAAACTTCCATACTGTTTTGTTTTTGTTTTTGTTTTTTGTTTTTTGGGGTTTTTTTTGAAGGAAAAACTTCATCCTGTTTCCCATAGTGGCTGCATCAATTTACATTCCCACCAACAGTGTAGAGTTCCTTTTTCTCCACACCCTCACCAGCAATTTTTTTGTCTTTTTGATAAGAGCCATTCTTCCAGGTATGAGATGATATTTCACTGTGGTTTTGATTTGCAATTCCCTGATGATTAGTGTTGTTTAGCATCTTTGCACATGTCTGTTGGCCATCTGTATTTCTTCTTTGGAAAATGTCTATTCAGTTCCTCTGCCCATCTTTTAATTTGATTGTTTCTTTGTTTTTAAGTTGTATGCATTCTTTATATATTTTGGATATTAATCTCATATTGGATGCATGATTTTCACTATACTTAAATTTTTTTAATGCTTATTTATTTTTGGGAGAGACAGGGTGCAAGGAGGGGAGGGGCAGAGTGAGAAGGAGACACAGACTCTGAAGCAGGTTCCAGGCTCTGAGCTGTCAGCACAGAGCCTGATATGGGGCTCGAACTCAAGAAACACAAGATCATGACCTGAGCCAAAGTTGGACGCTTAACCGACTGAGCCACTCAGGAGTCCCTGATTTTCAAATATCTACTCCCATTCAGTAGATTGTCTTTTAATTTTGTGGGTGCTTTGCTTCACTGTGGAGAAACTTTCTAGTTTGATGTAGTCCCATTTATTTATTTTTCTTTTGTTGCCATTGCTTTTGGAGTAAGAACCAAAAAGATATTGTTAAGACCAATATGAAAGAACTTATCACCTATACTGTCCTCTAGGAAATGTATGATTTCTAGTCTTATTTATTTATTTATTTATTTAAATGTTACTGTATTTTTTAAAATGTTTTATTTATTTCTGAAAGAGAGACAGCGCGAGCAGGGGAGGGTCAGAGAGAGAGGGAGAGACAGAATCTGAAACAGGCTCCAGGCTCTAAGCTGTCAGCAAAGAGCCCAATGTGGAATTCAAACTCACAGACTGCGAGAACAGGACCTGAGCCAAAGGTGGACATGTAACCAATTGAGCCACCCAGGCGTCCCTGATTTCTAGTCTTAAATTCAAGTCTTTAATCCATTTTGAGTAATTTTTGTGTATAGTGTAAGATAGTACTCCGGGTTCACTTTTTTGCATATGGCTGTCCAGTTTTTCTAGCACCATTTATCAAAGAGATTGTCTTTTCCCCACTGTATAGTCTTACCTCTTTTTTGTAAATTAATTGACCATATATCCATGGGTTTATTTCTGGGCTATTTTGTTCCATTCATCTATGTGTCTGTTTTTATGCCAATACCGTACTCATTTGATTACTCTAGTTTTGTAGTAGTTTGAAATCAGAGCACGATGCCTTTAGCTTTGTTCTTTTTGAGACTTGCTTTGGCTTTTCAGAATCTTTTGTAGTTTCATACAAATTTTAGGATTGTTTATTTCTGTGTAAAGTGCTATTGGAATTTTGACAGGGATTGCACTGACCCCATAGATTGCTCTGAATACTATGGGCTCTTTAACAATATTAATTCTTCTAATCCATGAGCACAGAATATTTTCTCATTTATTTGTGTCTTTCAGTTTCTTTCTTTAATGCTTTATAGTTTTGAGTGTATAGGTCTTTCACCTCCTTGGCTAAATTTATTCTTAAGATTTTATTCTTTTTGATGCAATTGTAAAAGGGATTGTTTTCTCAATTTCTCTTTTCTGATAGTTTACCATTAGTGTATAAAAACACAACAGATTTTTGTATATTGATTTTTGTACCCTCCAACTTTATTTAATGTTCTTCTTAGTTCCAACTGCTTTAACAGTTTTTTGATGGTGTCTTTAGGGTTTGCTATATATAAAATCATGTCATTCTCAATAAATGATAGCTGTACTTCTTTCTTTCCTATCTGGATGCCCTTTATTACTTTTTTTCTGCCTAACTGCTTTGGCTAGGATTCTTATACTGCATTGAATAAAAGTAGCAAGAGTGGATACACTTGTCTTGTACCTGATCTTCAAGGAAAAGCTTCAGCTTCTCACCATTGCATATGATGTTAGTTGTGAGCATGTCTTACATGGTCTTGATTATGTTGAGGTATGCTCCATCTGTGCTACTTTGTTGAGAGTTTTGATCATTAAGGGATGTTTAAGTTTGTTGAATGCTTTTCCTGCTTCCACTGAGATGATCTTATGATTTTTAGCCTGCATTTTGTTAAGGTGCTATATCATTTTGATTGAATTGAGGATGTTGAATTATTTTTGCATCCCTGGAATAAATTCCACTTGATCATGATGCATGATCCTTTTAATGGATTGTTGAATCAGTTTGTTAATATTTTGTTGAGGATTTTTGCATCTATGTTCATTAGGAGTATAGGCCTGTAATTTTCTTTTTTTTATGGTGTGCTTGTCTGGTTTTGATATGAGGGTAATGCTGACTTCATAAAATAAGGGTTGGTTTTTTTTTAAGTTTACTTATTTATCTTGAGAGAGAGAGAGAGAGAGAGAGAGAGAGAGAATTTCAAGCAGGCTCCACATTGTCAGTGAGATCATGACCTGAGCTGAAACTAAAAGTCAGATGCTTAACTGACTGAGCCACCCAGTCTCCCCTCATAAGTTTTGAAGCATTTCTTTAGTTTTTGGAAGAATTTGAGGAGGATCAGTATTAAATCTTTGAATGTTTGGTGGAATTCACCAGTGAAGCTATTTGGTCCTGAACTTTTGTCTGTTGGAAGGTTTTGATTACTGATTCTATTTCCTAACTAGTAATTGGTCTATTTAGATTTTCTATTTCTTCATGATTCAGTCTTGGAGGATCATAGGTTTCTAGGAATTTATGCATTTTTTCTAGGTTGTCCAATTTATTGACATATAATTGTTCATAGTAGTCTCTTATAAACTTTTGCATTTCTCTGATATCTGTTGTAACTTCTCTTTCTTGTCTTATTTATTTGAACCCTTTCTTTTTTCCTTAGTGAGTCTAGTTAAAGGTTTGTCAATTTTTTTAATTTTTTCAAAGAACCAACTCTTAGTTTAATTGATTTTTCTATTGTTTTTTTAGTCTCTATTTCAATTATTTCTGCTCTATTCTTTATTATTTCCTCAATGATAATAATTTCAGGATTTATTTGTTTTTCTTTTTCTAGTTTCTTTAGGTGTAAAATTAGATTGTGATTTCTTTTCTTGAGGTAGGCCTGTTTTGCTATGAACTTGCCTCTTATAACTGCTGTTGCTGCATTCCCCTCATTTTGATATCTTTTATTTCCATTTTCATTTGTCTCAAACTATTTTTTTATTTCTTTTTTGGTTTCTTCACTGACCCAGTGTTGTTCAGTATTATGTTTAATTTCTACATATTTGTGTTTTTTTTCAGTTTTATTCTTATAATTGATTTCTAGTTTCATACCATTGTGGTTGGAAAAGATGCATAATATAATTTCAGTCTTCTTAAATTTATTGAGACTTGCTTTGTGGCCTAACATGTGCTCTATCCTGGAGAATATTCCATGTGCACTTGAGAAGAATGCGTATCCATCTGCTTTTGGATGGAATGCTCTGTATACATCTATTAAGTCCATCTGGTCTAATACGTTGTTTAAGGTCGATGTTTCTTTATTAATTTTCTGTCTGGATAACCTATCCATTGACATAACAAAGACAGTAAAGTCCTATACTATTATTGTAATGCTGTCAATTTCTCCCTTTAGATATGTTAGTGTTTGCTTTATATATTTAGGTGCTTCTATGTTGGTTGCATAAGTATGTACAAATATTGTACCTTCTTGCTTGATGGATCCTTTTATCATTGTGTAATGCCCATCTTTGTCTTTTTTAAACTATTTGTTTTAAAATCCATTTTGTCTGATATCTGTGTAGCTACCCTGGGCTTTTTTTTGATTTCCATTTGTATGAGGTATCTTTTTCTATTTCTTCACTTTCAGTCTGTGTGTGTCCTTATGTCTGAAATGAGTCTCTTGTAGGCAGCATATAGATAAGTCTTTTTTAAAAATCCATTCAGACATGTTGTGTCTTGATTGGAGAACTTAGTCCACCTACATTTAATTGTTTTTTACATTTAACTATTGATAGATATGTACTTATTACCATTTTCTTAATTGTTTTTTGTCTGTTTTGTACACCTTTCTTTTCATTTTTTTTCTTTTTTTGGTTACTTCCTTTGTGGTTTGATGACTTTTGATAATGTTATGTTTAGATTCCTTTCTCTTTCTCTTTTGTGAATCTACTATAAGTTTTTGCTTTGTGGTTACCATGAGGCTCATATATAACAATCTTTTTGTAAGTTGATAGCAAGTTAAGTTTGAATACATTCTAAAATTCTACATTTTTATTTATTCCCTATATTCTATGTATTTGCTGCCATTTTTTTACATATTTTTATTTTATGTATCTCTTAAGTAATTATTGTAGTTATTTTTACTACTTTTTCTTTTAACCTTTATATAGTTTTATAAGTGATTAATCTACTACCTTTACTATATATTTACCTTTACTAGTAAGATTTTTACTTTTGTATTTTTTCTGATTACTAATCACTACCCTTTCTTTTCAGGTTGAAGAAGTCCATTTAACATTTCTTTTAAGGCTAATTTAGTGTTGAGGAACTCCTTTAGCTTTTATTTGTCTTGAAAGCTCTTTATCTCTCCTTTGATTCTGAAGGATAACCTTGCTGGGTAGACTGATCTTGGAAATTTTTTCATTTTAGCACTTTGAATATATCATCTACTTCCTTCTGGCCTTCAAATATTCTGTTGAGAAATCTGTTGAAAACCTCACGGAGTTTCTCTTGTATGTAACAAGGTTCTATTCCCTTGCTGCTTTAAAGATTCTCTCTTTATGGGTATCTGGGTGGCTCAGTTGGCTGAGCATCTCTCCTGATTTTGATTTAGGTCATAATCTTACAGTTTGTGGGATTGAACCTGCATCAGGCTCTGCACTGACAGCATGGGGCCTGCTTGGGATTTTCTCTCTCTCTCTCTCTCTGCCTCTCCTTTGCTTGTGTTCTCTCTCTCTCTCTTGCTCTCTCTCAAAAGAAATAAACTTAAAAAATTATCTCTTTATCCTTAACTTTCAACATTTTATAATGTGATAATGTGGCTTGTCACGAGTACCTTTGGGTTCATCTTCTATGGAACTTTCTGGGTTTCCTGGATCCACATATCTATTTCCTTTCCTGGGTTGGGAAAGTTTTTAGCCATTATCTCTTCAAATATATTTACTGTCTCTTTCTTTTTCCCTTCTTCTGAAACCTTTATAATGAGAACATGATTATACTTGATGTTGTCCTATAGGTCCCTTAAACTATCTTCACTTTTAAAAATTCTTTTTTGTTGCTGCTGTTACTCTAATGGGTGAGTTCCATTGCCTATATTCTAGCTTACTGATTCTATCTTCTGCTTCATTTAGTCTGCTTTCGAACCTCTGTACTTTATTCTTCAGTTTGGTCATTGTATTCTTCAGTTCTGTGACTTCTCTTTTGTACTTTCTTATATTTTCTATCTTTTTGTTGAAGCTCTGGCTGTGTTCATCCATTCTTCTCCCGAGTTTGGTGAGCATAATTATGACCATTACTTTGAATGCTTTATCAGGTAAATTACTTATTTCTGTATCACTAGAGTTTCCCCCTTCTCTGGAATTTTATCCTGTTCTTTAATTTGGAACATATTTCTCTATTTTCTCATTTTTCTTGACTCCTGTACTTGTTTTTATGTATTAGGCAAAATGGCTCTCCTAGTCTTGCAGGAATGGCCTTATATAGGAGATAAAATTATTTTACCTTGCCTTTGCTTTTTGATGACTCTCAAACTTTTGTGATTGTCTAAGCAGTCTGATTTATTCTTGATAAATTCCAGTTGATGAAGATGTGCTGAGATCTGTGAGTGTTCTAGAAGGAGGGATCTTAGTCAGCACCTAGTTTCAGGCTGGTTGGAAGCTAGACCCTCAAGCAGCAGCTGTTAAGTATGCAAATAGATATAGTTCTGTGATAATATAATTATAGTCTGTGTTAGTCTCTATACCAAATGACCTGGAGGTGTCAATTTAGTGACAATTGCAAAATTTGGGGCTCTAGACAACTAAGCTCCTTTCTGGGAAGCCAAACGAGAGCTCAGAAATGGCATTCCCTGGTCTACATTCCCTCAGAGCACTTCTTTGGTGTCTCAGTGTGTGGTAAACCTGAAGCCTGCCTCTTGGCTAAAGCTCCAGCTCAAGCAGATAGGCCTTTTTCACAGGAAGTCTGGGGGTGTATATTAGTTTTGTCAATTCTTCAAAATGTATGGTTGTTGTTGTTTTGTCTAAAAGTATAAAAGCTGCCTGATTTTGGTCACTTCTCTGAGTCTCACATTTCCAAGACCTCCTGTATATATGAAATTAAATGTGTTTTTCTCCTCTTAATCTCTCTATGTCAATTTAATTATTAGGCCAGCCGAGAAGGGAAAAGTCCGCTAGCACCCCCCCTTCTGCACCACCACCAATCAGATTCATTATTGTATAGATTTTTGATTGGGTTTCTCACAGTTTGGACCTACATATTCTTATAGGCTAGAAACATTTTAAAAATGGCCATCCTTCGGGCTCCTGAATGGCTCAGTCGGGCTTCTTAGTTTCAGCTCAGGTCATGGTCTCATGGTTGATGAGTTTGAACCCTGCATTAGTCTCTGCACTGACAGTACAGAGCCTGCTTGGGATTCTCTCTCTCCCTCTCTCTGCCCCTCTCCAGTGCAGGTCTTCTTTCTCTCTCTCTCTGTCTCTCAAAATAAATAAATAAACTGAAGAAAATGGCTATCCTTTAACTCTAAGAAATAGTATCTTTTGCATTCAGTGAAAACTGCAGATCTGTAAGGAGCATTCTTCTTTTGTTCTGTGAGAAACAATTTTGTTTTCAGTTTTAGAAAGAAAATGTAGTTTCTTTAACTGGAACTAATGATCAGATGTTTTAAAAGCATATCTTTAACATGCAGATCTAGAGTGCTCAGAAGCACCTAATGAGTTTGGTTTCAAATGTAAGTAATGTTTCAAATGTTAGTAGTCATATCTGAGCCTGAACACACAAAACAGGAAGTACTTCCCCTCACCAGCCATTCCTGGGTTGGTATAGGCAAGACTGAAAAGACTTGGTATGCATTGTATTCTGAAAGTGGGGGTTCTGAGAGAATGCTGGAGGAGGGACTAAAGGAACATAAAGCGATAGTCATTTATGGGAAAGCATATTGGTTTCTCTTCTCCAATTTAAAACTAGAGATACATCTGCCTCAGAGACTCAGATAAGCATTTCTCTATTTTGTTTCAGTCAGTAAAAACAAAATTATAACAGTGAGATGAACATTTTGGGGCATACTTATATAAGACCAGTCTTCCTGTCAGTGTCTTCCTTTGCTATCCTCCCTGACTGCCTTTGGGAACATCTGGACTTTGATGAAGTTGTCCAAAGGCAAATAGATCAATTAGGATGTTAAATATACTGCTTAATAATCTAGAAGTTGGTTCCCTGGTAGTGGTTTGAGAGACATGGTGGGCAAGGGAAAGAGTACACCAGGGGATGTTTTTCATAAGATGCCATGAGGAAAAGGGAGAGAGGGAGACAAATTTTGGAGGTCTTTGAGGTGGGGGAGAAGAACAAATGGTGGGAAAGGCTTTAAGAGGATAGAATTGCTCAGTGCTTGCTTTTATTTTTCCCATTAAACAGTTCTGTACTGAGGTTTATTTCTGAAAACAATACATAGCATTGAATGAATTTTTTTAATGTTTGTTTATTTATTTTGGAGAAAAAGTGTATGAGTGGGGGAGGGGCAGAGAGAGAGAGGGAGACAGAGAATCCAAAGTAAGCTCCATGCCCTTAGCGCAGAACCCAGTGCAGGGCCTGAACTCACATACAGTGCAATCATGACCTGAGCCAAAGTCGGAAGCTTAATCGACTGAGCCTCCCAAGTGCCCCATGAATGAATTACGAAGTATCCTTGTTTATCCTTAAGTTTATACTATGTGCTGTGTGGTTTTTAGAGAAGGTGCTTGCTGTTTCTGCTGAAATCACATGGTCACCCATCTGCCCATGGCCCCAGTTCAAGGGTGTATGATTCTGCCAGTCCCTCTCTGAGGGTTGTGGCTTTGTGATGAAAGGAGCAGTCTGGATCTGCCTCCAGATGCAGACACTCGGCCCTCACTCTGACATCTTTCACAATTGAATTTTCTTCACCACCAGCCAAAAATTCTTGAAACCAGTAAGGGCCACCATCCAAGGGATTATGTTGCAGACAAAGTTCACTAGCTGCCAGGCTTCGCTGCTCCTGAGGATATCCTTTGTTACTTATGTTTATTCCAAATGATAAACAGATCTCTGGCTATGTACATGGCTATATTATTATTGCCTTCTCTCCCCTTTTGGAAAACGAATAAAGCCAATGCTCAGTGGGGTTTTTGTGGTGTTATAAAAACTGAATTTATGGAGCATAGTTCCTTTCCCCATTCACAGTGTTTGTGACTATACTCAGGTGAGCCTTGGAGCACAGAGTAGTAAGCACCAGGAATCTGTCTTCCTACCCAGACAAGACTTACATTAACAACAACAAAAAAAGGCAACGAGCGGAATGGGAGAACATATTTCCAAATCATACCTAACAAGAGATTAGTATTCAGAATATATAGGGAACAACTAAAACTCAACATTAAAAGAATAAAGAACACAATTCAAAAATTGGCAAAGAACTTGAAGATATTTCTCCAAAGAAGATATATAAACGGACACTAAACCTAAGAAAAGATGTTTAACATCACTGATCATTAGGGAAACGCACACATCAAAACTAAAATGAGATAGTATTTCACACCCAATAGGATGGCTACTATCAAAAAAAAAAAAAAAAAGAGAGAGAGAGAGAAAATAGCAAGTGTTGGTGAGCATATGAAAAAATTAAAACTCTTGTGCCCAGTTGGTGGGAGGCGAAATGCTATAGTCAGTATGGAAGATAAGGGCAGTTTCTCAAGGAATTAAAACATAAAATTACCATGTGAGCCAGCAAAACCTTATCTGGGTATATATCCAAAAGAATTGAAAGCAGGGTCTTGAAGAGTTATTTGGACACCCACGTTTATGTAAGTGTTCTTCAAAAGAGCTAAAATGTGGAAGCAAACCAAGTGTCCATTGACCTAAGAAAGGATAAGTGAAATGTGGTTTATGCATATGATGGAATATTATTCAGCCTTAAAAAGGAAGAAAATTCTGAAATATGTACAGCATGGATGAATCTTGAGGAAAGAACCTTGATATGACTGCCACAGACTGAGGGACATTGGGTTGGGGAGTTAGTTCTCAATGGGTACAGAGTTCCAGATTTACAAGATGGATGATGAGGATGGATGATGTAATGGCTGTACAACAATATGAATGTAGTTAAAACCCCTGAGCTCTACACTTACAAGTGGTAAATTTTATGTTATGTGTATTTTACCACAACAAAACATTTTGGAGGAAAAACTAACGAGCAGATTTAGAACACGCTGCTCCATGGAAATTTGTGGCAGAGTGGGATTTATCTACTACTTCTGGAGTGGATGTTACACAAAGGCCAGAATCGGAACTGAGGAAAGGCAAGGCTTAGGGGACGATTTCATTGGCCTTTAAGATGACCTCGACAATGACTCCCAAGCAGAAGTGTCTGAGGAGCGTTGTCCTGTCGGAGGATGCCACAACACCTCCCCCAGGAGAAGACCCCAAAACTCTGAAAGCAGCTACTGTTGAATAATTGGCCTGTGAAACCTGCATATTCTGTGGTGGGGGGGACGGTGTGGAGAAAAGTAAGCTGATTTAACAGGAGGCTGAGATGGGAAATGCAAAGAATGACTCGTTCCATTGTGCTTTGTCCTGCTCTCAAAACAAAACAGAGGCTGTATCTCTAAGGGAACCAGGTTGCCAGGATGCAGAGGTCAGAGCAGAAATGGAAATAAGAATAAAGTGGAAAGGAGGAGGAAGGGCAGGAGCAGGTAAAGCAGTATCTCCCCGCTCAGAACCTCAACTCCTGGCCCTGTGTGCATGTCTCATACCTGAGTTACTGCACTAGAACTCCTCAATTATGACCCACAGGGAAAAGTACTGGTCTCATGGCAGAGAGACAACCTGCATTAGAAATACTCGTTGTTTTGAAAAATTGAGACTCCTGGATCCCAGCACAGGTGTGAATCAGAATCTCTGGATGTAAGAAGGCTCTAGTTACAAGCTTCGACCATGTTTATGCTCTGAAACCCTTTCCAAGTCACTAGAAGGACTTAGCTGGTGTTACAGAATTTATGCCACCGTAACTGGCAGCCTGATCTGGGCAGCTGGCCATCACTTCCTGCCACCCTCAAAGAGGGGCTTTACTGAGAATAAGTACATTAGAAGTCTGATACCAAGAGACACAACACAGAGCCCCTCACGGCATCTGTGGCAGATTGTACTTCCCGGAGAGGGCTGCAAGAATCTCTTGTCCCTTTTACTCTCCAAGGACCTTGCCACAACACATTGAGGATTATGTTCCATGTCCCCTCTCCTTTGGACCTGGGTGGACCTTTGCAACTGCCTCAGCCAAAAAAGTTCAGTAGACGTGACGTTGTCTGACCTCTGAAGTGAGGTCATAAAAATGTTGTGCACTTCCATATCGTTCTTTTGCGATGCTTACCCTGGACACCCCAAAAACATACTGTGAGGTGATCCAAACAGCCTCTTGGCTAATATGGAGAGCAACTCAGGCCCCTATGCTCAAGTCCTGGCTGAACCACTCACCAAGAGGCAGCAGCATAGAGCTGTGAGTACATCATCTAAAAGGCTATCCTTCAGCCCAAGGTGAGCCACCTGAGGTCACACGGCATGAGCAGAGCTGGGGGATTCTGCCCCAAATTGTAGACTCTCTAAGTAGAAGAAATGACTCTAGTTGTGTAAGCCATGAGGCGGGCACAGCTAACTCTGATGCAGCATCCCTGGGGAGGGGGGAGGGAAATATGGATAATCATTTTGTACCTTGGAAGATGAGATAAACTGTCTTTTGCTATTCTTTGCTTTGTCAGTTTATAAATCATCTACATAACTCCCTTCCAAACCCCAGCTTCTTCCAAGGAGTTGCTGCTCCTTGACACTAGCAATTGAGTTCTAGCCTCTTGTGTCATTTAAGGAGGGTTTGATTTTTATATATATAATTTATTGTCAAATTGGCTTACATAAAACACCCATTGCTCATCCCAACAAGTGCCCTCCTCAATGCCCATCACCCACTTCCCCCTCTCCCTCCCACCCCCCATCCACCCTCAGTTTGTTCTCTGTATTTAAGAGTCTCTTGTGGAAGCCTCCCTTCCTCTCTGTTTGTAACTACTTTTCCCCTGTCCATTCCCCCATGGACTTCTGTTATGTTTCTCAAGATCCACATATGAGTGAAAATATATGACATCTGTCTTTCTCTGACTGACTTATTTCACTCAGCATAATGCCTTCCAATTCCACCCACGTTGCTGCAAATGACATGATTTCATTCTTTCTCATTGCCAAGCAGTATTCCATTGTATATATAAACCACATCTTCTTTATCCATTCATCAGTTGATGGACATTTAGGTTTTTTCCATAAATTGCTATTGTTGAAAGCACTGCTATAAACATTGGGGTACATGTGCCTCTATACATCAGCACTCCTGTATCCCCTGGGCAAATTCCTAGTTAGTGCTATTGCTGGCTCATAGGGTAGTTCTATTTTTAATTTTTTGAGGAACCTCCACACTGTTTTCCAGAGCGACTGCACCAGTTTGCATTCCCACCAACAGTACAAAAGGGTTCCCATCTCTTCACATCCTTGCCAGCTTCTATAGTTTCTTGATTTGTTCATTTTAGCCACTCTGACTGGTGCGAGGTGGTATCTCTGTGTGGCTTTGATTGGTATTCAAGGAAGGTTTGATTTAAAGGAAGTTGCTTGGTGCAAGGGAGCCCTAGGCATTTGGAATGCCCAGAAGAAACACGATGTCAAGGAGAGGGAGAATGAGTCTGAATAATAAGACTTCTCAGTTATAGCAAAGATGATAAGAAAACTCCTATTTATCATGACTTCTATGTACAAACACATATAAATTATGCTGTAATTTTCTAATAAGCGACCTAGAAAACATTTTTTGTTTGTTTGACAGAAGAGTTTCACCCTCATCTTGCACCTTTGGGGCCGTGGTTCCTAGACTAGCAAGCTGAGGTAGAACTAAACTGCTTTGCATAAGAAAGGTGTGTGGACTGGGGCACCTGGGTAGTTAAGCATCTGACTGTCATTATTGGCTCAGGTCATCATCTTGTGGTTGTGGCACGGGGCCCCACATCAGGCTCTGCACTGGGCATGGAGCCTGCTTGGGATTCTCTCTCCTCTCTCTTTGCCCCTCCCCCACGCATTTTCTCTCTCTCTTTCTCAAAATAAATTTTTTAAAAATGTTTTATTTATTTCTAGGAGAGAGAGAGAGACAGCGTGAACAGGGGAGGGTCAGAGAGAGAGGGAATCACAGACTGAAACAGGCTCCAGGCTCTGAGCTGGCAGTCAGCACAGAGCCCGACGCGGGGCTCGAACCCACGAACCGCGAGATCATGACCTAAGAGAAAGTCAGACGCTTAACCAACTAAGCCACCCAGGAGCCCCTCAAAATAAATTTTAAAAAAACATTTAAAAAAGAATCTTTATGTGTCAACTATACTTTTAAAAAAAAGCCTTTCAAAATTAAAAGAGAGAGGAAAACAAAGACTCCCCATGTACAGATCATTCAACTTTAACATGACAAACTTGGGTTCATGTTTTAAAAACTCATATTGAATTTTTCATGCTGCTGTATTAACAGACACCAGAAATGTTGAGGACATTAATTTTTTAATAGCAGTCATTTTAGAGAATAGCACTGGGAATAAATTTCTTTTGGGATAAACTGGAAATTAAAAAGGTCTTGAAGCCATTGGAAGCCATATGATTAGTTGAATTAGTTTCTAAAATTTGGGTGAGACAGCACAGCAGATGAGTGCACCATCCCAGGATTTCTTTCACCACATTGTGAATGACCTGTAGAAATCAGAGGGGGAGAAAAGGAAAGAAGAGAGAAAAAAAATGAATAAACAATTTAGAACTTACCAATTTCATCTTTCTTTATATTATCTTGCTCCCAAAATCAAAACTTTTATTCCACCCCTACCCTATTACCAAATTGCTGCATATTTAAAATTTACATCAAATCATGGTCCCTGATTCAGTACAATCTATTAGAAAGAATCACAATCACCAGTTAAGATTAAGAAGAATCTCCTAGGTGAGGGCATTATTATGCTTCCTTGCTTGAAAGCGACATTGATTTATTCTTCCACAATATTTATTAAGTGTCTACTAGGTGTCAGGAACTGTTTCTAGGTGGTTGAGAATACTCTGTAGGTTGCCTGGGTTAATTTCTGTTATCAAATGTCAATGAATCATTAACCATGCCAAGGTAAGAGTCTCCAAAGGGTGGAGAACACTAAACAATCTTTTTCATTGACTGGATGACTATACCAGTAAACTGTCATGCCCTCCTTTCCTTAGAGCTACTTTGGCATCAGATTCTGACTCAAATTGTTAACACAGGCTTTTTAACAAACATCACTTCTTGGAAAGAGAGATAACAGTCAATTCTCAGGAGGTAAAGGAGGAAGAGGGATGATAAGAAAACTCATAAGAAAATGTGAGTTGGGGAGCTTAGGAAACTAGGTAAATGAGCAGCTACCCAGCTTTGACAACATAACCACCAAAAAGTCAGTGACTCTTCTTCATAGTGGGGGCTTTGGGAATTTGGCATAACTAGGTGAATTGTCCACACATTACTTACAGAGACTAAAAAATAGCTTCCCATCACTCTGGAGGAAGGATTATTATATTAACATGCTGGTGTCATCAAGAACACAGAACTAGGCACACTATGCAGTCATACTTAGTATAACACCTGAATCAGTTACTGTTGGCAACAGTAGACCTAGGAACCAAACTTAGGGAAACAAATGTCTGGTCACACACATATGTCTACTACCATAAATCATGGTCTAATTAAGATACACATGGTTGATATGTGGCATGCTCATTTGGTACCTCACACAGCCACCCCTCCTGTGGCAGACAACCTAAAAAAATCCCAGAATTCTTTCCTATCCTACCAGATTTAGACCTCTCAACCCATGGGAGCTGACTACCAGCTGTTGGTGTGGGCTGGTGATTAAAAATCATTTGTCCCCCATTTTGTAAGGGATGTTTCATGTGTTTGTGAGAGAAGACCAAGGACATAAAAGATGTTATTAAGATATTTGTTTTGACACTCCTAATCAAAGAATTCCCAACAACTTACCAAGTTGTAAGCACTTTTTAGAAAGCATTCATTGCTTTTCTTTTCTCAATATCTCGCTTGAGTTGGCAAAGGGTGCATTGAGGGAAACATCCCAGCCACAGGAAATCATTGCAAATAGATCCCTGTTGAAAACCAAACAGTGGGTCAACATACATCCCAGAAATACAGTCACACAATTCCTTGCATTTGTATAGCTTTTCAAAACCCTTTAGAAGGTACATTGGTACATAAGTGTCTGAGTTGTGATTTTGGCTCAGGTCATGATCTCATGGTTCATGGGTTTGAGCCCCATATTGGGCTCTGAGCTGAGTGTGGAGCCTGCTTGGGATTCTGTCTCTCTCCCTCTCTCTGACTCTCCTCTGCTTATGCTCGCTCTCAAAATAAATAAAGTAAACATTTTTTAAAAAAAGGTATGTTGTATGTTACTGGCTTATCATGAGAATTCCGTGACATGATCCCCATTTTTCTGATGAGCAAGTGAAGTTAAATGACTTGTTCAGATCACATGACGAATCGGTGGCAGCTCTTGGTCTTTCTTTTCTCAAGCCAGTGCCCATACGACACTATGTCAAATGGTGTGCAGGCTACCACTGTAGCTCCAGTCCTCTATCATCTCTTCTGAAATGCTTCCCTTAAAGCCAGTTGTGAAATGCACAATTTTTTTTTCTGTAGCTTGTGAGTAGTGCCAGACCAGGCCCCACATTGCATCCCTCTAGCCAATTTCATTGACATCTTTCATGTTCTGCAAAGGGGGATGTTAGCAACAAGGGAGAAATACATAAATTATGGGGAAAAGAAGAAAGAAATGAATGATTATTGTTTGGCAAACCATGGAATGGAGTACTTTGCAAGGATTTGAGGGCCCTCTCACTGCAAGGGTCCATTTGAGTCCTCAGTGACTTTCTGGGAGACACACCCTTGAAAGGGCTCCTATTGTGGTGCAGGAGACACTGGGTAAACAATTCCAACATTCACATGTTCTATGACCTTACGCCTTTCTCATTTTCTCATATATCTGGTTCTCATATCTATAAAGGGAGGTAATGATTCCTGTACCACAGGAGTTTGCATGTAGTAAATGAGCAAATATACATCAAAATAATATCCCAGCAACAGTAGTACAATCAGTGACTGCCTCTTTCTTTTCTTCCCCCTTCTCTCTTGTGCCCTGGCCAAAGGGGTGCTTTCTTGGCTGTGTCCACTAAGGGAGAGGCAGAGCAGAGAGGCTGCATTGCAGCAGCCCCATAAAAGTTTGCATGGGTGTGAAAGAGAAACAAAGCAGAGAGCCTGAATGATACAAATCAGTCCAGGGAATTTTTTTTAGTCTGTTCTAAGGAGGAAATAGAGATACACTGTCTATAAATATGCTACTTCATTGTACATCGAGGAACCATAACATATCCTAGAATCCTAGAACTAGGAATCATCTTGCACAACTTCCTCATGACAGATGAGAAAACTGATGTCACCAAATGACTTAGCAGAGAGTCAAACAGTTTGCTATTTGTTGAGTGTTTCCTAAACCCTCATCTCCAGATCCAGCTAAGTGCCCCTTCCTGTATTCCATGTTGAGGTTTTGGGCTGCTTTGAGACTCTTACCCTCACACCGTATACCTAAGTACATATGCATGACACTTTGCATGCAATTCAGGAAGTTCAAGATGCCTGACACTTTGCATACGATTCAGGAAGTTCAAGGTGGGGGCACAAAGTTAAGTCTTATGCTGCCTTAAGGACAGCATGAAGGAGAGTAGCCTCCGGCAGTGAGCAAGTCAGGCGGCTGAGCAGGCACACAGTAGAAATGAGCCCGGGGATCTGAACACACCACTGTCCTGAGAAACAGTTGAGTGATTCTTGGAGAAAAGAACAAAAATGAAAGTAGTTGTTTACGAAACACTTATTAATTGCCAGGTGCTGTGCTACACATAGTATATACATTGTCGATTCATTATGTCACATGACTTTTACCACACTACCAAGGGGAAGTATCGTTATGACAATTCAATCTGTGAGGGGGCTGAGGCTTAGGGAGATTAAGAACTTGCTCCCATTCCTATGGGAGCAGTGAGTGGGGCAGAGGCTAAGTTTCCAGGAAAAACTCCATCATGTCAGTTCTTTGTTTAAAACATTTCAGTGGCTTCTCTGCTCACTCAGAGTAACAGCTAAAGTTCTTATGCTGGTCTTCAAGGCCCTAGAAGTTCTAACTCTTGCTCTGATGTCATCTTTTTTCCATGACATCCTAACCCCACCACTTACTCTCTCTATTCCTGCTTCTCTGGCCCCTTGCAGTTTCTGGAACATTCCAGATAAACTCTACTTCAAAGCCTTGGGTGGCACCCTTTTTTCTCCCCGGATCTTCCCAAGATGGGTCAACTTCTCATCCTTTTAGGTCTTTACTTTTGTACCAAGGTCTTCCCTGATAGCCCTATTTAAAATTAGAACTCCCTTTCTAAAAATGTGGATGAGTATTGAATTGCGTTGAATGGTTTCTCTGCATCAATTGAGATGATCCTGTGGTGTTTCTTTTTGAATCTATAAATAGGTTATTCTGCTACAGAGCCATCTTTGCATTCCTGGGATAAACCCTGTTTAGATAAAAATATATTTTATGATGCAGAAAATAAAATAAAATGCTTTAACACTCTTTATTCCTCTACTTTGCTTTATTTTTTTTTCAGTACCACTTACCAGTGCCCTATAAATCTTTTACTTAGTTACATTGTAGCCATCTTCTATTAGAGTGTAAGTTCTGCCATCATAGTAACGATCGATCTAGGTGAGAATGTTCAATGGATATTATTCCTTGTGGGTGAAGGTTTGATGAGAAATAAAATATTTATGTCTCTCACCAAGGGCCTTACGCATCACAGAGGGGAAAATGGCAACCTTACAGTGGAGACTCTTGACAGACACAATCGTAACTAAGTAATCAAATTAAACAACAACCATAATGGGATACACTGATGTCATGTGCCTCTTGACATAAAGCACAGCAAATATTGTGTCAGAACTGAAGTTCTGCCAAGGTGTAAAACCTGTCTAACCACGAGGACACGTTTGACACACCAAACTGAAGGATAGTTGACAAAATAACCGATCTGTGCTTAGGGGAAAAAAAGACGAGGAAAGACTGGGAAACTATTCCCTGTTGTAGGAGACAAACTAGGAATGACAACTGAAGAAATATGTGATCCCAGATTGATTTTCTTCTCATCCAAAGAATGTTAATTGGGTTAATTGGTAAAGTTTAAATAAGATCCACAAATTGGCTGATAGTATTGTATCAGTGTTAAATTCCTGATTTTGATTATTATACTATGGTAATATAAATGAATGACCTTGTTATTAAGAAATACATGCTGTAATAGAGGTAACAGGACATCAAATTTGTAATTTCCTCTCAATATTTCGGAAAAAAATAAAACAGAATGGACAGAGAGGTAGAGGAAAGAGTAAATAAACAAAGGTGGCAAGATTTTTAGCATTTGGGGAATGTGGATGAAGGGTATTCAGGAATTCTTTGTATTATTTCTTTGTTGTTGTTGTCGTATCATTTCTGCAACTTTTCCTTAAGTCTGAAACCATGTTAAAATAAAGGTCTCAGAAACAAGAAGAAAAGGGATGTAAGCTACATGCAGACGGGCTTTTGATTTGCTTTGTTCACTGAGGCGTCTCTAGCATCTGGAATCAGCATGTCCCATGTACGGGGTAAATCCCTGTTGAATGAATGAATACTAAAGGGACTTAGGCAGTGCCTAGATGCTCCATAACCACTTTTAAATTAATGAACACTGGCTTAGGAGGCAGCTGTGCCAGCTGTGAAGGGATCCACTACACACCACCTCTCCCCAAAGCTTTCTAACCAACCGTGGGCCAGCCTGCAGATGTGTAGGGTCCTGTGTCTGCCTCTGAGCAAAGCCAGGAGAGGCTAAGGGCCCCCTGTTCCTTCCCTACTCACCTCTGGCAACTCTTTCAGGGACACATCTACTGGAGCGATTTAAGATTGTGTTACTAATTTATTCCAGAGTGTACGAGGCGGCACAGCCCCTGGTAATCACTTAATACACTGCGGGTGGGAGTGGAGAAAAGATTAGGGTGAAGCCATGAAGGCAAGGTGGGCAATCACACAGATGTGGTCAGACTGAAGAGAGCCCTCGGGTATCTGGGCTCGCGCCTCACGGTGCGCGCGGGTGACTCACCGGGATGCCATATCGGGTTCGATACAAGGTCCTCATGGCGACACTTGCTCCACACAGACAGCATTCGTTCATGTCAGAGGCGATCTGACAGGAAAGGCACAAGGGAAAGAAAGTCCCACAGATGCCTGGGTACAGGGAGAAGCCACACAGAAGAGTTAGTGAAAGTCACCATGCTTTCAATGACATCACACCTCTTTCAATAAGATGTTGGCTCAGGAAATGGCTCTAACGGGCACTCAGAGAAAACAATGTTGTCACCTGGCCCTTAGTGTCTTGCTTCTTGAGCTGGCTGTCCAGGAACTGGGGATAATTTGTGAGTCATTATTACCGGGTCAGATTTAATTGCAAAAGCTCCTGCCTTGCCAGTCTGAGATTGTTCACATTATCTTTCTTCCCTGCCCTTGTTACATATGGGTCATGCTTGCGGAGGAAGTTCGTGGCGTCAGGATGTCTGAGAAGCCATACAACATCCAGGGGAGGGTGTTTAGAGGCAGAAACCACTGAGTGAACAAATCATTACAGACAAAGAAGAGACATAGATTCTAGGTGGTCATTTGGGTAAAAGGAGGGCCCTATCATCATGATGAGGATGGAGGCAAGCAGGAATTAAGAGATACGGGTATCAGTTGTTTAAATGTTGAGTGCAATTTCACTTTAAAGCCTCTCTATAAGACAGAGGAAGGGCTTAAGAAAATAGAAACAAACAGGAAACTGTTCTCAAATATGCTTTGAGTAAAAATCTGTTTTGAAAAGTTCCGGGGTGGGGTTCTGGTATGGCTGTACCCTAGATATAAGAGAGTCTGTGATTTCTTGATTGATTGTTTTTAAGCAAAAGGCTATCTCCGAAGAACCTAGCGGAACTTCCATCATACACACAAAAAGGAGGCTATTTCTCATGCCCAATGGAAAGATGAGCCCCACAGAGAAGGTCTGCAACCCACACAGCACGAGACTCTGAAATAAGAAAAAGTTTCTCACATAAGAGTGTGTTTTGTTGTGGAAAATAATTAGATTTTGGTAAAGCCAAAAACCTGCAACACTTCCTGAAATGGGTCAATGACAAGAGTTACAAGAACGTCACTGAAAGCTGGGAAACATGGAACAGCATTGTAGGAGAGAGGGGGAAGTAAATAGAAGACAAACTGGAGCAATATGTCAAGAACATGGTGATACTAAGAGGTGGAAAATTGCAAAACGTGATTGATCTAGGCAAGGATCACAAACTCAAGTTCGCGCAGCTAAAATGAGTGAAATAGCTGGAGAAAAAAACACAAAATAGACAATAGTGGACATAAATACACATGGCAAACAGTAGAACAAGACTGTCTTTCAGTGGGATTAGCTAATGCTAAGCAGGAGTGAAGTGCTCCCCCCACCCCATGTGTGATGAAAGCTCATCTCTCCAGATTTTTTAATTTCCAAGAGAAGTTGGAAATCTACACTGGAAAGCCAGATTTTTATGTGAAATCTGATTTTTATATGTTTCCTAGTCTTTTTAAATTAATGCATGAAGAGAGTTCATTGTGTACAGGACAAACAAAACACATCTGGTGGCTAAATCCACCCACAGGCTTGCAGTTTGTGATTTCCCGAGTTGGACCATAAAGCTGGAGTTCAATGGCAGGATGAGTAGATGAGTTTCATTAGGTCAGGAGCCTGCATTATGGGAGCTGAGGAGGAGCAATAACCACATGTACTTACAAATCCCCAGGTCATCACAGCAGTCAAACACGCCAGACTGCCAGTCACTAGTCATCACACCCGCTGTCCCATATCCTGGCTGTGAAACAACTGGATTCATTTTTAAGGCTACGTTCCAAAGGGCACTGCCTGTGAAAACAAAACCAAAAACCTGTTAAACACCTGCCTCTGTTGTTTGGATATCATGCAGATCCTGGTGGAGGAGACATTTCATCACCATTCTCCTGATTAGGGGTGGCCACACTCAACTGACTTAACAAGATATTTCCAGACTATTGTTGATACTAGGCAATTAGAAACATCAAGGAAATGGGGTGAGGGCTCCTTGCACAGGTTTTCTGGGGGGTTCTCTGATCTTTTTTTTTTTTATTGTCAAGAGGAATTTTTTCTTCTCTTTTCAAGACAACCATCCTGAGCAACATCTATTTTGCATATGAGGTGTTTTATTTCATAGTATTTGTAATAACTTTTACAAAGCTATTGCACAAAGGGTGGCTCAGTCGGTTAAGTGTCCGACTTTGGCTTAGGTCATGGTCTCACAGTTCACGGGTTGAAGTGCCATGTCAGGCTCTGTGTTGACAGCCCAAAGCCTGGAGCTTACTTTGGATTTTGTGTCTCCCTCTCTCTTTGCCTGTCCCCCACTTTTACTCTCTCTCTCTCTTTCTCTCAAAAATCAAACAAACAAACAAACAAAAAAACCCCAAGCTATTGCACAGACATTATCTCAGTTGCCCCTTAAGAGAACGTTGTGAAATAGAGTTTTTTACTTCTCAAAAAAATTGTCATCACACAGATGCTTCTAGCTAATGTCAGCCCTCATTGTGTAATTACTAGTGGTATCCTGATAGCTAAAGTTTTAACAGATATCCTAGGTTACCTAAAAAAATTAACTTCTTTTTGTGAAATCGTCAGTCCAGAATCTGATAAAAAGGGATGTGGGGGTGAGGGGGCTTCAAGCTTCCACAGAAAAACACAGTAGTTGAAAAACCACTAAGGAATAGTGTCCCTTGAACAAAGTGGTGCCTATACTTTTCAGATTTCATCAAGTGATCAAGTGAAGTCTCCTGAGCTATAACCAGTCAGAACTCCCAAGGGAGAGAACGTGTTTGGTTTTACAACGACTAATGTTAAAACTTTCTTCTTTACTATTTCAGATATAACTGTATGCTGTGCTCTGTAGCCTTGGCCCCTGTTCACCTGTAACTTTTCCCTTAACCAGGGGCAAGTCCCCATCATCTGTACACCTGCTCCTCCATGTTGTCAGGGAAAGCCCCAGTCCAAGATGCTCCCATAGTGCATCTCAGTCCTGACTGCGCAGTAGTTTCATCCTTTGTGCTGGGCTGAAAACACACATACTTGATTCTGATTCACTAGCTGGGGTGGACCCCAAGTGAGTAACATTTTAAGAGGCAGTCGTGAAGCAGACAGCTCTGGAGACCTGATTTACAGGTCATTTCACTGTCTCTCAGCCTTTGCCAGTCTTCTTAGCTCTTGCCCTGCCCTGCTCTTTTTACTGATTGATTGTGTGTATGCTGAGATCCATGGCTGTGATCAATTGACTCTCCCAACAAATGAGTCCTTATAAAAGGGGTGGAGGTTTTGACTGGGTGGCTCAGACGGTTAAGCGTCCGACTTCGGCTTAGGTCATGATCTCCCAGTCTGTGGGTTCAAGTCCTGAGTCGGGCTCTGTGCTGACAGCACAGAGCCTGGAGCCTGCTTTGGATTCTGTGTCTCCCTCTCTCTCTGCCCCTCCCCTGCTTGCACTCTGTTTCTCTCTTTCTCAAACGTGAACATCACACACACAAAAAAAGTAAACAAGGTGTGGGTAGAGGTTTTATGGATTAATAAAAGCCAAGGCACTTTGGACTGCCTTGGAAAGGTGTCTGTAATATTTATTATAAAGAACCTGCTTTATGACATATAAGGGGAAACCACCAGATTGAGAAGGCTCTATAAGTACTGTCAAATCACACCAGGAATTATGTTTGAAACTATAGGGCTAGATAAATATTTCACAGGGGTCCAAAAGCCTTTCTCCTCTCTGATTATGTAGGAGGACTATGATATCTTTTCTACTACCATCTAATCAGGGTGGGCACACAGTGTGAGCTCAGTCTGTTATCCAAGAAATAGTTACAGTATGTGAATAAATTGTGCGGGCAATGGGCTGTAAGGTACGGAATGTTATAGATATACTTCTGGCCTCAAGCATGAATTATCCATTACCTTCAAAGTATATATTGGGAAAATCATTACAAACAAATATACACATAGCTGTGGCTGCTGCATGGGTATCATTAAGGAAAGAAAGATATACCAATAAGGCTATATTCTTTTTTATGAAAAATTTTTAATGTTTATTTATTTTTGATAGAGAGAGATAGAGAGCGCATGTGTGTGTGAGCAGGCCCTCCTAACATCTTTAAAGTGAATTTAATACCACTTTTCTCATGGTTTGTTGTATTACTGTGATCTCCAAGACTATGTCAATAGACTATATCTATTAAGCACCGTGTTTCCTATAGGTCAGTGACCTGACATATACGCCCCTGTGTCTACTTTGGGCTAAATTTTGCTAAGTAGCAAAGATAATGCCTGGGGTCACAGCTCCAGAAGGCTAATGACAGTGTGGTGATAAAGTAAACAATGGGGTAGAGATCTAAAGGCTTGGATTTTACTTTTTTGTTGTTTATTTATTTATTTTGTGAGAGAGAGACAAAGAGAGAGAGACAGAGACAGAGAGACAGAGTGACAGAGAGCTGGGGGTGGGTAAAAAGAGAGAGAGAGAGAGAGAGAGAGAATCTCAAGAGAATCCACACTGTCAGCGCAGAGCCCAATAGGGGGCTCAAGCCCACCAACCGTGAGATCAAGACCTGAGCTGATGGGGTGCCTGGAAGGCTCAGTCGTTTGGGCGTCCCACTCTGGCTCAGGTTGATCTCACGGTTTGTGGGTTTGCACCCTGCGTTGGGCTCCATGCTGACAGCCAGCTCAGAGCCTGGTGCCTGTTTCAGATTCTGTGTCTCCCTCTCTGTCTGACCCTCCCCTTATCACACTGTCTTTCTTTCTCAGAAATAAATAAAAAACGTAAAAAAAAAAAAAGACCTGAGCTGATATCACGAGTCAGACACTCAATTGACTGAGCCACCCAGATGCCCCTAAAGGCTTGGATTTTAGTCACTGCTGGTATTTGGTAGGCTCAAGAAAGATCCTGCTACGTGAAGACATTTTGAAAACTGAAAAATCACCATATACATGAGAGAGAATTTAAAGAGCATGTCAGTGACAAGAAAGCAGATGGAAAAACCTGAATGCGATATGTTGCCAATATAACAATGGCTTATGTTTGCAAGGAGCATTCTATTTTCCAAAGTGTGTTCATGTTTGATCTCTAGTTAACTGTGATCTCTGTTTAATATTCCCCGCACACTGAAGCACTCAGGGAATGAAGGCTGATACAATGCTTTCTACTGCAGACATGAAAACAGAGGCAGAGAGGTTACAAGCCAGGGCCAAGGTAAGTCAGGAGCAGTAGTCCAACCTCTCTAATTTATAGATGAGGAAATAAAGCTTGTCTCAAAGATGGAGGGTTTCCTTGCACCCTCTTCACAGACTTCCAGGGCAAAGATGTGGAGACACCTCACAAGAAACATTACGGAAGCCCAAAGATGAGAAGGTGGACCAGACAGCAGGATCCAGTAGTTTCCATCATGGAGGCTGCCCAGACTCCAGCTCTCCACTAGTTAATGGTCTTGGAGGAATTACTTCCTTCCAAGTGCCTCATTATCTTGAATCTGTGAAATGGGGATATGCACCGCACATAGTAATAAAGCTGTCAGGAGCATTAAACAATATTTGAAAAGCCCTTAGAGTGGTGGCTGGCATGGGGTAAATTCTTCCCGAGTAGTAGCTACATCAAAGATACTTGGGCCTGGAGGGATATCAATAGAATTCCCACCCCTCCTTTACACTCTTCTATATATTGTAATAAATGGGCATTTCTTCTACAAGGCCACAGATGAAGGGGACAGAAACAGGAAGCAAGTCACATGTCCACAGTGACAGAATGGGAGGGCTGGGATTTAAATTCTTGGGACTCTAAAGCTTTTATTATTATTTCCACTGACTCTACCAATCTGGGATTATAATCTTGGCCAGCTAAAGTGAGAAAAGATAGCTACTACTGCCATTCACCATAGTTGGTCTGAAGTCAGAATCAGAATCTTCAAAATAGCCCTTTCATATTTTTTAGTATTTTTTAAGTTTATTTAATTTGAGAGAGACTGAGATAGTGCAAGTGGGGAAGGGGCATAGAGAGAAGAAGAGAGAATCCCAAGCAGGATCCATGCTACCAGGACAGAGACCAATGCAGGGCTTGAACTCACGAAACCATGAGTGAGATCATGACCTGAGCTGAAACCAAGAGTCAGACACTTAAGTGACTGAGCCACCCAAAATTAAAAAGGACTTCTGTTCAGGGCATCTGGGTGGCTCAGTCAGTTGAGCATTTGACTCTTGATCTGGGCACAGGTCACCATCTCACGATAAGCTATTCAAGCCCCACATCAAGTTATGTACTGCTCAGAGTCTGCTTGGGATTCTCTCTCTCTCCTTCTCTGCCCCTCCCCTGCTCTCTCTCTCCAAAATAAATAAATAAACATTAAGAAACAACAACAACAAAAAAGAACTTTTGTTCAATCCACAGTTATCACTTTAAGTCCATAGTTCTTTGGGTTGGGCTTCTTTGACCTCCATTTGAATATAAACACGCTTCACAAATTCTCCACCTGTAGTCTTTGGGATCCTATTTCTTTATTTTAGGGACAAGCTTAGGGTCAGAAGAGATGGATCTGCCTGGTTCTCAATTTCAGACATCCTCTAAACATGAATGAGTTCAAATCATATTCACTCCTAAACTATCACATCCCAGAATTGTACAGATTGTTGGGATATGCCAATACCTAAGTTTTTTTTTTTAATTGATGATTAGGTCTTTCACATAGTTTTAGCAGAAAGATGTCTTGTAGTTCTTTCCCACAGATCTAACACATTTTTCTGTGAATAAAGGAAACCACAAATGTACTCTACAAGGTGTTTCCAATAATATAGGTCTACAGAAAAAAAGCCCCATCAGGACACACCTCAACCCTTTCAATAAACATCTAATTGAAGTGCAATTTACATTTAGTAAAGTACAGAGATCACGAGCATGATTGATGAATCTAACAGTGAACAGTTCTTGTAACCACAGGCTGGTTCAAGAAGAAAGACATTACCAGTACCCAAGAAGCCCTTCTTAACTCTCCTAGGAAGTCATAACCCTCTGCCCAGCTTCTACCTTGTCTTCAAACGCCAGAGCCTCATTTTGCCTGTGTTTGATCCTTACATATATTTAATTATATGCACTATTTATTCTTCTGTGTCTGGCCTCTTTTGCTCAAAATTAAGATTGTGAGATTCAGCCATGTCGTGTATAAGAATAATTAATTTACTCTCATTGTCATATAATAGATCATTATATAGATATCACAACTTATTTATCCATGCTACCATTGTATTGTTTCTAGTTTGGACTATTAGAAATGGCATAGTAGTGCGATGAACATTCTTGTACCTATCTTTAGGTGGGCCAGGGATGTATTTCTGTTGCGTCTACCTCTAGGAGTAGAATTGCTGGGCCCTAGGCTTGGTAGAAAGTGCCAAAAAGTATTGTCAAGTGGTGGTACCAGTTTACACTCCCATCAGTAATGGATGAGAATTTTATTTGCCCCACATCCTTGGAATACCTGTTGATACCACCATCTTCCATTTTACCCGTAGGTTGCTACAGAATGTGGGAAGCAGAAGCCTAGGCTTAAGACTGAGAAAAGCAGAAATTATGGTTAAATGATTAAACAGAGTTACCACATTTAGGAAAATAAATAAAGGAGGTTCTGTTAAATTTGAATAAGTAAGACTCAAGCAATATTGAGACATACTTATGCTAAAAAATTTTTCATTCTTCAGTTGAAATTCAAATTTAACTGGGCATTTTGCATTTATTTGGACAGTTGTGAGAATGACTTTGGAATTAGATAATTCCATGATGGGGGGGGGGGGCAATTTCTGCCTCCCAGTTTACAAGAATGGGATTGGAGTGGGGGAGGCCAAAACAAAGAGGCTTCCCTAAGGTTGTGCAGGAAGCTGTCTCCCACCCTCCACAGGGTGGGAGAGGCCAAAGGACACTAACCGTGGCCATGATTTATTACTTCTATCTAAATTCTTACAAAGCATTTCCTCTGGGAATGCAGCTGTTTATTCATGGATAAGGGAAGGAAACGGAAATTTCTTGAGCAGTTTCTACTGCCAGTTTTCATGTTAAGCAATCTTAGGTATGTGATGGGATTCTAGCTTCATAATAATCTTTTCTCCTAATTTGAAACCAAATACTTGGAGCAGTGCAGGCCAGGTGGGTGAGCTAAAGCCAAAGTCCACGCTCTTGCATTCTACCAAGGAGTCCAACTGATTGGCCCAGGCCTTGCATAGACTCCATTTCTCTCAACCATCCCCAGCTATGCTGATGGGATCCTCCAAACTGATGAATGTCACTTGACTTGAGTTTCCTCAGGTTCCTCATTCCCTCTGTTTCTATCCCTCCTTTCTCCTTTGTCCACCTCCTTCTGGCTTTCAGCTTCCTACCAGATCATTCCATGGGTTGTATGCAACCCATTTCTAGAAAAGCAAAGTAAATGGAGTCAATTGGGAAGACCCTGCTTTGAGTCACTTCGAGCTTCTCCAGCACCCAAACAGCCCCCACCGGCCCTGTTTTTTAATGCTGGGTCTCATCTACATCTGGAATCAGTGTCCTACTCCCCTGCATCTCAAGCAGAATTATGCAGTCTCTGCATCACATGTGGACTCTGCCTTTGCACCTATTGTGTGTAGACCAGAAAATGCCATTCCACAATATGCCTCTCTGGCAGAAGAGTTATTGTTAGTTGATTATTTTGATTATTTTACCCTGTAAGGGAAATTTACATTTATAAGGGAAAATCTCCATTTGTAAGTGTCCCTGTCTCCTATCTGGAAGAGAGGGATGATTCTATACCACAAGAAACTCTCAATGGAAAAAGTGCGGACTCAAATCTTCATTACAAACCTTACCTTTGTTTACCTGCTCCCCTCCCCATAAATGGCTTTCCCTACACTTTCTCTCTCCAGTGTCTTTAGCTGAAGCTGGTGTTTAAGACCGAATTCTAAGCCACCTCTGAGAGTTCCTCATTTTCCTGCATATCTCCCATGTACATGAGATATATGAGTAATAAACTTCTGTTTTTCTCTTCTTAATCTGTATGTTGTTTCAGGGGCCCCAGCTGAGAATTGGAAGGGTAGAGGGTAAGTTATTTTTCGTCTCCTACAAAATCATTTCTGAAATTTTAGCCAAACCATGAAAACTTTCAGTTATAAGGAAATTTAAAATGATTATGCATCATTGAAAGTATGACATTTCTGAATTTAAACTAAATAATATCTGGAAACAAAAAGCCTTTGGTCACTGTTGGGTAGTGGGGTGATGTGAGGAAGGCATTCTGCACAACTTAGTGAAGCCTCCATGTTAGGCCTTAGGTGAGGATATATCTCTTTTGCTTAGAGACTTGGAGTGAGGAAAGAAGGTTACCAGTATCTGGCTTCCAGGCTTCCCTGCCTCCCCAGACACATCCAGATCCTGCTCTTCCCAAGGAATCTCCCTCCCTGAGCCACTCTAGCACCCAGAAACACCACAGCAGGCCTGCTGCTAGTCCTGGGTCTGAGTCTGCATCTGGAGCCAGTTATCCGGATCATCTACAGGAGCTTGCATTCCCTGTATCACAGTTTGATCCTTAAATAATGTGCCACCAATCACATCATTTCTGAAATGTTAGCCCAAACAATGAAAGCTCTGTTATATGTAAAATTAAAAATGATTGTGTATAATTGAAGGTATGGCATTTCCTAATTTAAGCAATGTAACTTCTTTTTTTTTTTTAATGTTTATTTATTTTGAGAGAGAGAGAAAGCATGAGCTGGGGAGGGCAGAGAGAGAGAGAAAGAGAAAGAATCCCAGGCAGGCTCTGAACTGTCAGTGCAGAGCCCAACGTGGGGCTCTATCCCTTGAACTGTGAGCTCGTGACCTGAGCCAAAAACAAGAGCCTAACTGATTGAGCCACCCAGGTGTCCCTAAACTAAATAATTTCTATAACCAAAAAGCAACTCCCAAACATTTTCCCTTTTGTTAAAAATGGTGCTTATGCTTGGTGATCCTTTAAACAATTTTTTTAATGTTTGTTTATTTTTGAGAGAAAGAGAAAGAGAGAGAGCATGCATGGTGGGGGGCAGGGGCAGAGAAAGAGAGGGACACAGAAGCTGAAGTAAGCGTTAGCCTATGAGCTGTCAGCACAGAGCCCAACGTGGGGCTTGAACTCATGAACAGAGAGATCGTGACCCAAGTGAAAGTCGGACACTTAACTTACTGAGTCACCCAAGCACCCCTCACGCTTGGTAATCCTTAAATGAGGATCCTCTCAGAAGTATTTGTATATTTGATAGTGCCTGACTGGGAATTTTCCTGATACCAGGAGAGTCCGTTATCCTCCTTTCACCAAGAAAGTAAAGGTTCTTACTCACTAAAACCTTGAACTGGGGCGAAGGTCAGGGATTAAGAGCACTGACATCTTGGGTCCCTCCCAGGTCTCTGTTGTCATTCTCCCACACTCTTCTCTGGTGACCTAATTCATTCAGCTTCTTCTCTACTTTCATTTTAAAATTTGTTAATCTGCTCTCAGGCGTACATGGCTCTAGGGCAAGAATGCCTTTTCACTCCCAAGCTGGTCACCTTCAGGAAATGACCCACCCTATTTTTCCAGTCCTCTGATTACCAGTTCCTTCACTTATCCAGTCAGGCCACGCTGCCCACCACTCAGCAGGAATTCCCTGTTCCTGCTGTGAGTTCCTGCCCTTTGTTTCTCTACTTACCTGTTAAGATCTCATCTCAAATGCCACCTCCTCCATGAAGCCATTCCTAACCCTCCAAGTTGGATTTGGCTATCTTCGTACTCAGCCTTGCTCAACTCTCTCATGATGTGGTGGAGAGCCCACTGGACATAGGGATCAGCACACTGGGTATGAGCCTCACTATTGATACTTGGCTACCTTTAAAAGTCAGTAACAGTGTCTCCACTTCCTTCTCCCCAGGTTATTGGGTAAGCTCTCAGAAGCTATGTTAGCTTCAGATAAGAGACTCAGATATGTTTTGTTTTGTTTTTTCATTTGCAGGTTTTTCTGAGAGCGAAAGCGGATTCCAGTCATCTGTATCCCCCAAAGACAGTGAGTTGCACATAGCTCAGAAAATACTAAGTGTTGAGGTTCAGGACACACTATCCTAAAATATGCCAGGTTGGCATGTTGAATGTATTGAACTGAAGGAGTTTGAAAAAATGGCAGTAACTAGAAGGTCCTTTTGACCTCTTTTTCTTGCCCTTCTCTAAAAGCAGGAGATAAATCTGTCACGTGAAAGGTACTTCCTCAGTACCAGGAACTGCTATTGATATCTAGTGGATAGAGGCCAAGGATACGCCCCCCCATTCTTTCCTCCAAGTCCCCCGATTTAATCCCCCTTTCCTGCCAACAATAAATTATTTGGCTTAATAGTGTCAAGGCTGAGAAACTCTTGATTAATGCTCTCATCTTGTTCTTAGAAGATTTGAGTGGCCTACAAACTTACATATATAACAAGATATAATGTGAACAATGAAGAAATTGGGCACAGGGAAAGTAAACTCTGAAGCAAATTTAGCACATGCTTTAAATTTTCTGTATATTGCTGGATATGAGCTACAAATAAAATTCTGAGCTTCCCACCAGGTAAAGCAAAGAAGGAACACAAATATTTAGGAAATTGCCCTTGTCTATAAAATAAGAACAGATTGAGATCTAGAGAAATTTCTCATCAAGGTCCTTAAAAAGGAGATGATATATGACATGTGGTGGTCAAAGCCCTTAACAGTATAAATAGAACAATAAATAGACTAATAATAAATACAATATAATACAATAAATAGAACAGTGACTTTCATGAACATATTTCCTAGTACAGGGTTAAAGCACAATGCTGGAGTAGAATCACTGAAGGCAAATTACTTCTCTCCCTGATAATCTGGATGATTCAGGATTAAAAATCAAGTTTTCAGGGAAACACTAGATGTATCTTCTTGGACAACCCTCCATGAGTATTTTCACCAGCGAGGCTATGGTAAGAATTGGGCAGCAATGGGGCTGAATTAGAAGTCTTTGATGAGAACCAGAGTTCAGATTCCCCAGGAAGGTTGCTTATGCTGCATAGGAATAGGGATGCAGAAGGAAAGTATTTAAGGCAAATGCACTGTCATAAAAACTAAATGAAGCAGCCAGGACACACACCTGAATAGAAGGCCACCCTCGTGTAGCACGGATGTGAGCTAACGGCCATCCTAACTCAAAATCCAGATAAGCTAAAAGCAGATTTGTGAGAAGCCTGTGTTTTCCTCAGACACCAGTTCTAGGCCTGCTTCAGCAAATGATCAGTAGGGAAGTTGAGAAAGGGAAAATGACCAACAGAGGCTACAAGTGACATTTAAATGATCCATTTAAAAGAAGCATATAGTGTTTGTTAAGAGGTACACCTTTTGCATGTACTGATGAATTGCATGTGACCATAGGAGTGATCAAAGTCCCAAAGCTGTGTAGCACTGAACCGGGAAAATGCTTATTTCAGGTGTTAACAAAACCCACCCACTGTGACAATAAAAGAAGGCAGTAAAACACTCTTGGAGCACAATTTTAGGTAACTAATTTCCTGGTCAGTACTATGGAGATGAAAGAATTGCAACATGGAATCTTAGATAATGTAATGAACTGACCTTTTAAAAATATCAACCACTTGACGCCAGTCTGATTCTGAGCCACTGCTTGCCTGGGCCAGGGGGTTAGTGGCCTTGGAACTGATATATATTTAATGTTTATTCATCGGAGGGGGGGGGAGGGTCAGAAAGAGAGGAAGACACAGAATCCAAAGCAGGCTCCAGGCTCTAAGCTGTAAACATAGAGCCCCATGCAGGGCTTGAACTCACGTACCGTGAGATCATGACCTGAGCTGAAATTGGAGGCTTAACCGACTGAGCCACTCAGGTGTCCCTAGAACTGATATTTTCAATGTGTCCCAGGTGACTCCAAGATGTGGTAAGGGTTGAAAATCACCGTATTAAAGAAAGTCTATCCAAAGTGATGGTTTGAGTATTGAAGTAGTGGAGCTTATGTCTTTTACACAAAAATGAAACACATATATACTCCCAATTTCAGATTTCTCCTACTACTTACATTTTTACTGCAAATATACATAATTACAAAAATGTAGCCAAAGTAATATGTTCAGTGAAGACACTCTAAAAATCACCAAAATATCAAAAGAAAAATATCTCTGGTGAATCTACCATACAATGTTAACCTTACTGAAATTTGTCACGTAATGTCCTTGTATTTAGTCCAATAAAAAACAATTCATGTACAGGACCATGTTTTAATGAAGATTTTCTTAAATTTGGTAATAAATCCATTTCTCCTACAGTATACAGAAGGCTATTATATTACTGCTTGTTACACTTGGGGAGCACGTATTCACCTCTTTTGGAAGTGGTATCCAATCATTGTGCTCCAGCTCAGAATTGTTATTATCTGATTAGTGAAGACCCTTACTACATCTCTTGAGTTGGCATAAATGAGCAGAGAGGGTCTTTCTTTCTAAGAAATAATTTAGTTGGAGTTCTTCCAGCTCATTCCATAATTTATTTCTGTCTGCTGAATTAAAGGTTGAGATACTATTAACTGAGGGGCGCCAGGGTGGCTCAGTTGGTTAAGCATCTGATTTCAGTTCAGGTCGTGGTCTCATGGCTCGTGAGTTCCAGCCACGCATCAGGCTCTGCACTGACAGTATGGAGACAGCTTGGGATTCTCTCCCTCCTTCTCGTTCTGCCCCTCCCTGACTGGTGCTTTCTCTCTCTCTCAAAATAAATAGACAAACTTGAAAAAAAGAAATAAAGAAATACAATTAACTGAGTGAATCAATTTTTGAGTTAACTTTAAAGTCCCAATTCATATGCAATACCCTGAAATCTCTCAAATTTCTCAACCAGATTCCTCACTTAAGTAATGGTCTATTTCCTCAGACTCATGTCTTGCCTTTATTCTGTTTCTCTCTTCAAGTCTTTCTTGGAACTCTTTGTCTCTACTAGGAGCTCAGCAAAGAGAAATCCTAAAGGGAGAAGAAGGTATCACTAGCTCCTGGATTTGCAGAGGACTTGGCTCTCTCATGCTTAGCATATCTAGTATCTGGTCATATCCACAGAATAGCAGTCCTGTAGATGTCTCAGACTTAACAGTGTGGCTAAAAAAACTAGAAGACCTATGAAGCATGCACTCTATTTTAAATCTTGCTGTGCCTCATATTTGAATTGCAATTACCTGTCTTTTTTAATTATGTGGGCCTAAGGTCCCTTACCTGGTAAATCAATACAGCTAATAGCTGCATCCATTTCAGTACAGAACATCTTGAACAGTCTTTATTATTATTTTTAAAGTTTTTGGTAAACGGTCATGTTTGTTAAGTGATTTTAAATTGTGTTTTATTATGAGTGGGTGAAAGAATCTGGAGTTCACCCCCCCCCCCCGCCCCAGCCCTATCCTCAGTGCCAACTACTCGTACTGGTGATGGAAATAACGAGAGCTAAGCTAGTACTGGTCCTTACCCATAAAATCAATGATTAGAACTTCTGGACTGTTGAATTTGGATGGTGTCTGGAATCTAAAACTTGAGCAGGACCCATCCAGTACTTTATAAGAGAACAACAAAACCATTTTGAGTGCTCTTGTTGGTATAAATAGGTGTCAAAACTTCAATGAGAATACAGTTACGTGTGACCTGGGAGCACTTAAATGATGACAAATTTAGTTCAGGGGAAAGGCAGTCGAGTATACAAACACTTGATTATATTTGTTTTCCTCAAAAGCCTCCAGATGTATTCTTCCCGAACACTGTCTATGTGCTAAGAGGGTCATCCATTAAATCCACATACATCTGTCTTCATTTTCACTCTCCCAAGTTAGACCCAAGTGAGCTTCAATGCAGTGTTAAGTGCAAATTTCTCAATAAAACTGATGGCCACCCATGGAATGCCTGCTCAGTCCTCTGGGCTTCCCCTACATTTTGCTAACACATTCAAGTGCTCTTAAGGCTGGCTACCTACCAGGAGGTAAACGAAATACATCCTTAGGGCACCAATAAAGCTGGGGCAATAAAGTAAAATAAATGAGAGAAAATTTTAGAAAAATATTTAGCCTCCCTGCTCAAATAAACGTAATCCTTGAGGGAAATAATCATAATGATATTGGACTTCATGCTTATTTACATATGAATGGGTGTGGACACGTAGCACATCGTGTATATTTCAGTGCATTTAAGACATCTAAAGATGTCTGGTACTGGTTATTTTTTAAGGGCAGCTGTTTCTAGGTCCTTCGCCTCTCCTGGAGTCAGAGACATAGCTCCACTCCACATTTTATCTCACCACAGTGTCTGGAGCAGAGCAGGTGCTCAATGGGTATTTTTTTTTTTTAAATAAATGAATGAACCAAAGTATGAATATAGAAATTGTGAGTTTCATACACATAATTTTAAAGTCTTTAGGTCTAGACATCTAGATGTCAAAAATACCATTTTTAAGAAATGTGCTTGCCTTAGGGGTCTGGATATAAGAGGAAGGGAAAAAAACTTCCTTTAAATTATGCAAGTGAGAAAACTTAATTATTTCTTTGACAGGGAATACTGAGAGCTGCCTTGGTATTACTGCTGATAATAACAATGCTACAAATCAGAAAAGGCAGCAAGTGGCCAGATCCTAACAATTTCAAAAAAACTGGGTTTTTCCCCCTAACAAAACAGAGACATTTAGAGTTAATTCTGACAATAATGATAAAGCTCAAAACTACTGAAAGCAGAATTGTGCCTCCCTACTAACAAAACCAATTCCAACAGCAAATCCTGAAGCCAATCATAAAATAAGAAACTTTCTAGAAGCTTTCTATTTCAATTTAAAATATTATTTTTGAACCCACGAGTCTTAACAGTAATACAATGATTTCTTCTTTAACCATCAAGAATATTTTTTCCTAATACAAATGTGTCTTCTAGTAGCACATTTTAAAGAAACAGTCATGATATACCTAGGCTCTTAAGAGTCACCACAGCCAAATTTAATTTAAAAGACAATTGCATATTGCAGACTTACGGTTTTTTAAAAAAAATCGGCGAGACACATGATGAATACCTAGCATTCAATTCTGCCCTGGGTTTTGTTAATTACATGGTAAAATTTTACTGGCTTTACAGCTTATTATTTTTTTAATTTTTTTTTCTTTTGAAAGAAGATGGTAAAGAGAAAAGGTTACACAATTGAAACGTATTACTTTGTATTACAATACTCACCACACTCTGGTTAACTACAGAGGACAGCAGCCAGGTCCACTGGACAAGCCTCAGGAACACGACTGCTCTGTTGGCTGCAGCCTTGGGGATGGTGTCGGAGAGGGTGGGGTTAGGGGTGGGGAAAATTAAGAGGTGGGACTAAGACTAAACTCGTGAGGGAATTGTCTCTATTGTCTGGGGGCCAATGTTCCTCTATTTGAGAAAGCACACACTGCATTTAATTTCATTATATTTTTCTGTGACATTTGCCTGACGCCACAGCGAGACTTATTTATGATTAGGCAACAACATGTTTTATGAAGATCCAAGCCTTGTTTGCTTATTTAGGGATTCTCTAACTTATTGACTCCTCAAGGCATTTAAGGGACATGAAATGCATTTAAAACTAAGCATTGGGCAGCTGGTCTGAGGTCTCAGAAATGCTGAAGAGATATGTAACCTTCCTCTTGGCCGGGTTGTTGGGACTTACATTCCAAGCTAAGGAGCTAGAGGAGAAGATCTCTTGAAGGAAGGGGGCAGAGCGGGGATGTGGCCAGTGGCATGTTGATGTCCCCTGTCTGGTGCCAGTGTGGAGCCTGGATTCTCAAAGGCGAGGCCGACGTCCATCTCACAACTTCGTAGCGAGTGAAGGATGCAGAGGGCCTGAGCAGAGAGGAGAGCAAGAGGAGGGACTTAACCAAAACCCGTAACTCTTTGGAATTGGGTGGGGGAGTGCAAGAGGGAATGACTCACTTAAGGAATCATTAGAGACGCACATAGATACTGTACATAAAACCTCAATTGCTTCCAGGTTGCTGACTAAAAATGTGTTAGCTTAGCCAAGGTTAAAATGTCCTTAATTCCTATCGGTGTGACCCTAATGAGTTGTACTTTCTGTCGTGGTGTTTGAACACAAAGCTTGAATGACTCACATCACTTAAATTGTTTTCTGTTCTCCTAGGTTAGAGGTATGTACAGAGGGAGTTGTTCCTGGAGACACAAGGTAAGTGGGAAAGGGTTCATGGCTGCTCACTTATCTCTGAGGGACATTTGCCTAGACTATTAACAGTTCATGTGTACCATTGGGTAGAAAACCCACTACCCGTATAAAAAATGCTATCTTATTTCAGAACCCTACTGTGTGAGCAATTGCCACTGTATACATAGGCCACCTGACAAAAAAGATAGCTGATGTCGTCCCTGTCCTGGAAGGGCTCACAACCTGGGAAGTAAGACACATTGTACAGACTGTATAGAAAGTATCTTTAGCATTTTACAAAACAAGAGACCATCAAGTTCTAAGCCACTCACTGTGTGGCTCTTGGGCAAATCTCTTTAAAAAAAAACAAAACAAAACAAAAAAAAACAAAACAAAGGCTGTGATTTATTGAGGACTTGCTATGTGCCAAGCACAAAATTGGTTCATTTTGAGGAATGTATCAGTTATATATCTTCACCATTTGATTCACATAGCAACCCTAGCTGTTTTTATCCTCTTAATAAAGACAAAGAAGTGCTTTGTCCAAGGACTCTGGAGCAGATAACCTGGGACAGTGAAACTTGAGCTCAGGCCCACGTTTTGCCACTATCTTCAACTATATGGTGGTAAAAATATCAAGTGTGTTAACTGTGGTGAGCATTAAATGAGATAATGGCAGGGGGGATGTGGCTACGGGAAAGGTGTGCACTAGAGAGCTGTGTTTCACTCTCCGTGACCATCCCGCCCTTCCTCTGGACTGTACTGTAGTCCCCTAAGTACCCTCTCCTCCACCTGCCTTGACATTGCACCTGCCTCGATCCTCAGCTGGATGCTGAGCCCTCTGCAGAACGTAGGGCTTTGTCATCAGCATGACTTTACAGTTGCGACCACGCCCGACAAAGGCATGTAATTCAGGATCTCGCGGGATAACATTAAAATGTTTTTAGAGTTATGGTCTAAGCTAGCCGCACATGAACAGGAAAAAGAATCCATCTATCAAATGGAGAAGGAAGGATCCAGGTCTGGGGTATTTTGCCCATTTACACCAATCAAGCAATTTAAAAAAGGCTCACCAGGTCATCTGTGATTGGGGTGAAATCAGTCTCCCAAGACCTATGCTGTAGTCTCTAAGGCTTTTCACCGTTCATTCAACAAGTCCATATTGAGAATTTGTTATATACATTATGTCTGTGTGAGACACTAGGGACCCAGCAACAGCCAGCGACAGCCAGGTGCCCTGCTGTTGAGATGCTTATTTGGTTTCATTCTAATAAGGGAGAAAGACAAAAGAAAAACACACACAAACACAAATAAAACCCAAGTAAACATACAAATGGACAAAAGAGCTGCACATCGTTCTAAGGGTCTTAAAGAAAACTGTCAAGGGGCTGAGATTCTGAATAAGGGAGGGTATTTAGAAAGGGGGGCTTACCTTGGACAGGGGGGCAAAACGGGCCTCCCTGAAGCGGAGCCAAAGGAAGAGACGGAACTGGCCGTGTGGGGCATGGGAGGAGCGTCCCGGTACAGACAAAAGTCCCAGTCTAAGCTCAGCAGATTTTAAGGAACTGAGAGGGGCTACTGCCAGGACAAGCAATAAACATTCTAATGGACTATGTGAAGAGCCAGGGATGGGGGCAGACTTAGTTTTATAGGACTATTCAGGAAAGACTCCATGGAATGTGGTATTTTAAAGACAGACTGGCACACTGAATCATTGGTGTGCATGCGCGCGCGCGCCTGTGTGTGTGTGTGAACTCATGCTGAAAAAAATCACCAGGCCATTTGTTTGTCTTTTTCATGATTGATGAAAGGAAGCGGCACAGTCACAACCTAGCTTCTGTTGCTCCCCTCTTTGCAAACAGGCCTAGCAAGCTTTGGGGTTGAGAATGGGTAGAGTTAATGGTTGATGACCAATTCCCTGAGAAAAATAGTCAGGACAGGTGTGTGTACTCCTGACATGAGCAAACTGCTTTAGGGTCATTGCCATTTTCAAAAAGGGCTAAGTAGCCACTGGCCCATACAACATGGGGTACTGCTTGGAGTGAGTTCTACAGGTGTGGCTCCTGTGGTTAATTGCAAGAAATCAAGACAGGAAAGCAGAGTGGTGCGAAGCGTGGCCTCTGGAGTTAAAATGGCTTAAAGTGGGGCCTGGCACTGGCTGGTCACTGTGGCCTGTTGCTGGCTGTTGCTGGGTCCCCAGGGCTCTTCCACGTCAAGAACATGGCAAAAAGTGAACATGGCCTCACGGCCTATCAATATACAATGGGTGCTGGCAAATATCGATGATCTTTTCTTAACCCTGAGTTAGAGAAGCGGAAACAAGGAATCATAGTGAGAAGAAATTGAGGAAGTAAAATGTGCAGACTTGCCACATCGGAGGTGGAAAGTGAAGGAGAGGGAAGAACCAATGGATTCCCAACATTCTAGCCTGGTACACTGCTTAATAACTGAACCATTTAAGGCTTTCTGAATCAAATCACAGAATAGTTTTTTAAGTTCGTTCGTTCTTTCTTTCTTTCTTTCTTTCTTTCTTTCTTCCTTTCTTCCTTTCTTCCTTTCTTCCTTTCTTCCTTCCTTTCTTTCTTTCTTTCTTTCTTTCTTTCTTTCTTTCTTTCTTTCTTTCTTTTCTTTCTTTCTTTCTTTCTTAAGAGTCAGAGACAGTGCGAAAGGGGAAGGGGCAGAGAGAGAATTCCAAGAAGGCTCCTTGCTGCCTCATGCAGAGCTTCATGTGGGACTCGAACTCATGAAATGGTGAGATCATGAACTAATCCGAAACCAAGAGTCAGACACATAACTGACTGTGCCACCCAGGTGCCCCTCAAGTCATAGAATATTAAACAAAAGGGGATTTATTGCCTCATGTCCGAAAAATCCTGGGTACATCCAGCTTTAGGACCAACTTGTTCCAAGGCTCAACCCTCTGATCAGGGCTTGAGTCTGTCCTCCCCTTGGCTCTTTTCTTCTTCATGCTGACTTCACTCCTACTCATACTTCACATCCCCTGTGGTGCCACAGGGGCTGCCCACAGCTCCAGGCTTGTTCTCTCAGATCCTGGGGCAAGAGAAAATAAGAGTTAACACCCACATTTGCATGCTACATCATAGGCACTGTTCTATTTTTTTTAAAGTAGGCTCCATGCCCAGAGCGAGGCTTGAACTCATGACCCTGAGATCAAGAGCAAGAGTTGCATACTCTACAGACCGAGCCAGCCAGACACTCCTGTTCTAATTTTTTTTTAAACAGATCATGATACTTATAATTTTCACAAGAACAAGGTAGTTAGAAAAACTGAGACAGATTAAGTAACTAGCCCAAAGTTACAAATAAGAGACAGAGCTAGGATTTGAGCCCATAGGTCTGGTTTCAAAGTCTGTTCTCTAAAGGGCTTCTTCTGGAAAACAGCCACCTTCTTTTGGGACCTATTTGTACTATGTTAGTTGTGTTTGGGTCCTTAAGGCTAGGGACAGTGATGTCTACTAGGCCAGAGGCTGTTGCATGCCCATCCTGGGGATGGGCACAAGGAAATGCCATGCAGGGCTCCTGGGCTGGGCAAGGGGAGGGACGGCAGAAGGGCATCTCGGTACTCTTTTCAGAACAGATGGCAAAACAAGAGCTTTCCATCCCAACTGAGATGAGAAAGAAAGAAAAGGAAAGGGGTTTAGGGTGAAAATGATGAGCTCAGTGTTAGCTAAAGTTTGAAGTGCTAGAAAAACATTCATGCAAAGATAGGGTTCTTTGGACATATTGCTTCATACTTGAAATAAGATGATAATAAAAGGGTAAAAGTAAAATGACAGGCAAAGAGACACCGGACAAACGAAGACAAATGAAAAGCAGGAGTGGTAATGTTAATGTTAGACGAGGCAGATCTTAAGGCTAAAAGCACTTAGAGTGTAAGGAACATCTGTATGTAGTGATAAAAGGCACAGATAATTAAGAAGATGTAACAGTCAAGGTAGGCATCAAAGAACATAGCGGCCAAATACATAAAGGCAGGAAGGAGAACTTTATACAATTATAATGAGAGATTTCAAAATGCCTTCCCCACAATCAGCCAGAATTAATAGTCAAAGAAATAATCATTCAGCTCATCAAAGAATACGATGTTATACTAGCCAAAACGTTATGCAGATGAACTGAATAATATAATCAAATAACTGGAGATGGGACATCTAAGGACTTCTTACATCCCACAAATAAAGAAAAGTTTTTCATAAAATTGAAAAATGATAGATACGTGATGAAGATGATCTAAAAACCCTTAAATTGTTAGAAATGAAGGCACAAACTCCTAGGTAAGTCTTGGATCAAAGAGGAAATAAAAGGGAGTTCATTCATTCTCTAGAAACCAATGAAAAGCAAACCATTCTCTATTGAGAACTGTGGGACTCTGAAAGTAATACTAAGAGGAACATTTTGAGCTCAAAATGCCTTAGCAATTTAAAAGTGAAACCAAAAAAATAACGGACTAAATATCCATCTTTTTTTTTAATGTTTTAATTTTATTTTTGTGAGAGCGTCAGCAGGTGAGAGGCAGAGAGCAGGGAGGGGAACAGCCGGGGATCCGAAGTAGGCTCCAGGCTCCTGCTTCCCAATGTGGGGCTTGAACTCACCAACTGTGAGATCAGGACCTGAGCCCAAGTCGGGCGCTCAGCCTACTGAGCCACTCAGGCGCCTCTAAATACTCATCTTTAAATTTTAGAAAAATAAGTCAGGAAATTGGGATTAATAAAGGTAAAAGCTGAAGTGAACGATATACCTAGAAAAGATAGGAGGATAAAAACAGTAAGAAGGATAACTAACCTACTGAAAATAACTCCAAAATTTTATTGAATTGATGCCTCCTTCAGATCTTTGCCTCAGTGGCCTTCCCTGTCTCCCCATGGCCTGGGGCCCATGTTGGAGCTGTGACTGCAAGTCTACACTTGCTGGGATGACTCGATGCGTGCCTGCTTCTCCACCATTGGGGCACCCTGTTGAAAACCACAACTCGGGGTGCCTGGGTGGCTCAGTCAGTTAAACGTCCGAGTTTTGCTCAGGTCATGATCTCATGGTTCGTGGGTCGGAGACCTACGTCAGGCTCTGTGTTGACAGCTAGCTCAGAGCCTGGAGCCTGCTTCAGATGCTGTGTCTCCCTCTCTCTCTGACCCTCCCCTGCTCACGCTGTCTCTCTCTCTCTCTCTCAAAAATAAATAAAAACATTTAAAAAAGAAAACCACATCTTCCTCTGTGGGATCTACAGGGCCCCTCTGACAGATTGCCTCATCGGGGCAGAACATTCTTTTTTTTTTTTTTTTAATTTTTTTTACAAATAGTTTATTGTCAAGTTGGTTTCCATATAACACCTAGTGCTCATCCCCCCAAGTGCCCTCCTCCATGCCCATCTCCCCCCTCCCCCCCACATCCATCAGTCCTCCGTTTGTTTCTCAGCATTCAAGAGTCTCTCATGGTTTGCCTCTCTCCCTTTCCCCCACCATTTCCCCCCTCTTCTCCCCCATGGTCCTC
>NW_024081103.1:321080-693183 GCF_003009895.1 Hyaena hyaena | reverse complement strand
GTCCACTTCTGAGTTCTCAATTCTGTTCCATTGGTCTATGTGTCTGTTTTTGTGCCAATACCATACTGTCTTGATGGTGACAGCTTTGTAGTAGAGGCTAAAGTCTGGGATGGCGATCCCTCCCGTTTTGGTTTTATTTTTCAGTATTACTTTGGCTATTTGGGGGTCTTTTGTGGTTCCATACAAATTTTAGGATAGTTTGTTCTAGTTTTGAGAAGTATGCTGGTACAATTTTGATTGGAATTGCATTGAATGTGTAGATTGCTTTTGGTAGTAATGACATTTTAACTATATTTATTCTTCCTATCCATGAGCATGGAATGTTTTTCCATTTCTTTGTTTCTTCTTCAATTTCTTTTATAAGTTTTCTATAGTTTCCATCTTACAGATCTCTTGTATCCTTGGTTAGGTTTATTCCTAGGTATTTTATGGTTTTTTGTGCAATTGTGAATGGGATCAGTTTCTTGATTTCTCTTTCTTTTGCTTCATTATTGGCGTATAAAAATGCAACCAATTTCTGTACGTTGATTTTGTACCCTGCAACTTGGCTGAATTCTTGGATCAGTTCCAGTAGGCTTCTGGTGGAGTCTGTCGGGTTTTCTATGTAGAGTATCATGTCGTCTGCGAAGAGTGAAAGTTTGACTTCCTCTTGGGGCAGAACATTCTTGACTAACCTGTTAAAATTACATTTTCAGGGGTGTTTGAAACTGCAGTGATGGTGCATATTTAGCCTCAGTTTGGTGACCTGGCCTGGCATCGGTGACTCTACCTTGGGCCTGTGGCTTTCTTAACAACCCCAATGAAGCAGGCTGTGCATCTGTTTTGGTCCCTGCTGGGAGTGTATTTCTTGGCACACTGCTGTCCCTCCAGAAATACTGAGTGAATACAATGCAGTAGAAACTTTTCACAAAGGAGGCGAGGGCAATGATGCCGAATGCTTTAAGAAGCCAAAGTGAATGAGGAATTTCTCAGTTTGTTTTCCACCATAAAGTTCTTTCATGGCACAAACGCTAGTACATTGACCACGTAAACTGATTTTGGCTGATGTGCTTTGAGGATCTACTGAGTACTTGGAAGCCCATCATCACATTTGCTTCTTAGGAATGCCCCTGAGGGGTATAGTATTATTATCATTCTTATTTTGCAGATGCTGATGAAGAAATAAAGGCTCAAAAAAAGCTAGGTAACTTTTCCAGAGTCACAAAGCTAGAAGAGTCAAGGATGTTCTGATTAAACGTGTCGCTCTATTACCTTTCCCCACCGTTAATCACATCTAGAAGGTTGTCAGGTGGTCGGTGGTCAAGACACGTATTTACTGAGTGCTCACTGAGCCAAGCACTCAGTGTACTGTAGGAAATGTGACCCAAGAAAGCCAGTCCCTTTCTGAGCTGACTGAAGTGAAGGAAGGCAGAAAATTAGAAACCACCTCAAATGCTGAGCCTTGCAAAGAATAAAACTCAGGAACCCCGCCTTGGCTGGGGTGGCGGCACCGAAGTGAAAGACATCACAGACTTCGTTTTGCTCTGAAAATGAAGTTTCAGGGCCCTGCCCTTAGTTGCTGTTGGCAGCAGCCAGACATTTTCAAGCTTGTTTTGTTCTGTGGGAGGGTTCAGTTACTGTACAGGTGGGTTCAATAGATCTGTGGGTAGCAAGTCCAATCTCCACCCAGACCAGCTCAAACCGGTTTCAATGTTTTCACAGCCAGGGAAATACACACTCTGTGAAGTGTGCCTTTAAATACACTCAGTTTGAAGGAAGAATTAAAGTTAGGCCCTGGGTGTAGAAGTGATACCGGATCTCTCACCTCTTCTGCCGGTGTTACTTGAAGCAAGGGAAGGCCATCTCTCACATCTGTGTGAGGAAAAAGCTGCTGTTTGACTCGATGCAAATCTTGAAAAACAGACGCCTGTCTACATTCCTCTCTTTCCCCAAACTGACACATAGAAAAAGTTGACAGGAAAGTGCTAACAAGACACAATTGCAAAAGTTAACACTAACACCGGAAGGAATTCATCCCTGTGAAAATAAAAAATAAGAGAACAAGTTTCTTTGTTATTTCTCCCTTGGTTCAGAGTGTTTGTGTATTGCACATACTTAATAGATGAATCGTATGTCTGACGATACAGAAATCATAGTCCCCACCATTGTGACAGACATTTAGTAGGCCAGAGATGTTAGAGTGTCAGTGGAGAATCGCCGTCCATTCATTTGCTGATTTAGTGAATGTTGAATAAACAGTTATTGAATAAACAGTGCCTACTCCATGCCCAAGGGAAGGGAATGGGCAAAATTCCTGCCCTTGTGATGGCCCAGATAAATAGAGTAGAGAAGGGACATGGGGAATATAGGAGGGGGCTGTTAGTAGTTTTTGATAGAGTGGTCATGGCAGTGGCATTGGAGCAGACATCTGAGGGAGTTTTGTAGTAAGCCATGCAGAAACCCAGGAAGAACCTTCCAGACAGAGAGACTGCATGCCAAAGCATGACGTGAAAGCTTGGCGCTTTCAAGGAAGAGCAAAGAGGTCAGGGTGGCTTGCATAATGAGGGAAGCAAGAGATAACTGGGTTCAGCTCATGTAAGGGTTTCATAGGCCATTGTAAAGACTTCAGTTTTTACTCTGGGTCAGAGGGGAAGGTGTAGGAGAATTCCGATTTGAGGGTATTAATGCCCATGATACTTAACCTTCACACAGCATTTACTAGATGCTGGACACTGTTCTAAGTACTTTATGTATATCAATTCATTTATTTCCTATTTCAACCTTATAGGTTTCATTCTCATTTATACAGATGATGGAACTATGACTAAAAAATTAAGTAACTTGTCCTAAGTCACAGAACTGCTATGTAATAGAACCATAATTCAAACCTAGGCAGTTTGGCTATTGCCCATGTCCTCTTTTCCAGACCACACAGTGAGACTACATTTCCTGACTGCCCCTGCAGTTAGGTTGTGGCCATGTGACTGAGTCATGGCCAGTGGAATGTGACCAGAAGTGAAGGGTGCTACCTCCAGCTTGCACTTGCAGTCCTTCATCCCCTTACCTCATCTTCCTGCTGAATATAGAGAGCTTCAAGGTTCTAATGGAAGGTAGAGCCACAAGATGAAAGGATCCTGAGTTAAAAAAAAATTTTTTTAGCGTTTATTTATTTTTGAGATATGTTGGGGGGCGGTGCAGAGAGAGAGAGGGAGACACAGAATTCGAAGTAGGTGCCAGGCTCCGAGCTGTCAGCACAGAGCCCAATGCAGGGCTTGAACTCACCAACTGTGAGGTCATGACCTGAGCTGAAGTCAGACACTTAACCAACTGAGCCACACAGGCACCCTGAGCCTAGGTTTTTAAATCACCACATGGAAGCCCTCCTGTAGATCAGTAACTGTCCCTTAAAATTCACAGTAAACTTCTATTGTGTAAGCCAACAAGAATTATCATTCAGGTGATTGTTTTAAAAGTCTTGAATTTAGGGACACCTAAATTGGACCCTCTGTCTCCCTCTCTTTCTGCCTTTCCCCCACTCATTCTCTCCTTTTCAAAAATGAATAACCATTAAATAAAATAAATAAATAATAATAACATAAATAAATAATAATAAAATAATAAAAAACAAAAGTCTTGAGTTTAGGGTTGAAGGTGGCATGACCCTCACAGTATATTAAGGGAGACAGGCTTGTGAATGATGGCAATACAGTTGTCTAATACAGGCAGCCAGAGAGAAGTCTGCTGCTCAGAGAAAGGAGTTCTAAACACTATCTAAACACCTCTACCTGGTGACATCTGACTAGGGCAATGAAGGGTGCATAGGAGTTTGGAGTGAGAAAGTATGGGGAATAGTGGTGGGGTCAGTTCAGTGACATCTTGTGCAAAGGCATGAAACGGAGGAGGAGTCTGGGAAGGATGAGATGTCCTATCACCCAGTTTATCTCATTTTGCTCATTCCTGCTTTCCATCCTCCTGAGCCCTTTGACCTGAGGAGGCATCATACCCCAGTGGTTAGTTATGTTAAACATTCTTTTATTCTGAGACTTGCCAAAATGGTAAGAACTATTTATTCAAGACTGTTGTGATGGGTGTCAAGAAAAGAGAAAAGAGGAGAGATGGGTAACTCCACATACAGCAAAAGCAGCTGGGGATTGACAGCCAATGAGAAGACTGAAGAGGTTAGTGCATGGAAAAGTGCTAAGACATTATGAGATTCCTGCTAAAGACAGGCCAGGCTGATGAGATATCGGGTGGTGGGGGGTGAGGAATTTCATCAGATTCCAAGGGGGATTAGATATCAAGGGGGCAGTTTCTCTAAACTGACTTAGTAAGGTTCTTGTTACAACTAGACACAGCAAGGTGAGGGTGAGGACAAGGTCGAGGCCTAGTGGAGGAGAGGGTTCAGAGGAGTTTGAAGTTTGGTTAAGGAGAGCGTCTTTAGGGGCGCCGGGGTGGCTCAGTTGGCTAAGCATCAGACTTCAGCTCAGGTCATGATCTCACGGTTCGTGGGTTTGAGCCCCACATTGGGCTCTGTGCTGACAGTTCAGAGCCTAGAGCCTGCTTCCGATTCTGTGTCTCCTTCTCTCTCTGCCCCTCCCTGCCTCCAGTTCGGTCTCTCTGTCTCAAAAATAAATAAATGTTAAAAAAAAAAAAAAAAAAAGGAGAGCGTCTTTATCAGGTACTTGGGCTCTTGAACAGGAATGCCTGGATCTGGATTTTTCATACTGCCTCATATTGAGCTAGTTGCTTGATCTCTCTGTTCCAGTTAAATGGAGACGATAATATCTGTTTCATAGGGATACTGTGAGAAATAAGTGGGTTAAATATACAAAGCACTTAGAATGGGGCCTGGCACATGGCAGGCACTCAATAAATTTTAGCTGCTGAAGCTGATTTTGCTTCTTAAAATTGTTATTAATTTCTTGGACTATAAAACAAGCATTCAGAAAGCAGAGAAAGTTGGCAATCAAAAAGAATGAAATCCTGCCATTTGCAACTACATGGATGGAACTAGAGGATATTATGCTAAGTAATATTACTCAGTTAGAGAAAGACAAATATCATATGACTTTACTCATATGAGGACTTTAAGATACAAAACAGATAAACATAAGGGAAGGGAAGCAAAAATAATATAAAAACAGGCAGGAGGACAAAAACAGAAGAGACTTTTAAATACGGAGAACACACCCCTTACTGAAGGGGTTGTGGGGATGGGGGATGGGCTAAATGGGTAAGGGGCATTAAGGAATCTACTCCTGAAATCATTGTTGCACCATGTGCTAACTAACTTGGATGTAAATTTAAAAAATAAATTAAAATTAAAAAAAGAAAAGAAAGTGAAGTTTGGTCTTTATTTAAAGTCCTTATTTAAGTCTCAACTGGGCCATGAACTTGGGTTATTCAAGGGAACTTACTGGGACTATATTGAATCTTTGGTTTTCCCATTAAAAAAAAAAAAAGTTTATTCTGAGAGAGAGAGAGAAAGTGTGAGCAGAGAGAGAGGGAGAGAGAGAATCCCAAGTAGGCTCCCAGCTGTCAGCACAGAGCCTGACTCAATCTCACGAACTGTGAGATGATGATGACCTGAGCCAAAGTCAAGAGTCAGAAGTCCAACCAACTGAGCCACCCAGGCGCCCCTGGTTTTATCATTTTTAAAAAAATTTTTTTTTATGTTTTATTTATTTCTAGGAGAGAGAGAGAGAGAGAGAGACAGTGCGAGCAGGGGAGGGTCAGAGAGAGAGGGAGTCACAGACTGAAACAGGCTCCAGGCTCTGAGCTGGCAGTCAGCACAGAGCCTGACGCGGGGCTCGAACCCACGAACCGCGAGATCATGACCTAAGCGAAAGTCGGACGCTTAACCGACTAAGCCACCCAGGCGCCCCTGGTTTTATCATTTTTAAGTGAGATCATTGACTGTAAAAACTCATGCCCCCTCCCCGCAAGGTTCCTGTGAGAGTCACTTTTATAAAGTGGTAAAGCTCTATTTAACAGGAAAGGGTTATAAAAGGTACCACACCTACCCTTGTTTCCCTCCCTGCCCAGCCTTCATCCCACAGGCTTGTCAGCAACCTCTCAACAGCATCCTCCTTCCTTCACCTTCTGGATGGGGCTGGAATCTACCTTGATACTCTCTGTACTAGGCCTCACTCCAGGGCCCTACCTGCGTGTAGCTGCTGCCTACCTACCTGTCACTCACAACCCAATCTAACTTTGATCCCCGTCCTCATATGTTAAAATTCTGAGCAACTCAGAGTGAAGGTGTAGGCAGGAAGAATGAAGGGTCTCCAGAAACAGAAAGACAAGACATAGCTTTCTTGACATAAGAAAAATCATTTAGGCCCCCAGCCATCTTGTGAAAGACTATAAGAGCAAATAAGAGATCATCTATCTTATCAGGGACGAAAAATCAGTGGTAAAATTCTCAGTGTTGGTTCAAAGTAAAGATTGGGCTGACACACATTCTTAAGCCCTCTCTGTAGGACCTAAACCCATTTGAAAACTCAAATACTAGACCAACTAAAACCAGAGAAACGATGATGCTGGCCCCTCCAGACCCTCGTGACTCCATCACCCTAAGATGACTTCTGCCCCAATTCCGTGCTGAATTCCCCACTGCTCAAGCCCTTTCATGAATATGTATGTGCCCTTAGCTTGAAACTTCCTTAATTTTGTTGTTCAGGGAGACACTGCTTTGGGAAATATTCCCAGTATCTCCTTTACTTGTTACAAATAAAATCCTTTCTTTCCCTATTCTTTGACTTGGTTGTGTCTTTCAGCTCAGCATCCACCAAGAGGTGGGCCAGTTTGGGGTAACAAACGTGCCCCCAGGTAGCATTGCAAGATAAGATACAGGAAGCCTCATTAAATGAATTTCAGGTAAATAATGAATACATTTTTAGCACAAGTATGTCCGAAATTACATAAGACATACTTATACTAAAGAATATTTTACTCTTTACCTGAAACCTAAATTTAACTGGATGGCCTATGTTTTTATTTGCTAAATCTGGCAAATTTATACCCAAAAGTAGGGCAGATAAAAATACATAGGACAAGGTGGCTCAGTCGGTTAGGTGTCCAACTCTTGGTTTCAGTTCAGGTCATGATCTCACAGTGTGTGAGATCTAGCCCTGCATTGGGCTCTGTGCTGACAATGAGGAGCCTTCTTGGGATTCTCTCTCTCCCTCTCTCTCTCCCTCTCTCTCTCTCTCTGCCCCTCCCTTGTTCTCTCTTGCTCTCTCTCTCAAGAATAAAGAAATAAATAACAACTTTAAAAAATACATAGGAGGAAATGGAATTGGGAAGATAAGTAGAATGAGGGAATGAGAAAACTATGTGAAAATTTCCTAACCCATTACTCTCCTCATTTTAAAAAATCCAAAGCCTATGGCCCACTGTGGTGCAAATTTCTCTGAGCTACTCTGAAGAAAAGGATAAGGAAGACATAAACTCTTTCCACTACATTGTCCAGAGTGGTCTTTTGAGAGTGAAAATGTGATTATGTCCCTGCTTTAATCACTTTTGATTTTTCAAGGGTCTGCAATCTATGGCCTCCAGGCAAAATCCATTTGCCTTCCTGTTTTTGTAAATTAAGTTTTATCAGAACACAGCCATGCTCATTCACTTATGATTGTGTCTGCTTTTGTGTTACATTGGCAGAGTTGAGTGGCTACAACAGAGATTGCCTAGCCTGCAGAGCCTAAGTATTAACTATCTGGCATTTATTTTTTTAAAACACCCAAATGTCCTTCTTTTTTTTCTTTTTTCCTAGTGAAATCCTGCCCTAAATGTGTGATTGCTCTCTGCTTACACCTTAGAATCCCGGCTTCTCTGTGCTTCCATAGTCTTTACACCTCTTTGGCACTTAAGGAAAAAACATATGTAATTACAGGCTTGGTATCAGTCCTCTCTATTAGCAGTGGTTTCCTTGGATTCCAGGATCATATTTTGTTTTCCTTTGTAGCTCCCTGAGCTCCTGGCATAGGGCAAGTGTATAGTCAGTATTTGTTGAATGAATAGGAAAGATAGCTACAATGGGAAGAGTCCGGGTGTTAGATCCAGAAGGACCTATTTTAAGGTTCAATTTCTTCCCCCTTTTAAAAGTTTATTTATTTTATTTTTGAGAAAGAGAGAGGCAGAGAAGAGAGAAAGACAGAGAATCCCAAGCAGGCTCTGCACTAATAGTGGGGCTCAAACTCACAAACCATGAGATCATGACCTGAGCCAAAATCAAGTCAGTCGGATGCTCAACTGACTGAGCCACCCAGGCGCCCCCAATCTCCTTTTCTTATTAACTGTCTATTTATTTAACATTGATTGAGCAAGTTACTTAACTGAGTCTTAGTTCTCTCAACTGTAAAATGGGGATAGTGATACTTAGTGAGGCTTCAATGAGACAATTCATATAAAGCACATGGTATATTATTTTCTCCCTTCCTCCTCCCCCCTTTGAATGAGGGAAGAGAGTAGAGAGAAGAAAGAGAAGCAGTGGTTTCTAAAGAAGGGGTAGGTAGAGGAAGTAATAAGGAGACCAAATGGACTGTCTCTCTGCCTGTGGCTGTTTCTCTCTGAGCGTGGGGACAAGATTGGGTACAGATATATCTGTGCTATGCTCTGGGGATAGTCCCCACTGCACCACAAACCAAAGCTCTATCTGGACAGAACCACAAATAGACACAAAACCTCAAGTAGAGATAGTGATAAAGATGCTCAACAAGTGCCACGGTCTCCACAGCTGGTTCTGATGACCCTTCTCCAATTGGGGCATCTCACAGGCTGGGGCTTTCAAGTCCATGCTGTGCATAAGGAGAGTTCTGCCTTACTTTGCACCTGGTCTTCAAATCATTTAGATAGCACTATCTCCCCACCTCCTCAAATTAGGAAGTTAGCTCTTGAAGCAGTGAGTCAAAGAATAAATCACAAGGGAAATTAGAAAATATTTTGAAAGAAATGAAAAGAAAAACACAACATACCAAAACCTGTGGGATGCAGCAAAACTCAGCTAAGAGGTAAGTTGTACAGTGAAAAATGCCTTTATTTAAAAAAGAAAAAAGATTTCAAATCAATAACCTAACCTTACACTTCAAGAAACTAGAAAAAGAACAAACTAAAGCAAAGTTACCAAAAGGAAGGAATAATAAAGATTAGAGCAGAATAAACAAAATAGAGAATAGAAAAACAATAGAAAAAAATTAATAAAATTAAGAGTTGTTAATTCTTCAATAAAATTCACAAACCCTTAACTAGAATAATAAAAAAAAGAAAGAAGAATCAAATAACAAAAATCAGAAACAAAAGAGGAGACATTACAATTGATACCACAGAAATAAAAAGGATCATGCGACCAAGACTACTATCAACAATTATATGCTAACAAATTTGAGAACTTAAAAGAAATGGATAATTTTCTGCCAACATACAACCTACCAAAACTGAGTCATGAAGAGTTCAAAAATCTGAATAAATCTGTAATTAGTAAGGGGATTGAATCAGTAATCAAAAACCTCACAACAAAGAAAAACCCAGGACTAAATGGCTTCATTGTAGTATTCTACCAAATATTTGAAGAAGAATTAACACCACTCTTTCTCAAAATCTTCTCAAAAATTAAAGAAAAGAGAATGAATCCAAATTCATTTTATGAATCCAGCATTACCCTGAGACTAAAATCAGACAAAAATACTAAAAGAAAGGCCAATATCTTTGATGAATACTGATATAGAAATCTTCAACAAAATACAGTAAAAACTTGGATTGTGAGTAACTTGTGCTGTGAGTGTTCCACAAGATGAGCAGCATTTCTTAAATAAAAATTTTAAGTGTATTTATTTTTCAGAGAAAGAGAGAGTGGGAGCAAGAGAGAGAGTGAGAGCGAGAGTACGAGCGGGGAAGGGGCAGAGAGAGGGGAACAGAGGATCTGAAGTGGGCTCTGTGCTGACAGAGACAGCCTGATGCAGGGCTCAAACCCAAGGATTGCAAGATCATGACCTGAGCCAAAGACAGATGCTTAACCAACTGAACTATCCAGGGCCCTGAGCAAACATTTCTAATAAATTTCAACTTGATAAATGAGCAATGTCTTGCAATACAAGTAGCATGTGATGCTGAATGACGGATAATCACAACTGAGTCAATGGTTCTTGAAATTTGCTTTGATATATTAGTATTTTGGATTACAAGGATGTTCCCAGAATGAATTATGCTTGCAAACCAAGGTTTTACTGTAGAAGCAAACTGAATTCAGTAACACATTAAAAGGATTATACACTATGATCAAGGGGAATTTATCTCTGGAATTCAAGGATGGGTTAACACACAAAAATTAATGTAGGTAATATACTATATTAGCAGAATGAAGGAAAAAAACCTCACATATTCACCTCAACTGATGCAGAAAATTATCTGACAAAATGCAGTACTCTTTCATTTACTCAATAAATTAAGATTAAAAGGAAATTACCTGAACATAATGAAGACTATATGTGAAAAGTCCATAGCTAACATTATACTCAATGGTGAAAAACTGAAAGCTTTCAGGAACAAGGCAAAGATGTCCACTCTCACCACTTCTATTCAACACAGTACTGTATGTCAGAGCAATTAGGCAAGAGAAAGAAATTAAAGGCATTCAGACTGGAAAGGAAGAAGTAAAATTATCCTTATTCAAGATGACATAATCTTTTATGTAGAAAATCATAAAGACACCACCAAAAAAACTGTTAGATCTGAGAAACCAAGTCAGCAAAGTCAGAGGTTACAAAGTTTACATGCAAAAATCAGTTGCATTTCTATATACTAACAAAGGACATTGAGAAAATGATGCCATTTATGATAGCATCAAAAGTAATAAAATACTTAGAAATAAACTTAATCAAAGAATCAAAAGACTAAACATTGCTAAAAGAAATTTAAAAAGACACAAATAAATGGGAAAATATCCCATGTTCATGGATCAGAAGACAATATTGTTGAAATGTTAATACTACTCAACGTGATCCACAGATTCAATGCAATCCCTATAAAAATCTCAATGACATTTTTTTCTGGAGAAATAGGAAAATCTTTCCTAAAATTCATATGGAATCCCAAAGCACCCTGAATAGCTGAGACCATCTTGAAAAAGAAAAAATAAAGCTGTAGGCCTTGTACTTTCTGACTTCAAAACATATTATAAATGTACAGTAAGCAAAACAGTATGGGACTGTCATAAACACAAAGATATAGACCAATAGAATCAAATAAAGAGCCGAGAAACAAACTGTCACTTATGTAGTTAATTTATCTTCAACACAAGTGTCAAGACATCATAATGGGGAAAGGATAATTTCTTCAATAAATGGTTCCGGGAAAACTGGATAGCCACATGCAAAAAAAAAAAAAAAAAGAAGAAGAAGTTGGGCCCTTACCTTAAACCATATGCAAATATTAATTCAAAAATTAACTCAAAATATAAGACCTGAAACTATAATACTCCTGGAAGAAAACATGTCATACATTACAACATTGTGTTCTGGAATGATTTTTGGATAAGATGCCAAAGCACAGTCAATAAAAGTAAAAATAGGCAAATGTGAATATATCAAACTTCAAAACTTCTATGCAGCAAAAGAGACAATCAACAGAGTAAAAAGGCAATATATAGAACTAGGAGAAAATATTTACAAATCATATATCTGAGAAAGAGGTAATATCCATGATATATTCCTACAACTCAACAACAAAAACCAAGCAACCAAATTAAAAATGGACAAAGGACCTAAATAGACATTTCTCCAAAAAGGCAGATAGATGGTCAACAAATGTATCAAACGATGCTCAACATCATTAATCATGCGGGAAATACAAATATAGACCACAATGAGATATCACTTCACATCTAATAGGATGTCTAAATATCAAGAAAATAGAAAATAGTGAGGATGTGGAGAAATTGGAACTCTTGCATATTATTGGTAGGAATGTAAATTGGTGCAACCATTCTGGAAAACAGCATGGAGTTTCCTTAAACATTTAAAAATAGAATTACCATATGATCCAACAATCCCACTTCTGAGTATGTATAGATTTTTTTAAAAACCCTGAAGGCAGGATCTCAAAGAGATATTTGCACATCCATGTTCATTGTAGATTATTCACAATAGCCAAGAAGTGGAAGCAACCTAGATGTCCTTTGATGGAAGAATACATTAAAATAGATGTGGCCTATACATAAAGTGAAATATTTTTTAGTGAAATATTTTCCTTAAAAAATAAGGAAATGCTGTCATATGATACAATGTGGATGAACATTGGAGACATTATGCTGAGTGAAATAAGCTAGTCACAAAAAGACAAATGCTGGGTGATGCCACTTATATGAGGTGTCCAATGTGGTCAAATTCATAAAGATGCAAAAAATGAAGGTTGCTAATGGCTGGGGGAGAAAGGAATGCGGAGTTATTATTTGATGGGCACAGAGTTTCAGTTTGGGCAGATGGAAAATGTCCTAGAGATGTATAGTGATGCCTGCTGCACAACAATGTGAACTTAATGCCACTGAACTATACAACTGAAAATGATGAAGATGGTGAACTTTATGCTATATATATCTTACCACACACACACACACACACACACACACACACACACACACACACACACACATTCCTGAACGCCGTCTCCAGAGATCCTGATTCTGTAAACCCCAGGGCCCAGGAATCTGCATTTTGAGCAAGCAACTGAGTTGATGTGGTTCGGGACAAACAAGTGGTTCCACATACAAGGAAATAAACTACTCACAATCTGGGAATGCTGCCTGGCAAGCTGCCCTGTGGAGCTCCGGGTGACTGAGAGACCAGCGCTCAGTTTTTACTGTGCTGATAACTTGCGGTTGACACCACCTGTGCGCAAGGCGTTGTGCTAGAATACGGGTGGGGACACAGAATCCCAGTTTTAAACTCAGGGGAGACTGACAAACCAAGTACAGACCAAGAAGCGCAAAGGGACCCTTTGTGACTTCTAGCACTTCAACACTCCCTTTCTTTTCTGAGCGTGGGGCAATGACGCCCAGTTCACAGGTCGGTTTTGCACGCAAAATGAGATAAAATGTGGGAAAGTGTTCTTTTTTATTTTTGTCATCGATTACTCAGCGTTTACTTTCAGGGCGAGTCCTGGAGACTGGGCTCTATAAAGTGCCAGGGCAGGAGTTCTCAGTCCTGAGCACACGTGTAACACTACCTGGGGAGGGGGTAAAGTCCCTGATAGTCTCCTCCCCCCCTCGGAGATTCTCATTCCGTTGTCTGAGGAATGAGTACGGCCGTTCTTTTTAAAAAGCTCTTTGCGTTTTCAACTGACAGTCAGGGTTGAGAATGCGCTATGTAACACACAGGAGAGAATGGTGGGTTCAGACTGGTTGGATGAGAGACACTCACAGAGAAGGTGATGTTTGTGCTACAGTTTGGGGATTAATGTTTTGGACTGGGCAACGTGTACACATTATATAAAATTCAAAAGTCTGAAAGTATCTATCAGGAAAAGCGTATCTACCTCTCTCTCCCTCTCTGGGCTTCCTTCCCTGTTCTCTCTGGAACAAAAAGTCTTACCAGTTCTTGTCTATATTACCAGAGATATTCTTTCAGTTGCTATTGGGAAACTTGTCAGTTGGCAACGGGAAAGGAGAAAAAAGGAACAGGTGTCATTTTCTGTTACACCACCTTCAGGAGGCACAGAATGGCATCTATAGAAGCATAGCTTGATGGGGAAGTTCATCTTAATAAAAAAAACTAAAAGTTGATTCTCAGATCATGTTTGGTTTTTGGGTTTTGTTTTTTTGGAGTAGTGGCAGTTGTTCTTTCTTTCTTCTTGTTGTAGTACATTCTGAGTAGCTTGTTTTGTAAAATTGCACCTTTTATTTTGGGAGAATCTCAGAATCACATGCAGTTGTAAGAAACACTACAGGGAGAGCCCAACTGCCCTTTGCCTAAGGGGCTTAAATTTAATTCTGGTGCTAATCAACATACTTCAATCCAATTCTCTGATACACTAGGTTTTTAATGTTTATTTATTTTTAAGAGAGGAAGACAGACAGAGCATGAGTGGGGGAGGGGTAGAGAGAAAGGGAGACAGAATCCGAAGCAGGCTCCCGGCACCAAGCTGTCAGCACAGGGCTCAACGCAGAGTTCGAACTCATCAACTGCGAGATCATGACCTGAGCCGAAGTCGGACGCTTAAGCTCCTGAGCCACCCAGACATCCCACGGTACACTAGGTTTTTAAAAACTGTGCCTGGGAACTGAGAGTGGACTTGCAGGGGAGGGGCGGTGAGTGAGGAAAACAAAAGTGTTTCGGTTTCTTTTGTAGTTAGTTGCTGGGAAATCAAAACTAACATGCTAGCGCGCTTACTTCTCTATGGGGACAGGTGCTGCACCTCTTTGTTAACTACTCATCTGGGTGTGTGTGTGTGTGTGTGTGTGTGTGTGTGTGCATGCGTGTGTGTGTGTGTGTGCGTGTGCCGTAAGTCATGGCCACACCATGTGAGGGACACCAACTGGAACACAGGCTTTCTCTCCTGGGGTTGAACTGGCAATTTCTATTAGCTGTGTCCAGGCTCCAGGTCAGAAGCTGAGCCCATTTTTTGATTTCCAGACTCCCAGGAACAAATAAATACAGGCAGCAAGCCATCCTCGACTCTCAGGTTCCTACATCGTTCCTGATTTGTTACTGGATTCCTAAATAATGCATCTTCCCTGTTAAAAGAATCACAAAAGAACAAAACAGTAACAGGGTAGCCCCAGAACCTTCCCTGCCTCTTCCTTTTTCAACTGCATTGGCAGGAAGGGACACCTAGTTGGGAAGACTGGAAGGGGGTTGATCTTCCCCCAATTCACCTTCTACTATTTATCGGTTGTCTTGCATCACAAGTGTTTTACTGCTTGAAAATGCAAATTGCCGGGGTTGAGATTGTGTCAGTTATAAGAGACTTCTTGAGTTATATATCCCCTCCCGGTGGATGAACTTGGCTCAGCATTTGGTTCTTATGCTTACAGTGTTTGTGATAACACTTCTGGTTTCAATAATGCTATTTTATGTGGTACTTTTTGTGAGGGAGCAGGTACAGACACATTGGGCTTCATCACATATATTCCACAAGATATCTAAGGTATACAACAGGGGGAAAGAGTGGAACCCAAGCATAATAAATATAATCCCTGGGCTTTATAATTATGTGAAATAGAAAACTATGCAGATGTGTGAAATTCAGGCACATTCTTTTCTTTTCTTTTTTTTTTTTTTCCAAATAGTTTATTGTCAAATTAGTTTCTACATAACACTCAGTGCTCATCCCCAAAGTGCCCTCCTCCATGCCCATCCCCCCCTCCCCCCCACATCCATCAGTTCTCAGTTTTTGTCAGCATTCAAGAGTCTCTCATGGTTTGCCTCTCTCCCTTTCCCCCACCATTTCCGCCCTTCTTCTCGCCCTTGTTCCTCCGTCAAGTTCCTCCTAATCCTCCTATACGTGCAAACATATGGTATTTGTCCTTCTCTGCCTGACTTATTTCGCTCAGCATAACACCCTCAAGGTCCATCCATGTTGCTACACATGGCCAGATTTCATTGTTTCTCATTGCCATGTAGTATTCCATGGTATAGATAAACCACATCTTCTTGATCCATTCATCTGTTGATGGACACTTAGGCTCTTTCCATGTTTTAGCTATTGTGGAGAGTGCTGCTATGAACATTGGGGTACATGTGCTCCTATGCCTCAGCATTTCTGTATCCCTTGGGTAAATTCCTAGCAGAGGCACATTCTTTTCTATATTGATAAAAGCTACTATGTACTGGATGCTTAATATAATCTGGCAGAATGTTAATGTTTAAAATAAATCTTTTTTTTTAATGTTTATTTATGTTTGAGAGAGAGAGAGAGAGAGAGAGAGAGAGAGAATGAGCAGGGAAGAGGCAGAGAGAGAGGGAGATACAGAATCTGAAGCAGGTTCCAGGCTTTGAGCTGGCCCTACTGGGGGCTCAAACCTATGAACCGGTGAGATCACAACCTGAGCTGAAGTTGGATGCTTAACTGACTGAGCCACTCAGATGCCCCTCAATCTCATTTAGTCCCCGCAATAGATCTGAGATATATGCTGTTATTGTCTCCATTTTATTGTTGGAGCTATCAGTGCTCATGAAGGTCAGCGTGGCTGGTGGGTGAAGCAAGGTTTGAATCCAGATCTGTCTAGCACTAAAACAGAGACCCCCTAACCTACTGGTGCTACCTACAGCTAAAGAAGCCTTTGGACCCCTTCCTAGGAAAAAATGTTTTTACACTCAAAAAATAAAATACAGGGCACCTGGGTGGCTCAGCCGGTTAAGCATCCAACTTCAGGTCAGGTCATAATCTCACAATTTGTGAGTTCGAGCCCCGCATCGGGATCTCTGCTGTCAGCACAGAGCCCACTTTGGATCTTCGGTCCCCCTCTCTCAGCCTCTCCCCTGCTCACACACTCTCTCTCAAAAGTAAATAAACATTTAAAAGTAAAATAAAATAAAATGAAATAAAATAAAATACAAAGAATTACAAAGAGAAGCAACTCTATGAGACATAGTTATCAATTGCAGTCTTGGGGTGACCCTCAGTGATCCTGGTTTTGGTATTCATGCCCTTGAATAATCCCCTCCTCCTGGGTTTGAGCTGGACCTCATATAATCTCGTTTCTAATGACAAAATATGGCAGAAATTATGGGATGTCACTTCAGAGATTCGGTTATAAAAGGATTGTGGCCTCTTGGGTGTTTTTCCTTGCTTTCCCGAAAATTACTGGTACTGCAGGAAGCCAGCTCCCCTGTTCCGTGGTAGCTCTGTGGAGAAACAGGCTTGCCTGCAACCACGTGCATGAGCTTTGAAGCAGATTCTTCCCCATCCAGCCTCAAGAGGACTGAGACCCTGACTGACACCTTGATGTTAGCCTCGTGAGAGAACCTGATCCAGAACCACTTGGCTAAGCTGTACCTGAGTTCCTGACCACAGATACCATGATAATTGTTTGTCATTTTCAAGCACTAGTTTTGGGATAACTTGGTATACAGCAATAACTAGCTAATAACTCAACACATTAAAATAAAGCAATTTCGGGATATATGTTGGTATTCGGAGATGAGAAAGTATGTTTAAAATATACACAAATTAAAGTTAAGACCAACACATCAATATAAAGGCTGTGGTTCTTTTCCTTTAATAAGAACATTAAAAAGGGGGCCAAACTTTGACATGTGTAGTAACCACATTTTCTAGTTTCTGTATTTGATGCTATGACCTCTCCCTAGAGAGGCTGCCTCCCCCAGGGCTGGCCACTTCCTAGAGATGGTAAATGATGTGCCTCCCATATGCAAACCAGTCAATCCAGAGCCCATACTCTCTCATACTCCAGGCTATCCACTGGCCCTAATTACCCAGGCCAGGTACCAAACAACTAGGGACAGCACTCATGCCCCAGAGATTACTGAAGTTACTCAAACTAACCAATCCTAAACCTGCTTACCCTGCCTTCTCTCGAAAACCACAAAAGGCTCTTGTCCATGTTTTCCCCTTACAAGCTCTGCCTCCTGACATACCCCGGAGCTTTCTTTGTGACCCGACCCTCCCCCCAACCCTATGGTATGACATACCTCTTTTCTTGGGATCCATAAGTATAACTGTTATGGACTGAATGTGTGTGTCCTCCAAAATTCATATATTGATGCCTTAATCCCCAGTGTGTTTGCGTTTGGAGATGGGGCCTCTAAAGAAGTAATGTTTACTGAGGTCATAAGCGTGGGCCCCTGATCTGAAAGGATTAGTATCTGATAGTATCTTTATAAGAAGACACAGAATACTTTCTCTCTCTCTCTCCCTCCCTTTTTTTCTTTTTTCTTCTTGTGTACATGCACTCAGGAAGGCCCTGTGAGCACACAAGAAGGTGATGGATTGTCTACAACCCAAGCTTTCACCAGATACTAACTCTGCTGGCACCTTAATTGTAGACTTTTACTCTTCAGAACTGTAAGAAATAAATTTTCTGTTGCTTAAGCCGCCCAGACAGTGGTGTTTTGTTATAGTAGCCTGAGCAGATAAATACAATAACCAACTATCTGGTCAATGGCGATCATCTCCTGATATCCTGACCTTGCCCTCCTCTGAATTATAAGAAAACCCTCTTTTAAAAGAATAAGGGGATGTGCATTTTGTAATAGACATTCAGTGCATTTTCATTTTTGGTTTTGATATTACAAGGGCTAAGAATAGTGTTCTACAAAAATATGTTATTGCAAAGGGAAATGAAAGTTCCCATCTTCCAAACCAAACACGGGAGGCTTCTTGCAAAGAACGCCAGAATTATCCAAGACTTAAGTACAACTCTATTTGAAATAAGTATTTTATCAAAGATCCACAGAATAACATCAACAGTTCATCAATATATCAATAGATCAACTTCTATTAAAAAGAAAATGATGTAAATTCATGGTCAACTTCGATGCCATGATGATAGAAATACGTTTTGAGAGAGAGTTCTAAGTGCTTCTAAATGTTCTCAGCTCAGTTCAGATGTTCTCTCTTTTTAAAGAAAGAGAGAATTTTGTAGGTATGAAATGGCCAAGAAGCAATGTATACCTCGGACGACCAAGGTAGAACATAGGACATCTGGGCTCAACGCTCAATAGCAACTTTCACAAGAACTGCACCGTGGATGATCTATTAGGGATCTGAACACATCAGTAAATTTGAAGTAGTGATGAGTGAAGTGATACTTCAAGATGCTTCTAACAAGTGAATTGGATATGAAACTATCTGTGACTTCTACTGGTGAAAGTGTCACGGATTCTGTTAAAACCATTGGAGTTTGTTGCCTACGTTCATTATTGAAAGGAATTTTAAATTTCATTTTCAGGCTAGTGAACATAAAGATGCATTCCCCCCCCCCCTTTCATGTTCCTGGGCCCCAGTTTAGGATGCCATCTTAGAGTTGTGCCACTCATACTTCCTTTTCCATGGTTAGGCACTAAAGTGGCAGTGAATGAGCTTTGTTGTTACAGTTTGAAGTATCTAACCATGGTGGCGCTAAGGGTATATTAGATCCTAAGTATATTTCCAACAGAGACTTACAGAGAAGGGAAGTGTAGATATGCTCCCAAATGTGTGACTTGTCTAATAGTTCCAGAGTATGCAGGAGAGGGATCACTAAGGCTTACCCGAGCTGGGTCAGCAAGGAAGGGATGCTTGCGACATCACAGGGGCATTCATGGCCAGAGTCTTATCAAGACCATCAGAGACCTTGAGATTGAGGAGATGATTTCTCTATTCTTCCGCTTCTATGTAATTAAAATTTTAAACTATAGCAAATCATAAAATAATTATTAGGCAGTTAAGGTTTTGATTTTTCCTGTGGTGACAAATTTGATACTTTGGAGGAAATATCTAATTATATTACCAAAAGCATTGTTTGGCTACCTCTGCTTTAAGTAGTCTACTGGGCGACTCAGGTCTGGTTAAGGTATTGCAAAGGAGGGAAATCTATTTTCATTTTGGAGCTCAAAAAAGCTCCCTGCCCAAAGGAGCAGAGAGTTCCAGTGATGGCACCTGGCTGTGATGGTTTCTCTCCCTGGATCAGGGATCTGCTGGGTTGCCTGGATGGGGAGGGCTGATCCACAAAGAGCACACATTGGCATGAGGTGTCATTCCTGGCATAACAAAGACACCAGGACCTGTGTTTTCCAAAGGTGACTGAAGGGCACAAGCTTTGTGGAAATCAACAGATAAATGGCACTTAAGTTAAACATTGAATAATCACATTGAAAAAGACCAAGAAAATCTGCATGTAGTGATAAGAACTATGAATCAAGGAGTCTCATCCCAGCATATTTGACATAAACCTTGGATAGCCTGACAAACAACCTATCAAAATTAAGAGAGGGCAGTCTGCAAGATTGGAATAGTTCACATGGGAACAAGGGTGATTCTTTTAGACCCCCTTGGATACTAGAAGAAAGATTCCCACCAGTTCCTAATAGGCAAAATACAGATATGTACTCTAAAGCCAACACTTCTCAGGCACCTGGGTGGCTCAGTTGTTTAAGCATCTGACTTTGGCTCAGGTCATGATCTCATGGTTCCTGAGTTCGAGCCCTGCTCTGATGAGCATGAGCCCCACTTCTCTCCCTCTCTCTCTCTCTCTCCCTCCTCCCCCAGCTCACTTGTTCCAAGATCTGTCCACTGAAAAAGCCTAGAAACAATGATGCTCCAGTAGCAAGAAGTATGGCTAGTACCCAGGTATTGGTTTTTAAGAAAGATCCATCTCAGTAAAAACAAGCAGGACTTACTTGGAGAAATGGCTGATTCCATGTCTGGGGCAAGGAAGGTACAATGTGAACCTGGGACATTTTGTTGTGCCAGAAAGTAAGGAAAGGTTAAAAACAAAATGATGAAAACTTCAAAAAGACACAAAAGCCAACTTGAAGGGGGTCTTATTGACCAAACTTGGGACAATGTAAGCATTACAAAATGAATAAATGAATTATAACTCATTGAACCAGTAAGAACCCATGAATCAATAACGGTACTTAAAAAAAGGAAGTGGGAGAGGCCCCTGGGTGGCTCAGTAGATTAAAAATCTGACTTTTGCTCAGGTCATGATCTCATAGTTCATGAGCCTGAATCCCACGTCAGGCTCTGTGCTGACAGCTCGGAGCCTAGAGCCTGCTTCAGATTCTGTGTCTCCCTCTCTCTCTGCCCCTCCTCTGTTTGTGCTCTGTCTCTCTGTCTCTCTCTCTCAAAAATAAATATATGTTTTTTAAAAAGGGAAGTGGGAGGGAGAAAACAGGGATAATAAGAACAGAGGAAAAAAAAGGGAGAAGAAGAGGGAGAAGAATGCCAATTAGTAATATAGAAAGAGTAATAGAATTAACAAATCATTTTGTGCTCCAATGTAATAATAGATTTAGGCAACAACCATCGATGGATTAGGTGAACATTTCGTAGGGAATAGAATATCCCTATGGTGCCAAAGGATCATCCCACAGATTTTTTTATTAATTGCAAAGGGGAAAAGTACTATTATCATAGACAGACCTGGCACTCACCATCTTAGACAAGTGACTGAACTTAGCATCATTAATAATGGGGCATTTTGATCTTATGCTTCCTGATGAAGTATGAAGTTCAGGGCATCACCTCAGTGACGGAGTACAGGTTTCCCCCTCTATCTGAAGGTAGAACATTCCTATGAAACCTATTGTAAACCCAAATGGCTTAAAGTGAGAAGTATCTCTTGATTTCTGAAAGTTTGCCTTATGCATCTTTGCTTTTTAAAAGACTATGCCATAGTACGTTACAACTTTTTTTCATAAAAGAAAAATTCCTCTTCAGATTTCTTTTGGTTAGCTAAACAGGTACTACTCTAGGTCTTTTGTGAAGTGGCATTACGTGAACTTTCAGGAAGTGGGGAATACTTGTATTTCCCTCCAAAATGTTAAACCTGGATCAAATTAAATTAGGCTTTATGGCCTCACTTCTAGTTTGAAGTTTACAGTTTTGTGGTTCCATTTTAAAATGTCAAAGGCTAGGATGCCTGGGTGGCTCAGTCAGTTAAGTGTCAGACTGCAGCTCAGGTCACGGTCTTGCGGTCCTTGAGTTCGAGCCCCAAGTCAGGCTCTGAGCTGTCAGCACAGATCCTGGAGCCTGCTTCAGATTCTGTGTCTCCCTATCTCTGCCCCTCCCTCTCACCCATCTCTGCCTCTCTCTCTCAAAAATAAATAAACATCAAAAAAATTTTTTTTAAAAGTTGAAGAGTAATTATTTACGCTTTTGATTTTTAGTCAGATTCTTATTAAACTCTTAATTTAAAAATTACTGTATTTATAAGTTTGATTTATTAGATATGTTTTCATTGTTTAAATTCGCAGGAAAGTTTTCATATTAACCAAATTTTTATATACTTACGAGGAAAATAGATTTATAAATGTACTTTAAAAGGTGTTAGGGAGTTTATGTAATAACATTTATAAATGGCACCAAATAATAGTTAAAGGCCTTCAAAGTCATTTTTTAAATTTTCTATATTTATAAAAGAACAATAAGAATTCTACGTTGAATTTAAAATCTTAAAGTAAGCTAAGTTTTTAAATTGCAGCACTAACAAATTAAATATTAATCTTTAAAACTGAAGTAACCCCTGGGGCGCCTGGGTGGCTCAGTCGGTTGAGTTTCCAACTCTTGATTTCAGCTCAGGTGGTGATCATATAGTTTGTGAGATAGAGCTCCTAGTCGAGCTCTGTGCTGACAGCATGGAGTTTGCATGGGATTCTCTCTCTCCCTCTCTCTCTCTCTGCCCCTCTACCACTCTCTCTCTGTAAGTAAGTAAATAAATAAATAAATAAATAAATGCCTCTAAACCGTAGCCACCACAAACTCCAGACTTAAACAAACATACAAAAACAAAAAACTAAAGTAACCTCTGAAAAATCTTTCTATGCCCAAAAGCTAATCTCAAGAGCATCAAAAGACTCACATTGACAATTTATACTTGAACTCTGTGGCTCCTGGATTATGTGCACAGCATTGCATACTGGCACAGGAGGGGCCATGTATAATGGGTTAAACTGCACTCAAAGGTAGAACAACACAGCCTTCTTCTTTTTTGTAATTATTCTCTTGTGCTGAAAGTTCCATTTCCTCTCTGGTGGGGAAGTGGGTGGTGGAATGAGGGCAGATCACTGAATATAAATTTTCCAGTTAATGATAACCAAAGACAACTTTTGAGTTACCCAATATCTTCTGGGTAAGTGCTCAGTCTTTCGGGTATTTTCCTCTGTCCCTCTTCCAATAGCCAAGATGGTGTCCAGGAGGGGCAAAGTGTGGGCATACACATGACATTTGATAGAGTGATGACTGGTCCACAGCAAGATTTTGTTTTGCCCAGCGGGCCCGACATAATATTTTATGTTGGTTATATCTCAGTAAACTTAAAAAAGAACTGGTGTTTTTCACTCTGACAGGAATAGCATAAAGCATACTTATTATTATTTTTCAAAATGTTTTATTTATTATTTATTTATTTATTTATTTTTTATTTTGAGAGCGAGAAGGAGAGACAGCGTGAGCAGGGGAGGGTCAGAGAGTGAGGGAGACATAGAATCCAAAGACAGGCTCCAGGCTCTGAGCTGTCAGCACAGAGCCCGACGTGGGGCTTGAACCCACAAACCGTGAGGTCTTGACCTGAGCCGAAGTCGGTCGCCCCTAACTAGGCTCTGGTGCACCGCTGTATCCCACTTAGACCAGGACATTGGTCTCTGCTCTTGCTGAATCCTCTTGGCATCCAGTGGCAATTTGGCATTGGCCTGGGTCTCTGCCAGGTTCAGAGGCCTTTCTGCTTTTGATGGCATGCAGGAGGCACCCTACAAAAGGACACCTCCCATTGTCTCACAGAGACTTTCCAGCCTTTGCCTCTGAGCTACTTTCTCTGTGCTGCTTATCTCCTACTCCAGACGTTTCCCTTGGGATTAAGTTCTCCTGTCCTTGGACCATGTCCTTTATATCAGACTGAAAGGTGTCATATGGGTTGGTAGGTCTTAAGTTTTCCTTTGCTCTTGACCCAGAGTCCTGGGCCAACCTTTCTCATTCCAAGCAGAGTCCCTGGCCTGGCTCTGCAGAAATAAAATATACCAAATCTATGAATGTCCTGCATTACTTAAGAATTCACAAAACACCATTTGAAAAAGGTGGAATAGGGGCACCTGGGTGACTCAGTCGGTTGAGCATCTGGCTTTGGCTCAGGTCATGATCTCATGGTTCATGGGTTCAAGCCCCGTGTCGGGCTCTGTGCTGACTGCCAGTTCAGAGTCTGGAGCCTGTTTCAGATTCTGTATCTCCCTCTCTCTCTGACCCTCTCCTGCTCATGCTCTCTCTCTCTCTTTCTCTCTCTCAGAAATAAATAAAACATAAAAAAAAGAAAAAGGAGTGGAATATATAAAAATTGTTAGAATCTATGAAAATTATAGGATATTTATTCTTTTTTTTTACTTTCTATAATTTATTTTTTATAATCAACATCCAAGTTAGTTAGCACATTGTGCAACAGTGATTTCAGTAGACTCCTTAAAGCCCCTTACCCATTTAGCCCATCCTCCCCCCCACAACCCCTCCAGCAACCCTCTGTGTGTTCTCCATGTTTAAGAGTCTCTTAAGTTTTGTCCCCCTTCCTGTTTTTATATTATTTTTGCTTTCCTTCCCTTATGTTCATTGGTTTTGTATCCTAAAGTCCTCATATGAGTGAAGTCATATGATATTTTTCTTTCTCTCACTGACTAACTTCGCTTAGCTTGATACTCTCTAGTTCCGTCCACGTAGCTGCAAATGGCAAGATTTCATTCTTTTTAATTCTTTGGAAATAAAAATGCTAAATTTCTTCCTGATAAAATTAAAACAAAAATAAACACTCGAATGTGAAATAATTTGGAAGAGAAGTTTCACTATAGATCAGAGCCACTGTTAGCCAAATCATGCCTTTATGAAAATGAGAGAGGAGCTGTTTCCTCTGAGGAGAATTACAGCCTTAGGCAGGGCTCACAGCTTTTGGCAAAGGAGGTGGAGCCCACGCTGAATTCAGTTCCCACTCAGCCCTCAGCTGGTTGTCCCCAGGCAAAACATCCTGCCTGACACTACACAGTGGCCTGATGAAAATGATGTTTCAATGCAGGGTTTTATTAACTGTCTGTCTTTGGGCAAACACCTCAGCCATTAAGAGTACCAGTGTTTCATAAAACAAAGTGAAGCAGCCATTACTGACCTCAAATGCCCTTTTTATCAAAAAAACATTATGTTCTAGGGGTCAGCAATTTTTTTTAAGTGGAAATCTTCTCAGAGAGTAGAGGAAGTAAGTACCAAATGTTAGCCACAAGAAGGAACTGATCAGATTAGTAGAAGTGATATGAACTCACAGGAAAAAAGTGATCCGGTTATTCTAGGGTTCATGGATGTGATCAGATACATGTCCTAGACTTCTGTGAAACAGATTTGAAATTTTTTGATAAATGTGAGGAGTCCCTGAACAGAGACCCCCAAAGGGAAGATGACAAGTGTCTGGAAGAAGTGTTTCAAAATTAAATTCTAAATCTTGCAAACAAGGATGATGTTGGATAGGAAGAAAAGGGAGAGTTATCTAAAGAGGCATGCTTGGCACAGCTCAGTGAATTCTCTAGGAAACTCAGATATCAAACAACATTCGCAAAACATGGAAGAGGATTAACTTCAATTGACCCTGAACTGAAAGGCAATTGTCAGGAAACTCGATCCTTAGAATGATGTGATACTTGTGAAAAATTTCAAAGGCAATAAAAAGAACTTACAAGTCAAATTTATTGAGATATAAATTGTATACAATAAAACACATACATTTAAGCAGGCAGTATGATGAGCTTTGACAAATGTATACAGCTGTCAAAATACAGAACATGTGCAATTACCTCAAAGTTCCCTGTGCCTCATTGCACTCAGTCTTCCCCCAGACCTCCCAGGAGACCACTGATCTGGTTTCCATCACTATACATTAGTTTTGCCTATTCCAGAACTTCCTGTACATAGAATTATACTGTCTACATGCCCCCCCCCTTTGTTTTCTTCGCATAATGTTGAAAGAACTAAGAACAAAGAAAGGGTTTGCCCTTGGAACTGAGGATTCAGAGCTCATCAAAAATGAGGAATTGTGGAATTCTTTTATGCTGGGTTAGGATGCTCTGAGATGAAGGAGGACTTTTGAGGCCATGCGTGGAAAACCCATAGATCTTAAAATTGAAGCCTCATCAAACTTCATCAGCTTCTGGCTGCTGCCCAAGAAACTTCCACCATTTCCCCATTAATAAAGGGGAGGGAGAAGTTGGTAAGAGATTATTTATTTATTTAAAATTAAAAAAAATTTATTTTTGAGAAAGAGACAGAGTGCAAGCAGGGGAGGAGCAGAGAGAGAGAGGAAGACACAGAATCCGAAGCAGGCTCCAGGCTCTGCGCTGTCAGCCCAGAGCCCGATGTAAGGCTCAAACCCACAAACCATGAGATCATGACCTAAGCCGAAGTCAGATGCTTAACCGACTGAGCCACCCAGGTGCCCTGGTAAGACATTACTTAAAAACAGTGTGGGGGGGCGCCTGGGTGGCTTAGTCGGTTAAGCGTCCGACTTTCGCTTAGGTCATGATCTCGTGGTTCGTGGGTTCGGGCCCCGCGTCGGGCTCTGTGCTGACTGCCAGCTCGGAGCCTGGAGCCTGCTTCAGATTCTGTGACTCCCTCTCTCTCTGACCCTCCCCTGCTCACGCTGTCTGTCTCTCTCTCTCTCCTAGAAATAAATAAAACATTAAAAAAAAACAAAACAAAACAGTGTGGGACTACCAAGGCCGGCTGTTGATGGTTAGTTTCAGAGTTTTGGCCATAGATATCACATAAGGAAGAGACTGCCTCAAATCTAGTAGATTTTCAAGAGGAGCTGACTTGGTTTTTTGTTTGTTTGTTTGTTTGTTTGTTTGTTTTTAAAATAGGCTCCATGCCCAGCGTGGAAGTCTGGGCTTGAAGTCATGACCCTCAGCTCAAGACCTGAGCTGAGAATAGAGAGTCAGATGCTTAATCAAGTGAGCCACCCAGGCACCCCATCAAGAGGAGGTGATTTGTTTTATCTGTTCATGCTATTTGACCAAACCAATTGCAATTAAATGTGGCTGCATTTTGCTACGGGTGTCCCCTAAGAAATTGGAAAGAAGCCTCCCATCGTGTCCCCTGCTCTAAGTGCAAGGACACTTAGAGTTAAGAAATCCAAAGTATCTCAACTGGGGATGATGGCTGAAGTAACAAAGGTTCTGGGACCTCACTTAAAGGATTTCAAGGCAAAACCAATGCTAATGTTCTATGTGGAAGAGCAGCGTTCCCATCGGAGACGTGGCTCTGATCCCAGGACTGCAAGCCTCACATGGGATTTGCTGCTGAGAAAGCCTAAGAAATCTCCTAGGACAAGGTCCAGGAAATTCTGAATTTTGTATCTAAGGCATTAGAATTTCAAAAGAGAAGACTTTCCTCAGAAAGGAAAAATGAACAATTACCAAATAGGAAGTCACAGAAGTGTTATTCTTATTTTATTAACTTTTTCAAGTTTGTTTTCACATCAGGAGACTTGGAGTTCTTATCTCACTGTATCCCCTGATTTGAAGAGTGTGGTTAATTAAGGTGTCAATCAGGACATTGTGAACTGTCTTGAGATACTTGAATATCCTACCATCATGGAAACCCATAGCTACCTCTGGATTAATTATTGGAAGGGAATTGTGAGAGAGGATAACGGGAAAAAAGAATCTCTAAGGCATCATCTTCGGGTAGAAAGAGTTTCTGCTCCAATGAAAACTTACATATGTATATGTATGTTTGGCATGGATGATACTATTTTTTCTGTAACTCCATTTTTAGTATTGGTTTCTTGTAAAAAGCTTCTTAGAAACAAGGTGGGGATTTTACTAGGTTATGATTTGAAGACTATCTTCTTTTGTGATGCTTTGAAAGATTATCCCCTATTTGGTCAATTTTGCCATTAAGACCTCTATATTTTATCTCCTTTCCTTGTTCTCACTATAAAGATGGGACTTCTGTATCATTAACTATCTTCCCAGCACACAAATCTCTAAGAAAGAAAGCTTTCTTGGGAAACAACAACAATGACAACAACAACAATAGCAACAAAAGAAAAGCTGGACTAGGAGATAGGAGCTTTGATTGCCTTAGTAGGTGCAATGACAGAAAAACTATAAGCATGGCTGCTGCCCCCAAGGAGTTTATAGTTAGAATTGTAATGCATATTGAAAGCTATCAAGCTTAAGACTGTACTAATTAGCAGAAACAGAATATTATTTAATTTCTATCAAAATTATGAGTCCTGAAAATGTTAACCAATTCCTAGATTTTACTTGCCACTTCTAAGAAAACATTGTCAATACTACATTAATTTTTTCTAATAGCAATGTTAAGTATTGGATTGTTGTAGACTAGGAGCCTGGAGTTCTCTCTTGTCCAGCAAGAGAGCAGATACAGAATTGAATAAAAGACAGGCTAATGTCCAGGAGGAGACAAGAGCCCAGAGTAGGGGTTTTGTCTCCATATTTACTGAGCTCACAAGATATTACCCATGTGGTGAACGTGAAGAAAATAAGATCTTACACATGTGAACGTGGAGAAAACAATCAGACAGTAACCATTATCTTGTGTGTGTAAGAAGCAAAGAGTCTGGGGGGCAAGTGGAGTTTGTGATCAAAGTACAATAGTATATTGACGTCAGATGGAAAGTACTCATGATCCCATTACATATCTTGCTAGCTAACCTTGGGTATTTGTGCCTCATGGTGGAGGCTTTCTGCCCTAACCTTTTTTTTTTTTAATCTATTTATGTAAGTAGCACCTATTTCTCCACAGTGGATAAGTTTATTTGGTAATGACGAGAAGAGATTGAGATGCAAGCATTTAAGTTGGCATCTACACCATTGGAAATTATATGAATGTAAAGATTTAATAAGATGAAGGGACTATTTTTTAAATTTTTGTACACCTGACACAAACTGAGATTAACATCTGTAACCTATCTGTCTGCCAGCCTATCCTCTCTCCAAACCTATCTAGGAAAGGGACGATCATCTAAAATTAAGTTATTTGCAGACAAGTTTTTTTTTTGGAATGTAACACTCACCGAGGTCATTCTTTTTCTAGAAGTTTTAGAAGAACCAAATCTAAAGCATGATGTGATAAATCCCATGCAAACTATTAAATCTTAGAAAATGTACTTTTGTTTTAGGTAGCTTGAGATAGAAGGAACAAACTATCTTACTTTTATAGTCTATTTTTGACATGTATACTTAAACGTTTACATTTATAAGAACTGGGGGCACCAGTTCATGAGTTTGAGTTCCACATTGGGCTCTGTGCTGACAGCCCAGAGCCTGGAGCCTACTTTGGATTCTGTGTCTCCCTCTCTCTCTGCCCCTCCCCCACTTGCGTTTTGTCTCTCTCTCTCTGTCTCTCTCAAAAATAAACATTAAAAAAAATAAAAAAATATTTAAATTTATAAGAACTGTTTCCAGAGAGATAAATTCATCTCTCTCTCTCTTTATATTTAAAAAAAAATTTTTTTTGAGAGAGAGTGTGTGTGTATGAGTGTGGGTGAGTGGTAGAGAGAGGGAGAGAGAGACAGAATCACAAGCAGGTTTCACACCCAGCGTCCAGCCAGTCACAGGGCTTGAGCTCACAACCGTGATATCATTCCGAGTTGAAATCAAGAGTTGGGCACTTAACTGACTGAGCTACCCAGGCGTCCCACAGAAACTTTATTATTGACTTAATTTTAAATATGATCTTCAGTACTTTTTTAGATTTTAATATATGTTTTTCTTTTTCTCAGGTATTAATGATTATTTTTGAGAGAGTGACAGAGTGTGAGTGGGGGAGGGGCAGAAAGAGAGGGAGACACAGAATCCGAAGCAGACTCCAGCCTCTGAGTTGTCAGCACAGAGCCCAAGTGGGGACTCAAACTCATGGATCACCAAGACCATGACCTGAGCCGAAGTCGGCTGCTTAACCGACTGAGCCACCCAGATGCCCCAATTTTCTCGAGTATTAAAGGCATTCCATGACTATTAAACTGATTTTAAGTTTAATGAATATCTGATTCAATATTCACCAAGACAAAAACAATTATGACTTTTGGTGTCCACACAGCATCTCTCCAGGAACCGTCGTCAGAATGAGGGGTGAAGTAGGAAACTGGTCACCAAGATAATGTCACCAACGGTCACCAAGACACCCAGCAGATAGACTTCAGGAAGGAATTTAAAACCAGCTTTCAAAACCTAGGCTCAGGGGCAGATACCCAAGTGGGGGGCACTTGTTGCAAATGACAACTGTTGTCTCATAATAAAATAAATATTGGATTCCTTCTCACGTTGGACTCCTTTCTTTAGGTGTTTCTCACAATGTGGAAGCCAGGTAAGCAACTGTAATGAGCTGTGATGATGATCATTTGCAGAGCTGGTAAACAGGGCCGACAGCAGTAGGTCAGCTTTACAGTTTCGAAAGCCTCTGAATATCCTCTCTGTTTTGAGTTTATCATCATCATTAAGGTTAATTATTTCTAGACCAAGTTATTACACAGGCCAGTCTGCAGTGCAACAAGCTGGAGATTATTTAAATTCACTAAGTTCTCTTGAGAAGAATAGCAAATTTGGTAATTGTTGTTGTTGCTGTACCAAATGTGGTTTTATTGGTTGAACAAATTTGTTTAAAAGAAATACTTTGAGCAGCGCCTGGATGGCTCAGTCGGTTTAGCCTCTGACTTTGGCTCAGGTCATGGTCTCAGGGTTTGGCTTGTGAGTTCAAGTTCCACATCAGGCTCTCTGCTGTCAGCGCAGAGCCCACTTTGGATCCTCTGTCTCCTTCTTTCTATTCTCCCTTGCTCACGCCAGTGAGGGTGAAGAGTCAGACTCAAGCACCAGAAGATGGTTGTACAATTATTATACATCAATGAGAGGTTATGTTGCTCCTAAGAGGAAAAAGATGGGAAAGAGGGGAAGAGACAGAGGATGCGAAGCATAGAGGCAAGCAAAATGCTGCAATAAAGGCCACTCCGGCCTCTATTTGTGGGGTTGGGTAGGGGTGTGACCGGCACTGGCTGGCGCTGGAGAGGCAGCTGTCCACCTCCATCAGTGACATCATGTCAAAAGCTCAAAATAACCCAAGGTTGGAGTATTTATACCACAGAAATTGATAAAAGCTACAAATCAAGGCTCACCAACTTCACCCTTCCTCCAAATGTTTGCTTCTTAGAACACTTCTGAGTCTGGGGTAGGAGTATAAATAGAAGCCAACATAACATAAGTCTAAGCATTTAAGAGTTATAAGTCAACTTTATTTAAGTTTTCTTCAGTTTTATTGAACAAAATTTAAATAAAACACATGCTACCCTCCTACTTTGACAAGTATACTTTCAGAATGACCTGGAAGTGTAGGTTCTAATTTAGTGTTCTCAGACCCTTGGGCTCCATAACAGAATATACAGACCCAGCTGGCTCCCTGGAGGTCCTCCCCAGGTTGCAGGCAGTTCCTCTTCTATTTCTACTCATGGCCCCATCCCACACTGTGAAGAGCCTTGTGTGCACATATATGGACAACCTGAGCTGCATTATAGGCTCTATCTACACCCCCTCCATAAACCATGTGCATATGGCACTGTTGGGGGCTGACTGTGTACTCTCTCTGGGCAGCCTGCCCTTGTGAGGACTGAACCAAGAAAGAGTCTATACAAGCCCTGAAATGGGCTCAGGACTATTTGGGAAGCTAATTCTGGGGTCTCAGGCACCTGGAACATGATATAGAAGGACTGGTGCAGGACCCACGTGGGCATGTCTCCTCATCCCCACAGACTTCTTGGCCTGTAGGGAGGGTATAGTCAGAGGAGGGCCAGAGTAAGTCTCTCTAAAGCACAGAGCCTAGTGCAAGCTCTCTTCCTGCTAGGTCTAAGGATGGTATTGTGCTGGACGTTGCTCAATGGACTTCTCTCTATGGATCCTCCAAATTCTAAGCAAACTACACAAATTATGAAATGCCTGAGTTCTTCCATTTCCCCCCTCCCCTGGCTAAAAACGAGCATGAATGAGTTCTGGGTCCTTGGTTGATGCAGAATGAAATAGAGGTCCTGTATCTAGACACTTAGAGCATCAGGAGTTGAGAAAATTTATTTTCCCCCTTGTGTTGTGTTCTTGCTTTTTCAGGGACCTCAGTCCCCCAACCATCTTCTCCCCTATATCTTCCACCCTAATTCTCTATCGGACCCTTCTCATCAGTATTTATATATGCTCAAACTTTTCTCATTTGAACTCAACAACAACAACAAATTCCTTAGACTAGTTCTCTACTGTCATACTTTCTGCATATTGAGAACCAAAATTCTTGAAAAGTTGCCTCTATTTCTTTCTTTAACTCTACCCTTAAATCCATCACAGTCTGCTCTTATTGTCATCAGGCCATCAAAATTCGGGGGACATTTTCCAGCCCTTACTTTGATTTCTCTCTGGAATCTAGAACTATTCATTGTTTTCTCATTCCTGATATACCTCCTCTTTAGCTTCCAGGAACTCATTTTTCTGATTACTTTCTAAAGCCCTACCACCTTTCCATTTCCATGGCAGCCTCCTCCTCCTCCCCATGCCTTAAATGCCTGCTGTCTTCATGGCTCTGCCCCAGCCTCTCTGCTCTTTTCACTCCGTTCTGTCTCCAGGGTAATCTCTATATATGGATGACCCTCCAGCTTTTATCTTTAAACCAGATCTCTTTCTTTTGGTTTCTAAGCCTGAATAGTCCTCTCTAAGCCCACCTGGAAGTCTTGCATATCCAAAACTGAACTCCTTTTCTTTCCCTTCACTTAGCAAACTCCATCCTGTCTCCCAGCTGCTCAAGCCAGAAACCTGAGTTATTTCTGGTGTCTCCCTCTCTCTCACCGAGCTCAGACTGGGCATGTTGCAAACTGACTTAAGTTTAATTGGCTGTGAACAACAGTTAGATTCTTACTGGCAGATGTTGAAGGTCTCCAACAGTTAGAGGTAGGTGAGGATTTCATGTTGTTGTACCTGAAATTTATCTAAAAGTTGGCATGTTACTCTAGTATCAAACCTCAGACTAAATTCTGCTCCACCTATCATTTTAGTAACCAGGCACCCTGTTTCTATAAGCTCAGCTCTCTCCATTAGGTACTGTACTAGCTGAGATAAGGCAAAGCTTATGTAACAGAGACCCAACAATATTATAGTAGTTTAACACAGCAGTTTAAGGTGAACATTTCAAGTTGGCAGGCAGTCACTCAGGGACTCAGGTTCCTTGGAAAATGATGCCCCACCATCTCCAGAGCCTTTTGTTCTCTGCTGGGCTATGGTCCTAGCCATCCAAATGGCAAGAAGGGAGGCCTACTCATGGTCTTAGGATTTAGGCCCAGAAATCTAGGCACACATTCTTTTACACACATTCCATCCATGTGACCACACCTGTTAGGCAGACTGTAATGATTGTGTAGCCACATGCTTAGGAAAAAGGGCAAAATGGATTTTTTTGTGGGCAACCAGTTGTTTTCCACCACTGGAACACTGCCAAATATCTTGCATGAAAAGGTTAATCAAAGCAGATCAAATAACACTATAGAGGTAAGTTCAGCTCACTTACTAGTCAGAATAGGAAGCAGAATCTTCCTTCAGAAGAAGCGGAATCTTCAGAATAGGTAGCAGAATAGGTCCAGATCAGAGGCAGAGCTGAGAATACCATTCTAAAAGAATTGGTCTTTTGGGATTATAAGTTCATATATTCCTATACATATAAGAGCAGAGGTACCTTTATTGTATTGCTAGTTGATAAACATGTCTTAAATATCACTTGTTTTGCCACTTAAAAATTGTCCTATCATTTCTTAAGCTTATTAACAATTAGCCTATTGAAGTAGAAAGAGTTGAACCACTTCGAATAGGTCCTCTGGAATATAAGGGCCTGATAAAGGCATTTCAAATATAGCCTGGAGAGTAAATTCCTGATTAAGGGACTTTAAATGCTGAATTACTTTCTCTAGAGTAAAACAAACATATATACGACATTGTCCATGTTCTTAATGTATATCAAAAACATTTAAACACACATGAGAAATACAGAAGACTAGATATCACAATAGAGATGGTAATTAGCAGGTAAGGTCCATTCTGTCCAGTTATCAACATAAAAATATTTCCAGAGAGATTCTATATTCTGGGGTCTTATGAAGGAGACAAAGATCTATATAGAAATACGTTGTGTTTTTATACACTAATAATAAACTAGCAGAAATAGAAATTAAAAAAACAATCCCATTTACAACTGCACCAAAAATAATTAAATACCTAGGAATAAGCTTAACTAAAAGGGCAAAAGACCTGTACTCCAAAAACTACAAAACACTGATGAAAGAAACTGAAGGTGATACAAACAAATGAAAATATATCCCATGCTCATGGATTAGAAGAATAAATATTGTCAAAATGTCCATACTACCCAAGCCTATCTACAGATGCAATACAATCCCTATCAAAATACCAAAAGCATTTTTCACAGAATGGAACAAATAATAATAAAATTTGTATGGAACCATATAAGACTCCTAATAGCCAAAACAATCTTGAGAAGGAACAACGGTGGAGGCATCACAATCCCACGTTTCAAAATATGCTATAAAGCTATAATCAAAACAGTATAGTACTGGCATAAAAGTAGACACACAGATCAAGAGAACAGAATAGAAAGCCCAGAAATAAACCTATGCTTATATGGTTAATTAATCTATGACAGAGCAGGAAATAATATCCAAAGGGGAAAGACTTATCTTCAACAAATGGTTCTGGGAAAACTGGAAAGCTACATGCAAAAGAACGAAATTGGACTTTTCTTACACCATACACAAAAACAAACTCAAAATGGATTAAAGACCTGAATGTGAGACCTGAAGCCATAAAACTTCTAAAAGAAAACAGGCAGTACTTTCATTGGCATTGGCCACAGAAGCATTATTCTAATCAATCTTCTCAGGCAAGGGAAACAAAAGCAAAATTAAACTATTGGGACTACAACAAAGTAAAAATGTTTTGCATAACAAAAGAAACCACCGACCAAAAAAACCCAAGGCAATCTATTGAATTGGAGGAGGTATGTGCAAATGATATATCCAATAAAAGGTTAATGTCAAAATATATAAAGAATTTATAAGGGCACCTGAGTGCCCTAAGTTAGTTAAGCGTCTAACTTTGGCTCAGGTCATGATCTAACAGTTCATGAGTTCAAGCCCTGTATACGGCTGTAAGCGCAGAGCCCTCTTCAGATCCTCTGTCCTCTTTTCTCTTTGCCCCTCCTCTGCTCATACTCTCTGTATCAAAAATAAACATTAAAAAAAATTTTTAAACAAGGATCTGAATAGTCACTTTTCCAAAAAAGACATACAAATGGCCAACAGGCACATGAAAAATGCTCAACATCACTTATCATCAAGGAAATGCAAATCAAAACCACAATGCAATTATTACCTTACATCAGTCAGAACAGCTAGTGTCAAAAAGATAAGAAATAATAAGAGTTGGCAAGGATGTGGAGAAAAAAGAACCCTCATACACTATTGGTGAAAATACAAATTGGTGCAGCCACTGTGGAAAACAGTATGGAGTCTCCTCAAAAAATTAAAAATAGAATTATCATATGATCCAATAATTCCACTATGGGGTATTTATTCGAAGAAAATAAAAACACTAACTTGAAAAGATATATGCACCCTTCTGTTTATTGAAGCATTATTTACAATAGCCCAAATATGGAAGCAGCCCAAGTGTCCATCAATAGATGAATGGATAGAAAAACATGGTATATAAATACAATGGAATATTATTCAACCATAAAAAATAATGAGATCTTGCCATTTGTAACAACAGGGATGGACCTAGAGGGCATAATGCTAAGTGAAATAAGTCAATTAGAGAAAGACAAATGCTGTATGATTTCACTCATATGTAGAATTTAAAGAACAAATCAAATGAACAAAGAGAAAGAGATAAACCAAAAAACCAGACTCCGAAGTACAGAGAACAAACTAGTGGTTACCAGAGGAGAAGGGGGGGAATGGGTGAAATAGGTGAAGGGGATCAAGAGTACACTTGTCATGATAAGCACTTAGCAATGTAGAGAGTTGTTGAATCTTTATGTTGTCCACCTGAAACTAATATAACACGATTAATTATACTTCAATTAAAAAACTCTTGAAACTGGAAGAAGAAGAAGAAGCAGCAGCAGCAGCAGAGGGAAGAGGAGGCGGAGGAGGAGGAAGAGGGGGAGAATGAATCCACTCCTCACTTTACACAATTCTAAAGGTCCTGATGTCAGTTTCCAGTTCCTCTCCTCCAAGCAACTGGCCATAACTGTTAACCTCTGTGGCCAGGGGAATATTTCCGGGATGGCCTGGATCCTCTTTTCATTGTTTTAGGCGGTTCTCAGTGAAGTTTGGGGATGTCCACTTCCTATTTCTGGATCTTTATTATAAGTAAAAAGTGTTTCTTGCTTTTTTCCTTTAATTCTTGCTCAAAATAATCTGAGGCCGCTGAGTCCTTGATTCCTTTGTGTGTGATTGTATCATTGCCTGTGACGGGGCAATCTCACTGATGGTCAAAGCAAGGACTCTGGACTCTGATCATGGACGGCAAAATCCCTGTGCTGCTATTTACTACTTGTATGACGTGGTGCCATTACTCAATTCCCTCTTCCTCTGTTTCCTATCTGTAAAATCAATTAATAAATGCAAAATGCTTAGGACAGTAACTGGCACCACTATAAGGTCTTCCAGGCCTTTTCCCAGAAAATAGATGGGAGATGATGTGCAGGTTGCATGTGATAAATCCAGTCCAACATTCCTAACTCTTTAGGGCTTTGCCTTGCCTCCTCTATATCATGCCAGGAAACTCCTACTAAACACACTCCAACCAGTGAATTTGGCCTGACCCAGCGTTATATTCTACCTTTCTTGTTCTCATGTCTTTAAAATAAACTCCCACACATGTTCCCCAGGTTTCTGATGCTATATATTAGAAAAGTGTGGCCGTTCTTTGGGCATGTAAACTATTTCTTCCCGGGTCAGAGTGTGTACCGGGCCTGTTAGAATATGCTGAGACTTAACCTGTTATGGACCTAGTCATAATAAGAGGTGGCTGGGCTGGGCCTTGAGGAGAATGGAGTCGAACACCCCTTTCAGGAAGTCTGCCCCAGATGAGGTTTTCACAGGTATTTAAGCAAAGGAAGGCTAATTTGGGGACTTAGTTCAAAGCTGCTTCCATAGGAAACAGAGCCTCAGAAACATAAATTCAACCATTGTTTTAATTCAGTAATCCAGACAATTAAATTTTATGTTACTTTTCAGCAATATCAGCCAACTGAGTAAAATAAAGATTATTTTAGGGCTATCAGGGAAGCTTTCTGGTTCTCCACCTGTGACTTGAGCTGACAGTTCAAAGAGTTGAGTTTGTCATTTTCTGAGTATTCAAGTGCACTCCCAAAACTCGATCCCACACCACACTTGGAGTCGTCATCAAGTCCCACAACAGTCAAATGCAACGGCCCCTAGGGCTCCTAAGACACTTGCTTCAGTTTGCATTTCATCACAATGAAACACAGGTGACAGTGTTCCCGTGAGGTCCCAGCATGCTGGGGATCACTAGCTTCCCATTTCCCATTGGCCATAAGCTCAGCACTGTGCTATAACCAAAGGGCGTGACCAAGCCAACCCCCACATCCCACCTTGGGAGGTCTACCTCCTGGGGCTGCACCCAGTGCCAATTCAGCATCAGTCAGACCATACTGGGAGAGTCCAAGCAATATTTGACTAGGGCAAGTTTAAAATAAAGAATTATTAATTATAATAGGGTGATAACTATCAGGAATAAAGAGAACGCTAAAGAGCGCCCTTGGGAGGAAAGTATCCAAGGAAGAAACAAACTTGGAAGGGGTCCCCCTCTCCTGGAGCTGGGACTCAAACCCAGTTGGGGAGTGGTTTCAACCCACTAGATAGGGGCCAAGTTGCTGGGTGGCCCTTGGCCATAGCTGGTCCATAGATACTGGACAAGCAGGGAAAACCCTTCTGGGGGGCAGGAGAGCCAGGCTGGGAAGCAGGAAGCATCCTCCAGGGTACACGTGGATAAGGCTGACAAATCACTCTACAGTGCCCAAAAATGGAGGCTGGTGGACGGGACTGTGCAAAATGTAGGGCATCAAGAGCGCATCTTCCAGCTGAGAGTCTTGAAGCCTAATGTCAGAATGGTTGCAGCTAGGGGGTCACTGCAATGTGGCTGAGAGCTTGCTTTAATGTGTGCGCTGGTTCAAGGCTGATACTCTTGCTGTTCCGTCTTCCTGCAACATTGTTACCCCAGCTTTCCCCATCACATCGTCCAAGCCTCTGTCCAGCTGCCACTCAGAATTTGTTCCCTGGCGCTCTATCAAACAGCCTGCCTTCCCTCTAACTCTTTCCCTTTATCAAGCTTTGTTCTTCTACATAATAACTTACCACTATGTCAAATCCTATTATTTTAAGTAGCATATTTATTTGCTTACCTATGCACATATATTTACCAATTCACTTAGTCAGAAGCTCTAGGAAGGAAGGGACACATCTTGTTTGTTGAGGTATCCTCAAAACCTAGAACAGTTCATAGCATGGAATAGATATCTGATAGATATTGATTATATGAATGACTGTAGGTATCACAAATGGAGTAGTTCTTCTGGAATATAAGGCCATATGCAGACAGACCTACAGCAATAGAATTTTAGCTCTTAACTGAATTAGCACAGCAACAAAGTGTTTGCATTTTGGCTATTCTCACCCAACTTGATGAAAATGAGTTCCATTCCCTTTGTGTGTGTGTGTGTGTGTACAGTTCTATAGTTTTGACAAATCTATACAATTTGGTAAAATCACTGCCAAAAGGATATAAAACAGGGGTGCCCAGGTGGCTCAGTGGTTGAGCATCTGACTCTTGATTTTGGCTTAGGTCATGACCCCAGGGTCATGGGATCAAGTTCTGAGTCAGGGTCCATGTTGGGTGTGGAGTCTATAAAAGATTCTCTCTCCATCTTCCTCTGCCCCGCTCTCTGTCAAATAAAAAAAAAAATAAGTATTTTAAAAGATATAAAACAGTTTCCTCATTTCCCAAATTTCCTTGTGCTCTTTTGTGTTTAACCTTTCCCTGAACTCCAGTTACTGGCAACCACTGCTCTGTCTTCTGTCCCCATGTTTTGCCTTTTCCAGAATGTTCTAAAAATGGAATCCTACAATACATTGCTTTTGGAGCCTGGCTTCTTTCACTTAGCATTTGAAATTCATGCACGTGACTGCATGTATCATCAGTTTGTTTCTTATTATTGCTCACACACACACACACACACACACACACACATACATATACATACACAGCACAGTTTGCTAACCTTTCATCAATTGAAGGACATTTGTTTTTTTCCAGTTTGAGTGATTATGAATCAAGTTACTATCAACACTACCACTTTTTATAATGTAGCATGGCTATGGAAATAAGATCAGAAATTTGACTTTTTTGTTCTGCTTGATTTGTCCCTATTTCAAGGCTTTACACCTGTGGTTCCTTCTTTCAAGAACACATTTACATGTGTTTTTATAACTTTCACTGACATTTGACTCTAGAGAAGGGCCCATCTACACACATGATAAAGACCAGCCAGAAACAAAATGAAGAAACCCAGAAACATGAATGGGGAAAAATTATAAAGCCAGATACCTTTTTCCTATATGCTTCTGCATATTTTGAAACCACAACGGTTTTCAATGAATAATTACTTAGTTTGTGCTAAAAAAACCTTTCTTATTGGTAACATGTTTTCAAGTGAATCTAAAATATGTATAGAGTGTTTCATTTTAGTACCAAAATACTGGTGCCAGATAGAAACTCACTTTTTTTTTTTTTTTACAAATAGTTTATTGTCAAATTAGTTTCCACACAACACCCAGTGCTCATCCCCATGAGTGCCCTCCTCCATGCCCATCCCCCCTCCTCCCTACATCCATCAGTTCTCAGTTTTTGTCAGCATTCAAGAGTCTCTCATGGTTTGCCTCCCTCCCTCTCCCCAAATATTTTTCCCCTTCCCCTCCCCCATGGTCCTCTGTTAAGTTCCTCCTAATCCTCCTATACGTGCAAACATATGATATTTGTCCTTCTCTGCCTGACTTATTTCGCTCAGCATAACACCCTCAAGGTCCATCCATGTTGCTACACATGGCCAGATTTCATTGTTTCTCATTGCCACGTAGTATTCCATCGTATAGATAAACCACATCTTCTTGATCCATTCGTCCGTTGATGGACACTTAGTCTCTTTCCATGTTTTAGCTATTGTGGAGAGTGCTGCTATGAACATTGGGGTACATGTGGCCCTATGCATCAGCACTCCTGGACCCCTTGGGTAAATTCCTAGCAGTGCTATTGCTGGGTCCTAGGGGAGTTCTATTGTTAATGTTTTGAGGAACCTCCACACTGTTTTCCAGAGAGGCTGTACCAGTTTACATTCCCACCAACAGCGTAAGAGGGTGCCCGAGAAACTCACTCTTGATTCTAACATGTTGATGTCCTTATCTCTCTTGAAGGAAATAACATAAACCAAAAGCAATCTGTGTTTATGAGGCATTCCTGAAACACAGCCTGACCTTGGATACCAGTAATTCACTCCTAGATACAGTGTTACATTTTTGTGGTCTAAGTATAAAGGAAGTAAGAGTCATGATAATTTACTTTTGTTACATTACTCAGTGTTGCCTCAGGAAAAATTAAATAATAACCTTAGTTTTTAAAAGAAGATTCTTAGAGTTTTAAACCACGTAAACAAATAGAAATCCAATTAGCATTTGCGCTGTTACTTTTGATTTCCTTACACTAAATTTATACTTTACTAGTGGGTAGGCTATCCCCTTGAAAATTCATCCATAATCTTAAGAAGTTCTTCATTTTCTGTTCCACATTCCCCACTCCTAATAAATCAAAACCATTTAAGAAGCTCAGGCTTAGGAACTGAATGTAAAACTGTATTCCTAAAACAGCAAATTAAAATCAGCTATCTCTTAAGTAAGTAGTTCCTCCCACATAACTTGTAAAAAGAGACAGAGTTTGGACAGAAAAGCGAACCTGAAATTGACAGCAAATGGTGACAGTATTTAATGAGCACATCCTGCGCTGTTAAAACTTTACACATATGATTCATTCAACAAATATTTAGTGAACACTTACCCTGTGCTGGAGACTATTCCAGACTTTGGAGATAAAGTACTGATCAAGACAGAAAACATCTGTGCCCTAACAGAACTTAGATTCTAGATGATGAGGTCGACCAGAAAGAAGTAAAAACAAATTCTATCGTATGGCCCGCTATGGAGAAAACTAAAGCAGAAAAAGAGAAAAGGGCATTTGTCTATGGAAAGTGTGAGCTTTCAGAGGGGAGACAAGGGTTCCCTGAGGTGGTGCCATGTGGGCTAAGATTGCAGGCTGCAGGCGGGGAGGGAAGCTTGAATGGAACCTGGGAGAAGCCCCTTGGCAGGAAGGACAGTGATGTGGGGGAAGGCTGGACCCACTCTGCAAGGCAGAGATGGATTGGGGGGGAGGGGGGTTGGCAGAGTCAGGAGGTAACAGGTGGTTGGGGCAGACGGGGCCCCGAGAGCATGCATAGGATTTTGGCTTTACACAGACAGAACTGGGGAGCCACAGAGAGGTTCTGAGCGGAGGCATGGCAGCTGCTGGCTTACGTTTTAACAGGATCACTCTGGCTCTTGGGGTGAGAACAGACTGCAAAGGGCAAGGGAAGACCAGGTAGGAAGTGCTAATCCGGGAACCGAGGGTGGTACACACAGGTAGTACACGGAGGTGATAAGAAAAGGTGGGGTTCTGCATACCTTCTGAAGGCAGAGCCACGAGGCTCTTCCAACATCGTGGATGTGGAATGTGAGAGAAAGGGAGGAGTCATGGCCAAACCCAAGGTTCTGGCCAGATCAACAGGAAGCTGGATGCCATTACTGACATGGAGTGAAGGGTGGGAGGAGGTGTGAAGGGGAAGGTCGGGAGTTCAAACACGGTAAGTTAGAGGCACCTATTTGGCATTCAAAGAGAAATATCAGGTAGGCAGTTCAGTATCCGATTCTGTCCAATTCAAGTTCGAGGAGGAAGTTTGGGCCGGATTTACTTGGGATTAATAAACATATAGACTATATTTAGTCTGGAGACTGGAGTTTATTTTCTCATGAAATCCTCACATCGCCACCATGAGGCAGATCTTATTTTAATCCTCATTTTGGACATAAAGACATTGAAGCCAGAAAAGTTTAACTGTTTTGTTCTAAGTCCTACAATTAGTAACCGTATCAATTTAAATAGTTATTCTTGGAGCGCCCCGCTGGCTGAGTCGGTTAAGCCACAGACTATTGATTTTGGCTCAGGTCATGATCTCAGGGTTCCTGGGATTGAGCCCCTGAGGGGCTCTGCACTGGGCGTGGAGCCTGCTTGTGATCTCTCTCTCTCTCTCTCTCTCTCTGCTTGTTCACTCACTCTCTCTCTCAAAATAAATAAATAAACTTAAAAAAAAATTCATTCTTATCTCAGTTCTCATCTGACAGTAACTTGTTGTGATTATAAGTAAATGATTTCTCCAGGTCTTAGCTTCCTCACAAACAAAATTAGGGGGAGAAACAGTTTTCAGAGTGGGTTGTGTGAGAATTAATTCCGAGGCTCCCCAGAAGTCCAGCAGGGGCCTTTTTCAACAAGAAAGGGATGCTCGGAAGGGAGGATTCAGGCATACTTCATCCAGGCTAAAGGGACATGCCTCTGCTTTTGTCTGTGTTCGTATATTGGGGCCGTATGTAAGATTTTATTTGAAAAATGTATTTCTCTTGCCTATTTCACAGAAGTTAGAGAAATTCACTGGTCTAGGTGGTCTCTGTGACCCCTGCCTGCTCCAACAGTTCCATTTCTTCACCCCAAAAGCAGTCACTGTCTGCCTGTTCATGCTGCTTTAGTCGCTGGTCTCTGCTCTTATGACTCTAGCCCAACGTTGAGAGTGAAGGAGAGCTAGGGAGCTCTTCTTATTTTCTGATTAAAATGTCAATAGATAAGGAGGAATAACTATCTCTGTATCTAAGTGGAACAGTACACTATCTTGCCTTGTAATTGGCAGGGATTTAAAAATTGTGTCAGTGTTGGCTAGACTCTGAGGAAAGAGGCCCCCATGTATCGCAGGTAAAAATATAGACCCTTTCTCAAAAATGTGCATACTACCATGTCTCACCCTCTACCCTTACCCTACGCTCCCTGGAAATACGCACATGGAGATATTCTGCTTCTAGGAATTTATCCTACAGAAATAACCAGAGATATACTCAAAGATATGAATCTACTCATAGCACTCGTGTTTGTGAGGGAGAAAAAAAGTAAAATTCCTACGTAATCAATAATAGGATTAATTAAACAATTATAGTACATATATATGATAACCTATGCAACCAATAAACGCTCATATTTTGAAAGGTTTAGGGGCATGGGAAAATATTAAGGAAAAGAAGTAGATTTTTGAAAAGGAAGTGCAATATGACTCCAATTTTGTTAAAAATATGTCTAAATGCCTATTAAAAAATCTAGAAGACTCTCAGTCTGGTAATAGTGCATACCTCTGGAAGATGATGTTAAAACATCAATTTTATTTTTCTCTTTGTGCTCTTCTGTATTTCTAGACTTCCCTAATGTTCCTTTAGTAGCTTCCTAATGCTACTTTTATGTTAGGAAGAAAATGTGGCAAATATTATTTTAAAAAGAAGAAAAGAAAGCGATGGGCCACATTTTACTTCATGCCTTTTATCAGTTTTTCCTGAGAACAAGAAACTGGCATTGCTATTTCCTGTCACATGCTTCTGATAAGGAGGAAGCTGTGACGATTCGTTGCCCAACATTACAAGAAGACTCTGGACATCATTAGTTAAGAAACTATGTTGGGTCCATAGGGAGAGGAGGAAGTGACTGTTTTACAGTGTGACTTACTGGTAGCCAAAAGGATGTCTCAATTTTGGTACTCTGTTGGCGCTTACTTTCTCTGTTAGAACTATGACTCTCTTTCAGATGTGCACAAGGATTATCACTTAAAGGAAGACATGGAAGTCTGAGACTGCAGTTACAGACCTTCCGTTAGTACATAATCTTATCCTTTATTTTGGAAAGAAGTTACTAAAATAATGATAATCTTCTTTCCTTTGTATAGGGGCTACAAAAAGGTTGTATTGAAGACTATTTTTTAAAAGTAAATATTAAAAAGTGAAAATAATACTGGAAGGATGGTTACATTCATAGATTAGCTTGAAACATGATATTTAGGACAAGTGCCCCCCTAATTTTACTATACAGCAAAATTATAACTTATTACCCATGTCATAGCTTTCTATTTGTTTCTTAAGCTCTTCATTATATGTATATTTCTCCATAGTTCTAATCATGTGTACATGAAAATGTTTATTTTTATTATGGTGCCTCACATGGGGAATTTTTTCATATGTTGCTGAATGGCATTAATAATTTTTTTTAAAGTTCATTTTGAGAGAGAGAAAGCGCGCATGTTCACAAGCTGTAGACGGGCAGGGAGAGAAGAGGGAGAATCCTAAGCAGACTCCATGCTGTCAGCGCAGAGCCTGACATGGGGCTCAATCTCATGAACCATGAGATTGTGACCTGAACCAAAATCAAGAGTCAGTTGCTTAACTGACCGAGCCACCCAGCCTCCCTGGCATTAATAATTTCTACTGGTTGTACCTAACACTAGGTCTTGCAAGTACTCAAATGTCAGCGCAGTAGCACTGTGTAATGTATACATACAATTGTTGAATCAACTATGTTGTACACCTGAAACTAATATAATGTTGTATGTCATCTCTATTTCAATAATAAAAATGAAAAAAGTACACTAATGTATGGTCAATTACAAATATTTACTGAGTGCTCACAGTATGGTGTATTGGAGCTACTTTCCTAAGAAAAGTCCCAGTTACCAAAGAATCTACATTCTAGTAGATGGAGATCGATGATTCCCATGAGAAGGGCAGCCCCATTGAGGAACTAAGTGGCTCAAGTTCATCCAACCGGCAGGCAGAGATTTTAACTCATACAAGCTATTTCCTGGCCTTGCATTCTTAGCAACTGTCCCACTGGTAGCAACCAAGCACTCTGGCAGTTCAGAGGACAAGTCAGTCAGAGCTGGAATCATTGTTCTATTAGTTTACTTTTGCTTCTATAACAAATTACCACAAATTTAGTGACTTAAAACAACACAGACTTATAATCTTAGAATTCCAGGGGTCAGAAGTCCAAACTTGGTTTCACTGGATATTAGTCAAGGTTGTCGGCTGGGTTGGGTCCCTAGAGTCTCTGAAGGGAAAATCTGCATCCTTGTCTCCTTCAGCTTCTAAAAGCCATCTGCATTCCTTGGCTCATGACTCACCCTCACTTCACTCTTAACTTCCTACTTCGTTGTTCCACCTTCTGCTACTGGCTTTGACCTTGTTGCCTTGTGATTACAGTGCGCCCACCTAGATAACCAAGAATCTCAAGATTCTTCTTAATCACATCTGCAAAGTATATACTACATATATACTACATATACTATATAGTTAGTATAGAAGGTAACAGTATATACTACATATACTATATAGTATAGAAGGTAACATATAAGCTAGTTCTGCAGATTAGGACATGGACATCATCGGAGGATTTTATTCAGCCCACAACTGTTGTGATTACTCTAAGGGCTAAAACGTGTGCTTTAGGACCAGAAGGTGGGTTTGGGTGGAAAAGGAAGAGCTTTCAGGTGAACTGAATTTGAAGAGTGTCTTTTCCGTGCTAGGATTAGCATTGTTTGCTAGGGCTGCCATAACAAAATACCACAGACTGAATGGCTTAAAAAAGAAATTTATTTTCTCAGTTCTGGACACCAGAAGTCTGAGATCAAGGTATGGGCAAGGTTGCTTTCTTCTGAGCCTCTCTCCTGGGCTTGGTAAGTGGTCATCTTCTCTCTGTGCCTTCCCACAGTCATCTCTGTGTGCAAGTGTCAATGTGTCCAGACTTCCTCTTTTAAGGACACCAGTCACAATGGATTAGGGCCACTCTAATGCCTCATTTTAACCTAATAACCTCTTTATAGACCTCATCACCAAACATGGTTACATTCTGAGTTACTGGGGGATAGGACTTCAGTAAATGAATCTGGGGTAATACAATTCAGTCCTTAACAGGCTTTAACATCTATGCCAACTGTTTCACGCTGTACAACAGCCCAGTTTGGGCAGATGAGAATATGGCGGCTGAGGGCAGTTCATCACTTGCCTGAGGTCTCCAGAGGGCAAATATACAGGGAGGATTCACGCATGGGCCTGCCTCCTCCAAAGGCCAAGCCCTCGCCGGGGACCAGCTGTCAGGACGGCGGCAATGGCAGAGCTGGGCAGATGAGCGTGGCCTGTGGGTAGTTAAGAGACTAGCCCAGGGGCGAGAGTGTATGTTGATTTGAGGGAAACAGTAGGGTGTAACCTGTGGAAGAGGCACAAAGCCATCTCGCAAAGTCCAGGAAGAGGAGAGCTAGCACTTGTGACGTGTTATTTTCTGACTTTGTAGCCAGATTTTCTTTTATTTATTTTTAATAATTTACATTCAAGTTAGTTAGCACATGGTGCAACAATGATTTCAGGAGTAGATTCCTTAAAGCCCCTTACCCATTTAGCCCATCCCCTCCCCCACAACCCCCTCCAGCAACCCTCTGTGTGTTCTCCATATTTAAGAGCCTCTTATGTTTTGTCCCTTTTCCTGTTTTTACATTATTTTTGCTTCCCTTCCCTTATGTTCATCTGTTTTGTATCTTAAAGTCCTCATATGAGTGAAGTCATATGATATTTGTCTTTTTCTGAGTAACTTCGCTTAGCATGATACCCTCTAGTTCCATCCACGTAGTTGCAAATTGTAGCCAGATTTTCTATAGCTCCCATCCCAGTCCACCCTCACCATAAACTCATACTAGGTAATTGTTCAGTTTACAAAGTTCTTTCACATGCCATTCTGTTTACAATCTCACAAGGATTCTGTAGTAGAAAATTAGGGCGAGGGCCCTCTCCATTGAATGAATCTCCCAAAACAAGACTGGTAATTTCACTATCTGAAGTTATAGTAATCACCATGGCCAGGTGGGAGATAGACACTCTGGCACTAGATCACTAGATGGAGGACAGCTATGCTTTATCTAACGCTGAATTGTTTGAAGTCCGTGGTTTTAGAGGCTAATAATTTACTTCATCGCCCCCTCCCCCAACCCAATCTGCTCCTTACCTATTAATACTACTTTTTCAGCTTTTATACCTGGGAGAAGAAAGAAGAAATGAAATGAAAAGGAACTAAAAGAACTCAGTTAAGTTTAAGCAGCATTTTGAGAGCAAGACAATCTGAGTTTTAACCTATGTTCTCCTGTTCCTGTTTATCATAAATGACTGCAGTTTTGCCGATTCTAGGATTTGCCCATTAACTTTCATCAACCGACTTAGGAAAATAAAATCAGAATACGTTGTACTTACCCTCTGTTAACAGAAATCAGCACTAACGGGTTAAAATTCTAAGCATTTTGGGGCACCTGGGTGGCTCACTCAGTTGTGTCTGACTTTGGCTCGGGTCATGATCTCATGGTTCATGGGTTTGAGCCCCATGTCAGGCTCTGTGCTGATGGAGCCTCCAGTTCGGAGCCTGGAGCCAGCTGTCTCCCTCTCTTTGACCCTCTCTCACTCACGCTCTCTCTCCCTCTCTCAAAAATAAACATTAAAATTTTAAAAAAAGATCCTAAGCATTTTAAAATATAGGGCGATCTGCAAATTATGTAGCCAGTGCAGAACAGATTACGTAGACTTTGGCAAATCACACAGCCAGTCCTCAACAGGACTGCTGCCCCATTTAGATGCTAGAGCTTTTTCTTACCTGCAAAAGGCATTCTGCTTTAAGGCTTCCTCTGGGAACAAGGTAGGGGACGCCACACCAGGCCTCTCTGTGCTAAGCACAGGTCCCCATTGGCCAGGCTCCTCCACCATGCATCCTGGCCAACTTCTTCTACAGCCCACGCATGGGAAAAGGCATTCAGAAAGCAAGATTTTTTGCTATGAGAACTGGTATATTTTTAAGAGGCATAACCCTTTTCTAAGCTCAATTTTTCCATTTCTCATTTCTTTCATTACTGAAGACAGCCCTCCATCTGTTTACAGTCCGTATTCGTATTGTTGCATTTTTAGAAAAACTGTGTAAAAAGGAACAACAAAACCCAGACATCAACAGATTTAAAATTTATCTATCCTGACGCAAATCATAGAAGCTAATCATATTTCCCTAAAAGTAGGGTACATTTGTATTCTCTCCTTCAACTCACTGCTGCTATAGCAGAGTAGAATCATGGCTGCTACTTCTGTTAGGTCTAAACACTCTCAGTGGCTCAATATCTGCTGAATAAACAGTTCACTACATTTTCCTGTGCTCACTTATCAGGGCCTGCCTGGTGTGTCAGTTACACTATCACCACCACATTATCACCATTATACAACTGAGTGTTAACTGCTGCCCACAATCCACATACACAAGTAACTGCCTGCCCTACATCCCACTGTCCATGAGAGCCACTTAAATCAAGTAAAATGTATTTTAGGTTAATAGTGGTAAGTTCTGAGGAGAAAAAGAACAATAAAGGGCGTGGGAATATGAAGTATAGGTGACATCTGTTATGAAATTTTACAAGCAGTGGCTAAGAAAAGCATCTTTGAGAAGGTAACATTTAGGAAAAGACCTGCTGTGAAGGACTGATATAACTGAGGGACAGCATTCCAAGCAAAGGGAAGTATACATGCAAAGGCCCTGGGGCAGAAGTCCACCAGCCCAATAAGGGAAGTTTGACCTGGGAAAATCCTGGAAGGTTCTGAGCAGAAGAATAACAGAACCTCATATAGGTTTTAAGAAAATCACTCTGGCCGCTGTGCTGAGAACATTCTGAAGATAGCAAGGGAAGAAACTGTCAGGACACTTAAACAATACATCATTATCCTATAAATCATGATCAAGTAAGATAAAAAAGAAATCAACAGAAATTAAAACACTCCCTGGTGCCTGACTGCCTCCCTATTTTGGTCACCATGGCTATACACAGAGACCAGAAGTGTGAAATAAATGTCAGGACTGGTAACAACAGAAGTCCATACGGATATAGTACATACAAATTTTTATTTACTTAATTCTCCTAAAATATGAATTTGCTTCAATTCTCCTAAAATATAAAAACCTAAATTACAGCTTTTGGCAGTGAGTAAAGGTCATAACAAGGAACAAGAAACCCCAACTTTCTACAGCAGCTTTTATTGTTCCCTAAAAGTAAAGTCCATTTTCCTACATTCATTCATTTAGATGAGATACAAATCAGGTGTCTTTTAAAGTGCCCCAACTCATACGACTCCCGTAACTGCAGACGGGAATTATGAGCAGAAGAATGCATCCACGTAAGTACTCAAGGTCACTCAAATCCTCAAGAGTTCCTGGTTCCTGAGACAGGAGAAGGATTTTCCTAGTAAATACTTGCACTGAATCCAGGCAAATAGGGTCTATGTCTTTGTCTCCTGGTTCTCAATTCTTTGACATATTGCAAAACTGTTTATTCAAATCTAATTATGTGGTAACAAGACCTGAGAGTGTTTTGTAAAATTTGTTTTAAACATTCCTAGATCCACTTCATTTGCTAATTTTCTACTCCACCGTCTATACTTTCCTTTGCTTCATCTGTCTTCTTTTCTTTCCACAGATTCCCGAGGACAATCCCTAACAAAACTATTAGTCCTAGAGTTCGGTTGGAGGTAAATTTATCCCAACAATCCTCGGGTCTGTTGATGTCTAGAGTGTAAATCTGTAAGAGAAGATCACAAGGCTGCATTAGTATTTAACATAAACTTCCTGGGGTCACAAATAAACACATCAGTACAGAGAGGAAAATTACACTTTGTTACAGGACTTTAAGCAATGGGAAGCCTTTAATGTACCCCAAACTGTTTCCCAGGGTAGAAAAATCTACTATATCTCTCACTGGGTATTATCTAAGCTGTGTCCTCAAACCTTCCACTTGAGGGGTGCATGAATGCTTTGAGAGGCAACCCATACTATTTTTAGTTCTAACTAATTAGAAAGCTCTAAATATTTACACTGACTGATCTAAAATCTGCCTCCTACAACTCCTCCCCTCCAGTTCTAGCTTTATTCTTAGGAGCAATGGTTCTCAGCAGGTGAACAAGTCCCATTTGGGAAGGACAGCTCTATTGGGCAAGGCTGTCTAGAGCATTGAAAGCTATTTCACATACCTGGCCCTCGCTCACTAAATGACGGTGGAGACCCCTCCCCACTTTATTTATGAGAACCAAAAGGACCCCCATGCGTGTGTAAATCTCCTTCCCACCCCCACAAAGAGAAGGGGGTCTGGCAACCTAGACCTGCAGTTAGCAGCCGTTCTAAAATACAGCCCTTTTTCTCCATAGTCATCCTGCAAATATATCAAAAAAGTGTCATGTCTCCATCTTATTCATTCCTAGGCTTAACCATTAGCATCCCTCCTTTTCTCAAATATCCTTTGTTATATGGGCTTCAGGCTGAAAATCATCATGATTTCCTTTTTTCCAAATACTAGAAGTCTATGTCCATCTTCAAATATTGTGGCAAGGACTGGATAGAAGACCACAAATGCAATTTAGAATTGTAAGATGGGTTTAAATATTGCCCACAGTATTTGTAATTGTCCTCACAGTTTTTGCCTTTGTCCACAAATATCCAGGTGCTTAAATATGGCTAAACATCCATTATCCTGACCAGACAATCAAATGATGGTGACAACCCCCACATGCTACGTTATGAGCAAAAGGGAATGCTAAGAACTTCTGAGGAGGAAAATGGTGAAATCTAGAGAATTCTGGAGAATCACCAATTCCCACCTTTTAGGATTTCATTGTGAGGAAAACCAAAAAGTGTGCAGAATGAGTTTGACTTTGTGGACGTTAGATTTTGGTTTCCTTCATACTATGCTATGCAAGTCTTGTTTACACTGATAAGTAATTTGCAATAATGTGTATAAAATAGATCATCTACATAAAGGCTAACACCTATTCGAATCCATTCAAAGGAAATAACAGTAATGCTGATACAAAAATAGAGTCCATCTAGAGGCGCCTGGGTGGCTCAGTTGGTTAAGTGTCTGACTCTTAATTTCGGCTCAGGTCATGATCTCACAGTTTGTGAGTTCGAGCCCCACATCCAGCTCTGAGCTTGGATGGGATTCTCTCTTGTTTGGGATTCTCTCTCTCTCTCTCTGCCTCTCTCCTCTCTCTTCCCCTACCCTGCTTTTTCTCCCCCTCTCTCAAAATAAATAAATAAACATTTAAATTTTTTTAAGAAAAAAAAAAAGGTCCATTTACAAGCAATCTACTTCATTAAAATTAGATTTGGCTCATCCATTTTACAAAAGTCAATAATATAGATCCCAATATAAGCTTGTGGATGATGGTTGAACATCTTGAAATGACAGTTCCCCACTACGTAGGCAGGACTCTGACATGTGAACATTTCATGTCTTAACTGGCCTTAGTCGCTAATGCCAGTGGAACCCATCCCTGTGAATGATTATTTGGCTAATCATTACTGCCCACATATTAAAAATACAGTTATCTTCATCATCAGTTTGCTTTCAGAGCGCTTCAACTCAACCCACAACCTTCAGACACTGCTGAAATTTTCCCAGACATCAATCAGAAGTAATTCCAGAAAAATCAGAGGGAAAAATAATACATCTAGATTTATTTTTAGATTATTTCTCTAAACTAACACAGTGGGCTTTTTTACATCACATGTTGAGGCAGGGGAGGGGGTGGTTCAAGGTAACATAAGCCAAGGAGTTGTTTAAGAAGTACCTTGCTTGGTAAACACAGAGGTTGTTTCCTGTATAAATCATTTTTACAATTTATAACTCAAGGGAAAATGAAGGGGAAAGGAAGAAAAAGGTCAAACCTGGTGTGCCAGATGGGCTCCTACAACAGCCAGGGCAGCGTAGTAGGGCATGGTCTGAGCACTGTTCACTCCCACCAGGCTCAGCGCCCCCAGCATGGCCACACCGAAGCCACTGAGCCACTGCTTGGTGTTTTCATTGAACCGCAGCGCCGTGGACTTAAGACCAATCAGAGCATCATCTCTTTTGTCCTAACATCAGAAAGTAATAATAAACTGTCTGGCTTTTATTGACATACCATAAAATTCACCATTTTGGTTGTGTAACTATCACCACTATCTGATTCCAGAAGAAATGCTCTTTGTTTTTTTGTCCCCCAGAAGAAACGGTCTTTCAAACTACATACGTTGTGAAAGCCAACCTTAACTTAGAAACACAGGCTGATCAGTAATGAACGTGCAGGCCAAATCCAAGTTCAACGTCACTGCTGAAACTGTCGTCCAGCTCTATTTACATGTCACTGTATTGCTTCCAACCCTATTAATGACTTTTAACTATGCACGGACCACATTAGAGTAAAACTCAAGTCTACCTGTTCACATAGCTCTTCCTTGCCTCCGAGTTCTCAGGTCTCAACAACTTCTTGTACATTTTAGTTTCAATCTTGCTAAAACTGCAGATGTAGAAAAATGCTCCATTCACTCCTGACCACATCCATTCACATTTCACTACTAGTTTGGTTTATTTCTCACCTCTCGCATCAAATTCTTTAGGTAAAGGCCGATTCTGGTGATACACTCGCATCTAGCTGCCTGACCTCCAGCAATTTTATTTCTAAGCTCTGCCACATATGGTTGTGATTATGGCCCTGTGATGTCAGAGGCCGTGTGGCCAACTCTGCACCCACCTGCAGGCAGAGAGCTATCTTTTGGGTCTCCAAATCCAAAGAACAATGAGTGCAGGATTAGTGTATGTTTTTCCCTTCATACTGTAAGCACCTTCACGGTGCAAACTGTCTTTCGTTACACACAGTACAAAAGTGTCAATGAGTGTGTGGTGTTTCACTGAAGAAGTGAATCTAACTGGAGTACAAATATCCTCATCACTGGTTCCAGACATTACTGTGAAAAGTACAGGCATCTCTTTTGAACTGTCAGTCAAGTTTCACTTCAGGAAATCAGGCTGATGAGAGATCTGGAAAACTTCATGATAATACAAACTCAGTGGGAGAGAGAGGTTAATGAAAGAAAGCATGATGAATTCCAGACTGGAATACTAGAAAAACATTCCATCAAACCAGCACATATTCTTCAAGTAAATGATTGAGAATACAGTTGTGTTTCAGAAAAATCCTGAGAAGAAACTTTTTCAAAGATCATAAATGTAAAAGGAAAATTAAGAACATATTCTGAGAAAAGCAAAAGTAGGTTTTTTAATTAACTTTATGAAAAAGGCTGTCTCAAAAGCTGTATTTATATATATATTGTTATAAATATTTATATAAAATGCTTATTTTAAGTAACACACTCTTAAAAATTTACCCCCCAAACTCATAAAGATATTAGTGATTAGAACATTATTACAATTGCAAAAACTCACAACTTAAATGGCCAGACTAGACAAATTGTTCACTTAAAAAGATTTATGGCATATTAAATCAATGGACTATTATTATGCAGCCTGAAAGAGGTAATGACAAAAAAACAGGTACAAATATGGGAAAGTGTTTACTACCCACACTACTAGAAAAAAGATTTGCCTGGCAGAGGCCTCCACAGAAGGGAGGAGAACGTGGCAGTTAAAAGCACACACTGTAGGGACTGTCTGGGTCTGAATCTCAGCACTGCCACCCACTATGTGACAGACACGGTGCTTCTCCACATGTTTCCTCATTTATAAAATGAGGATAATAAAAGCACCTTCCCTCCCAGGTCATTATGAGGATTAAATTACTATTTGTAAGGTTTCTTAAAACTGAGCCTGGCAACACAGTATACACAATTTAAATGCTTGTAAATGAAAGAGTCGATCTCTTTGGGAAAAATACATATATATGAAGCAAAAATGTTTCATTGGTGCCAAAGAAGTGTGAATGATTTTCTTTTCAGAAAAGACACTTTCCCTTTAATATGGTTCATAACGTTCTTAAACGGCAATAATACACCAAAGTTAAGAAAAAAGGTATTTTTTTTACCTGGTGAGCGTAGATAGTATCATAAATCAGCGTCCACATAATTCCAGAAAAGTAAAGAGGCAGACAAATTGATGGATCACAGGAGCCCTTGATAGCAGACCATCCAAGTAATGCTCCCCAATTAAAGGTCAACCCTACAATTGGTGAGACAGAGAAAGAGGGCAAGTCTAAATACACTTCAGACTCCCAAAGGGAGGAGGGGGCACTGGCAAGTATTAAGTGTGTCTATGCATTAGCCTCTGTACACTGTTTGTGTACTATGTCTCTTCCTGAAATTCTCTCAGCTCCCTGTGGTGGTGACTAGCTACTCTGCACAAAAAAGTTAAACAGGCTCAGAGAAGTTAACTGATAATTCAAATAACACACGGGTAATAGAAAAAATAGTTTCATGAGAACATTTACCCTACCGAGCACGGTACCTGGCAGTCAATGAATAGTAGAAGCTGGGGTTTCAACCAGACCGACCTGAGTCAAACCCCTGTGTTCTGTCCTTTATCACTCTGCTTCCCCCATAAGGTACAGAAACAAGAGTACAAACGGGAACACTTCCTCATTCCGTAAGCCCACCCTCCCTGAGGACTGTAAACACTGACATGAGGACAACTCCCAAATCTCTATGTGCTCTCTGATCAGTTCTACACTTCAGACTAGATCTGGAACTGTCTGCCTGACATCTCTACGTTCAAGTCCCCAGGTGCCTCGTACTCAGTGGGTCACATAAGTCTTTTCTCAGAAAATCCCCTCTCTTTTATTCACTAAAGAAAATAGTTCAAACAGCTAGAATACTTTTAGGAATATTCTAGTTTATTCTAGTAGTAGGTATTTTTGGAATAGATTTTGATTTACCTACCTGTCTTTTGTTTGCTCTACCACCAAAAATTTATTGAATACCTGTGACATGCCAAGTGCTGTGTAGATGCTGGGCCATGCACATACAAAGAAAGCTTTCTCTGTTAGGCATGTATAATTTATAACTGGGGAGACAGAGGTCGCCCCCAATATCTTCTTGTTCAGCTACTGCTGGTGAAATGAGTAAGTGCCACACTGGAGTGTTGCGGGAGCCAGAGGGGAGCCTGGCTAACCTACTCCGGGAGGGCTAAGGAAGGCTTCACAGAGAGGGGCTGTCGAAGCTGCCACATGCTAACCCTTCCTGCCTGACTGTGCTTTCTACCCCAACCCCCCACATCCTCAGGGCATCTAGGCCGGTCACCTAAAGAGAAGGGTATGGTCAGATCTGTTAATTTAATTCATGACATACCTATATTTTTTTAAAAAAGCATTTCAGGAGATAATAATGATGATATAATCTTAATAAATATATAAGGTTTCTTAGCCAATAAAAATGGCTAATTGCCCGCCCTTAAAATATGAAAATCTATTCTTGGTTTAGAAAATTTCATGACTGACCTGACATTTTATCACTGCCACATCACACAATACATACACACACACACACACACACACACACACACACACACACAGAAGTTTGAAGGTATCCAAGGAAATACTTGTAGTTATTTCAAGCTCACCCAAGGCTAACTGAGGCCAGTATGTAATTCTTTTCATTAGTGGGTAGGTGATGACAAGAACTAGGGATGCTGCTCCCAAGGCTATACTGAAATCAAGAAAAAACATTAAAGATTAATGCCACCATCTCATAGAAACCGATAAATAAGACAACAGTAATAATCCTAATTGGAAAATGATTGATCTTAAATTATACTTTTTGTTACATAAGATTATTTTCCTGGACCTTGATTAAGATAAAAGATGATTAGTAGACATTTCAAGTATCACAAAACAACCAGACAAAATAATAATACATATAGTGCTTTCATATATTAGGTGCTATTCTGACTGCTTTACACATGTTAACTCATTATAATCTTTACCACAAACCTAAGAGGCAGAAAGTTTTATTCTACTTGTTTTTTGCATATGAGGAAACTAAAGCACAAAGAGATTAAGTACTTTCTTGACTGTCAAAGAGCCAGTCAGTAGCAGGGCCGGGATTCAAACCTAAGGAAGGATGGCTCCAAGGTCCAACTTAATACTCACTGTATGCCTCTCTAAATGTTGTTTTAGGGTACTGGAGATGTCCAAACAGAATCAGAGTCAACACAGCCCTCCCAAGTGCACGATGGGTGCTGCTCCTCAGAAGACGACAAGGTCACAAAGCACCTATAAAAGGGTTCTTAGGTACCAGCTCACCTAACACTGCCCTCCAGGACAGACCTTCCAAAAGCACTTTCATGTGATGCTATCAGGGCAAAGCACACGATCAGGTCTAGTTTCTATAAAGTGACACCTATCTCTTGTCTTTTTTCCCCTCATTTAAGTACTTTCTAAGCAGCCATCTGATGCCCAAAAGTTTAACTCTGTCTCTATTGAAGAGACATAGAAATGAATCCTTCCATTTTTTCCCTTTGTCATTGATAAGGAACATGATTCTAGGAAAGACCCAGTTAATCTTTTTGCAAAATGAGTATAATTACTTCTATCTACTTCATAGAGATATTGTCAGGATAAATACAATTACACATAAGGGTATATATACACATCCATGTATGCATCTGGAAAAGCTATGAAAGTGTGTGTCCCCCAGGGAACAGGCAATGAAAGTATAATGGTGGTTCTGAATAAATTAAATGCTGATCTTTCAATTCCTTCGGCTGAAAACATTCTTGATTTTACAACAAACACGTGGTGACTTATTAATTTTGCTAACTTACAGATATCCAATAGGTAACCAATAAACAATTCTGTGATAAAGATGTTTCTATTTTATTTATTCCTACTTTCTCCACTTCTAAAAGAGAGACTTTATACATGATTCTGAAAGAGACATTTACTATACCTGTAGTAATTCAGACACAGAAGAACACCTAGTGCCAAGGTCAGCTGTCCCCCGAGGAAAATAAAGGATTGGAAAGTTGAGATGTCTCCAGCAGCTATTGGACGATTTGCTGTTCTTATAACCTTAATACATAAAAACAGATACCTGAGCCTCATGTCACGGCTCCATCATGGATTTAAACATGTAATCAAGAGAATGGCTCATGGCAGCCACTAAGGCAAAAATGTGAATAAAGAGTGAAATCAACATTGGAAACACTGCCAAAATCAAAACTTCATGTTGAAAACAGCTTTGAAAAGTACCAAAAATCCCCACCACTCATTCCACTTCCTTTCCTTCTCTCATCTCCATCTCCAAACAGATAAAACAAACCAACTTCTCTCATCTGGCTATTTAGTTACCCAGCTTATTAGCAAGTATATGCCTAATTTCCACAGAGCAAAGAGAGACAATAATAATGATAATTCTCAGAAAAGAGAAAATTGCAGTGAATGTTCTGATTACAGGAAGTACTGCAATTAGAAATCAAGTGTAAATACAGAAAAAAGACAGATCACCTGGGTTTGAAAGTGGGAGTGCTTTTGCCAGGCTACTTAAGAATGAGTCTATAATCTAATATTAATTGTACCCAAGTGTAAAGGTCGGACTCAACGTAAGAATATGAACAGACAGCTATTTTTAATATGTAAAAAAATATATATTATTCTTTTCCTGTCTAGAGATCATGAAATATGATTATTCTACACTGAAGCATTAAAAAAAAAAAAGCATAACCAAAGTTTTCATCATTGTTAGAAGAACTCAAGATCTGAGATCCTAGAGCCCAGCATTCCACCACCACCTACTGGCTGTGTGAATTTTGGCAAATTACTTAACTTCCCTTGTGCTTAGGTTACTTCCCTGCTAAAAAAAAAAATGGAAAGAGAGAGGGAGAAGAAGAGAAAGAGGTACTAAGAATGCCTACCTCACAGAGTAAATGCAGTGTGTAAAGCATGTAAGTATGCAATAAATGTTAACTACTATTAACATAACATATCTTTGTTTTGATTGTGATTTATATCAAGGGTTAGCAAACTATGGCCTGTGGGCCAAATCCAGCCTACTGCCTATTTTTGTATGGCCCATCAGTAAAAAGAATGGATTTTACTTTTTTAGACAGTTGAAAATAAGTTAAAAACAAAAAAGAGTGATATATTATGATACATGAAAGTAATATGAAATTCAAATTTCAGTGTCCATAAATAAAATTCTATTGAAATGAAGATATATCCATTTGTTAACATATCATATGTGGCTGCTTTCGTGCTCTAACGGAATCATGTAGTTACAACAAAGATGGTATGTCCCACAAAGCCTAAAACATTTACTATCTGGTCCTTCACAGAAAAAAATTTGCTGACCCAATTTATAGCATGCCTCACTGTGCAATACAACAGTTTGTCAAAAGCTACAATGACTCACCTTGGCTAGAGTGCCAGAATTGGATCTTTTATCTCTGATTTGGTCCCTAGAGTCTTAGTTGGGAATATATTTATGTCTTATATTTCCTGTAGATATTACAATTATTCCGGCTAGGATGTGAGTGCTCACAATGTGCCACTGTTCTGACAACTATGTATGCATCACACCACTGAATCCTTACAGCAACCCTGACTTTTAGCCACTCTCAAGTTCTTGCCATTTCTGTTTAAGAATCTGAGGTAGAGAAGCTTGGTACCTTTCCAAGGTCGCAGATAGTGGCACAGTCTATCCAGTCTCACTGACAACACAACTAAACTCAGTTTACACTGTCCCTTCAGCAGTGGTCAACACGTAGCTAAATTTGAAAGCTGAAAATAAACAAGCACTCCATCAAAAGACTAAAAATGATATAATATGATGATCAGAATGTATTCTATGTGGTTTTTATGAAATCAGATTGCTCACAGCTTATAAAACTAAATCATTAATGCTGTGCATTGAGATTATTTCAATGTTTATGGACCTAGTGTTTATCACGTGGTTGGCAGATTATATACGTCAACTAAACGCATTAACCCATATACCCGAGTAACAATTCAACTTATCATTTAATTTACTTATTACCTAATGGACTAAGATAAGCACACCCTGAGCCACAAACAGCTCTACTGATGTACAGCCTTTAAGAAACTGAGATAAGCATGACAACGTGGCCAGGCTTTTTAACTCATTCTTAAACATGCAAAACTCTGTTGTGTTTCTTTAGGCTAATAATGAACTATCTGAAAGAGAAATTAAGAAAAGAATCTCATTTACACTTGCAATAAAAAATAAAATACCTAGAGACAGATTTATCCAAGGAGGTGAGAGAACTGTATATTGAAAACCACTAGACATTAATGAAAGAAATGAAAGAAGACACAAATAAATGGAAAGACGTCCCATGCTCACGCAATAGAAGAATTCACATTGTTAAAATGTTCTTACCACCCAAAACAATCTACACATTCATGCAATCCTTACCAAAATTCCAATGGCATTTTTCACAGAAATAGAACAATCCTAAAATTTGTATGAAACCACAAAAGACCCCCAAATAGCCAAAGGAATTTTGAGAAAGAAGAACAAAGCTGGAGGCATCACACTTCTTAAACAAGCTATACTACAAAGCTACAGTAATTATTTTTAAAAAATTTTTACATTTATTTATTTAATAAATAAGTTTTTAACTTATTTTAACTTTAACTTGAATAAATTCAAGTTAAAGAGATCTTTCTTTAAAAAAATTTTTTTTCAATGTTTATTTATTTATTTACTTATTTCTGAGAAAGAGAGACAGTTTGAGCAGGGGAGGGTCAGAGAGAGAGGGAGATACAGAATCTGAAACAGGCTCCAGGCTCTGAGCTGGCTGTCAGCACAGAGCCCAACGCGGGGCTTGAACTCACGAACCGTGAGATCATGACTTGAGCCCAAGTCGGAGGCTTACTGACTGAGCCACCCAGGTGCCCCTACATTGATTTATTTTTGAGAGACAGAGTGAGACATAGTGTGAGGGGAGGAGGGGCAGAGAGAGAAGGAGGCACAGAATCCGAAGCAGGCTCCAGGCTCTAAGAAAACGTTCAGCACAGAGCCTGATGCGGGGCTCGAACACATGAACTGTGAGATCATGACCTGAGCCGAAGTCAGACACCTAACCGACTGAGCCACCCAGGCGCCCCTACAGTAATTAAAACAGTATGATTCTGGCATATAAACAGATCAATGAAATGGAAGAGAGAGCCAGAAATAAACCCAAACATATATGGTCAAGTGATTTATGACAAAGGAGCCAAGACTGTATATTCCCTATACAGTGAGGAAAGAACAGTCTCTTCGATAAGTGATGCTGGGAAAACTGGACAGCGACATGCAAAAAGAAGAAATCTGGACTCTTATCTTACAGCACACACAAAATTAACTCAAAATGGTTTAAAGACTTGCATGTAGGACCTGAAACCATAAAACTCCTAGAAGAAAATATAGCAATAAGCCCCTTGACACAGGTCTTGGCAATGATTTTTTTGGATCTGAGACCAAAAGCAAAAGCGACAAAAGCAAAAATAAACAATTGGGATTACATCAAACTTAAAAAGCTTCTTCACAGCAAAGGAAACCACCAGCAAAATGAAAATCGACCTACTGAATGGGGGAAAATGTTTTAAAATCATGTACCTGATAAGGGGTTAACATCCAAATATATATAGAACTCATGTAACTCAATAGTAAAAAACAAACAAACAAAAAACACACAAAAAAATCCCTCAAAAAATCCAAATAAAAAATGGGCAGAAGATCTAGTTAGACATTTTTCCAAAGAAGACATATAGACAGCTAACAGGCACATGAAAGGATGCTCAACATCATTAATCAGCAAAGAAATGCAAATAAAACCACAATGAGATATCACCTCACACCTGTTAGAGTGGCTGAGAGACAAAGAGACAGAAATGACATGTATCGACGAGGAGGTGGAGAAAAGAAAACTCCCGTGCACTGTTGGGAGGCGGAGGATGTACTGACGCAGCCCCTGTGGGAAACAATATAGAGGTTCCTCAAAAAATTAAAAATAGAACTATCCTGCCATCCAGAATTCCACTTCTGGGTATTTATCCAAGGAAAACAAATACATTAATTTAAAAAGATACATGCACCCCCATGTTCACTGTAGCATTATTCACAATAGTCAATAAATGGAAACAATCTAAGTGCCCATTGATTGATGAACGAATAAAAAAAATTGTGGTACACACACACATACACAAAATGGAATACTATTCAGCCATTAAAAAATCTTGCCATTTTGCATCTCAAGCTCTTTATGTTCAGTGAAATAAGTCACAGAGAAAGACAAATGCTATATGATCTCTCTTACATGTGGAATCTAAAACAAACAAGATAAAAACTCAAGCTCATAGAAAAAGAGAACAGGTTGTTGGGATGGATGGGAGAAATGGGTGAACTGTTTTTTTTCCCCTCCAGTTTAAATAAATTGAACAACAATTTAGAAAGGAAATTGGATTACAAAAGAGAGATGCAGATAACATTTTAAGTCATGTTAGCAAAATCTCTTCAATAGTTATAAAACACTCATTTAAGAGCTTTGTTATATGTCTATAGAGAATCTGGACTTGGGGCAGCTGGGACCTGGGTGGCTCAGTTGGTTAAACATCCAACTTTGGGGGGTGCCTGGGTGGCTTAGTCGGTTAAGCGTCCGACTTTCGCTTAGGTCATGATCTCGCGGTTCGTGGGTTCGCGCCCCGCGTCGGGCTCTGTGCTGACTGCCAGCTCAGAGCCTGGAGCCTGTTTCAGTCTGTGGCTCCCTCTCTCTCTGACCCTCCCCTGCTCACGCTCTCTCTCTCTCTCCTAGAAATAAATAAAAAACATTAAAAAAAAAAAAAAACATCCAACTTTGGTTCAGGTCATGATGTCATGGATCGGGAGTTCTAGCCCTGTGTCGGGCTCTGTGCTGACAGCTCGGAGCCTGGATCCTGCTTCAGATTCTGTGTCTCCCTCTCTCTCTGCCTTGCCCTGCTTGTGCCACCTCTCTCTCAAAAATACACATTAAAATTTTTTTTAAAAGTTAAATAGCTTCTGGGCTCTTTTAATCAGAGAAAAAATGTCATGCAGGAGATATACCTAATCAATAACCTTTTATCTAAGGGGGAAAATCATTTAAAAGGAAACTAAAATGGTTATATTTTGTTAACTAAAAGTTGGTTTGAATATTTTTGTAATTAACCTTTTTCTTTTGAGATAACTGTAGATTTATATAAAGGTTTTAAAAACACCTCTGCATTTTGGGGCGCCTATATAACTCAGCTGGTTAAGCACCTGACTCTTGATTTTGGCTCAGGTCATGATCTCTGTTCATGAGACCCGGCCCCACATCGGGCTCTGCACTGGACACGGAGCCTGCTTGAGATTCTCTCTCTCCCTCTCTCTGTCCTTCCCCTGCTCTCTCTCTCTCTAAAAAACAAACAAAACACCCTCCCAAATCTCTTCATTTTAAAAATATAGAGATTCCATATATCCTTTATCCCGTTTCCCCTGAGAATAACTCACATTTGCAAAACTTTACACTGCAATAAAAGATTATAGCCAGGACTCTGATATTAGCTGCTCTTAACATGTTCAAAAACTATTTTAAAAGGATCCATACCAGAAGCCACAATCCTATTGTTATGCAGAAGGAAAAACTGACCAAGATGTATGAACCCCAAATCAACACAGTATGCATCTCCTGGCATGGACTAACCTATCCCAATTAGGTCAGCGGGACCTAATTGTGTTTACCAGAGATGTGTTTACCAGAAAGTTCCTGCCACTTGCCACTATCCTATCTTCCAGCCACACACAAACCACAGTGCTGTTGTTAAGCTTTATACTTCATTTCACAGCCATGCCTTTGTATCTACCATTCCCTCTGCGCAGAGGGACCATCGCCCTCCAGCCCACCCTTTTTTGCCACCTTATTCTGACACAGTTCAAGGGTCAACCCCCGGAAAGTTCTCTCTGCTCCTTAGGCTGAGGTAGGTGGTCTTCAGTAAGCTCCCTGGTAGATACCACTCTCATGATAGTGAAACCATGAAATTGGGAGGTGAGGAACACTGTCTTTCAGCCATGCAATCCTAAAACCTGTCACTGTGTCTCAAACACAGCAAGTATTCAAAACAGTTTTTTCTTTTAATTAAAAAATACATTGTGATACTGTTCTTATAAACTAAAAATCATCACAGGTGTGCCTTGCTGAAGGAAAATCAGACCAGTATGGAAGGCAAACTTGAGATGATTATTCACTTTATATAAACGCATAGAAAAGCATTCACTTCATATAATTCAGTATGGCTTTATTATTTTTTTAATGTTGACTTATTTGAGAGAGACAGCATATGCATGTGCATGGGAAGGGCAGAGAGAGAGGGAGAGAGGATCCCAAGCAGGCTCTGAGCTGTCAGTGCAGAGCCAGAGGAGGGGCTCGATCTCACGACTTGAGAGATCATGACCTGAGCTGAAGTCAAGACTAGGATGCTTAACTGATTGAATGACCCAGGTGCCTCCGCCATGGCTTTCTTCTAAACTGAAAGTTTATTTGATTATTTACTCAAACATTTAATGAATGACCTTGTATTTGTTATGTCACAACTGCTAGGGTAAAAGGCAAACAAGATGGAATCTTCCCTTGAGAAAATAATGGTCTGTTGAGGAAGAAAGAAATAATTATACACACTCATTGGAACATGCACAGAAAATAATCCAGATGACTATAATGCATCAAACTGTTACATGAAGTTTCTCTGGGGGGTTGGGGAGAGGAGATAAGGAACACTTGCACTTTCTACACTTCCTATTTCTGTACTGAGTTTTTCAGATTAAACATATATTATTTTTCTAACAAGAAAAAAAATAAAATTACATTTTTGTAAAGAAATAATAATAGCAAATGCTAACAGGGGCCTCCTTGGCTTGTTTAAGACTTGATCCTGCCATTTGCAACAACATGGATGGACCTGGAGGGTATTGTGCTAAGTGAAATAAGTCAGTCAGAGAAAGACAGATGTCTTATGTTTTCACTCATATGTAGATCTTGAGAAACTTAACAGAAGACTACGGGGGAAGTGAAGGGGGAAAAATAGTTACAAACAGAGAGGGAGGGAGGCAAACCATAGGAGACTCTTAAATACAGAGAACGAACTGAGGGTTGATGAAGGCGAGGGAGACGGGAAAGTGGGTGATGGGCATTAAGGAGACCACTTGTTGGTATGAGCACTGGGTGTTGTATGGAAGCAATAAACCACGAGAATCTACCCCAAAAACCAAGAGCACACTTTACACACTGTATGTTGGCCAATTTGACAATACATTATATTAAAACATAAATAAATAAATAAATATTTGATTTACAGAAGAATAGTTGTAACTCTAATATATATAATTATTTTTAAATGTTTGTTTTCTAGAGAGAGTAAGAGAGATAGACAGAGCGTGAGCAGGGGAGGGGCAGAGAGAGAGAGGGAGACACAGAATCTGAAGCAGGCTCCAGGCTCTGAGCTGTCAGCACAGAGCCAAATATGGGGCTCAAACTCACAGGCAGTAAGTAAGATGTGACCTCATGACCTGAGCGGAAGTCGGCCGCTTAACCAACTGAGCCACCCAGGCACTCCTGTAGTTGATGACCACTACCTCTTGTATCCCACATATTTCTTTTGAGGTTTACTTTTAATTTTGCCATCCTTGAGTAATTATTATTATTATTATTTTTAAATATTTTTATTTATTTCTAGGAGAGAGAGAGAGAGAGAGACAGCGTGAGCAGGGGAGGGTCAGAGAGAGAGGGAGACACAGACTCCGAAATAGGCTCCAGGCTCTGAGCTGGCAGTCAGCACAGAGCCCGACGCGGGGCTCGAACCCACGAACCGCTAGATCATGACCTAAGCGAAAGTCGGACGCTTAACCGACTAAGCCACCCAGGCGCCCCAAGTAATTATTTTTTTTAAGGTTACTTATTTTGAATGAGAGAGAGACAGAGTGCATGGGAGGGGCAGAGAGAGAGGGAGAGAGAATCCCAAGCAGGCTCCACATTGTCAGTGCAGAGCCTGAAGTGGGTGAGATCATGACCTGAGCCAAAATCGAGTCAGACGCTTAACTAACTGAGCCACCCAGTTGCCTCGAGTAAGTTTTTTTTTAAATGTTTATTTATTTTTGAGTGGGGGGAGGGAGGAGAGGAGAGAGGCACGGGGAGAGAGAGAATGAGTGAAGGAGGGGCAGAGAGGGAAACACAGAATCTGAAGTAGGCTCCAGGCTCTGAGCTGTCAGCGCAGAGTCCGAAGCAGGGCTCCAACCCACGAACTGGGAGCTCATGACCTGAGCCAAAGTCGGAAGCTTAACCTACTGAGCCACCCAGGTGCCCATGACTCTAATATATATCTTAAAGGAACTAATGATGGTTCTTTTGGATACCCAAAGGTTCAGGATGTACTTTTCACTTTGCTCCTCACATCCTTACCTTGGCCTTCTAAACTTAATTCATTTTGTAAAAATGAAGTACACACCCTGCATGGCCATTTGCATCAAGGAAGGAAGTACACTGCACTTTGCAACACCTGCCATTCAACTGAAAAATGGCACTTGTTAGGCTGGTACACTGAAGTACACTAAAAAAACCTTTGCTTTCTGTGGCTTTCAAAAGTGATGCCGCCATGTTACTCTGCAAAATTGAGAGGAGCCTCCCTATTCCTTTCCAGGAAGAAACTACCTTTTTATCATAGTCCCGGTCCCACATGTCATTAATAGTACAGCCTGCTCCACGCATCAGAACGGCTCCGGTGCCAAAGAGGGAGAACATGTACCAATCTGGAAAACAACCTGGATCAGCTGCTAAACCAATGCTCCAAGTACATGGCAGGTACAGCAGCCAGGTTCCTAAGCAAAGATAAAAAGACAAAAAAGTACACATTCAAGTTAGTTATCTGTCCTCATTAGTTTAAACACTACAATCCCAAAGAAGTAAAGAACGCAAAGTCAAAAAACACATGACAAAACCAGGGAAATAGATTTCCGGCTCGTATCACAAAGGAATCTTCGGCCCAATGTGCAGGGTTCCTAGAAACTGGAAAGAGATCAATAGTCCAATGGAAAAACAGACAAGAAAGATAAAGTTCACAGAAAAAGAGCTACAAATGACTCTTCTTTATATGAAAGATCAGCTTTGAGAAATACACATCAAAATTCCACTGAGATAACATTTTTCACATGTCAGATCGGCAAACCCCAAAGTTTGACAATACACCCCGAAGGGTCTGATATGCGTCTCTCATGAGGTTACCAGGCGGTCCAGCCCATACGGAGGACAACCAAAACGTAAACATGTGGGCGCTCACTCCCATTCACCAAATACATACATTTGAATGTCAGTATGTTCATAGACCACGCTGGGGGATACATTAGAAACTGGAACACGGGGCAGGAAGGCTCAGTTGCCCTTTCTGAATTTTGTATCATATGCATGCATTACTTGCTAAAAAAAGTTAGTGAAGCTTTCTTCACTGTTGTTAACATAATAAAATAAAATAGGTCTGAGGGAGGGAGGTCATTAACCTACTGTTTTTTAAAATATCTTGCACCTACATGCACAAATGGGATTAGTTCTTGGTATGTAGCCCATAAGCTAGATGAAATTAAGCTAAAACTAAGTAGATTGTACAGATAGGAGACTTCATGTGTGAACTCTGATATTCTACTTTCAAAAGAAAGTCTTTCAACAAATGTTTGGATACGGTGCCTATTAAGATAAATCCTGAGCTTCCCTTCCCAGTTTAGTCACGTAAGAGAAAAAGGGGATGTGGCTAAATAAAGGTGAGATCCTATACAAAAATGGCCAAATGACAAAGTGCCTGTAATCATATTTACGCTTCATAAGTTTAAGCTTTATTTATATACAGATATTTATAAAACACGTACAGGAGCTGAGAATATAAGTGACAAAGAGAGAGAGGCTTTCTGCCTTCATGCAGCTTATAAATGAAAAGGAAGAAACACAATTAAACAGGGTCCTATAAAGGCATAAAACAGTGCCACCCAAGTCACGGGGGGCGGGGGGGATTAGGGAGGACACAGAAGAAAAGGTAAGGAGAGGCTGAAAACAAGAAAGGGCCAGTCCAGACTCAAATTCAGGTTCAGGCTCTCTGGGACAGACTCTTATTTGGCGTGTCCCTTATAAAATAAGGGCAACAACAGCACACATTTACTGAAGGTTCATGAAATGTTAGCTACTGTTTTAAATCCTTTTATTCACACCAACTCATCTAATCCTCAACCACACCCTTACAGAGTAAACTCTACTACTGTTCCTATTTTACAGATGAGGAAACAAAGGCTCAGAGAGGTTACGGGAAACAACGGGTTTAACTACTTCCTTTTTCCTGGACCTACCTGTATAGCTCGGAGGGGCAGGGTTACTCTGAAACAAAAGAACACCACTTGAAAGATATTATTTTCCCAGTGCAATTAGAATGAGTCGATTTAAGAAGAATTCTGGAGGGAAAGAATGTGTAATCACCTACAGCATTTTGTGTCTGGAACGAGACTTCCTTCGCCATCAGTCTATATTATAGGTACTACAGGCACTTACCTTATAGGCACCCGTAGGGCACCCCCATGGATGAGGGGGCTTCCTATAATGCAGGGGAAGGTCAGACATTCGGTTTCATGTCTGCCACTGATAAATGGAGTGACGCTGGACACTAAAGTATCCTAAACTTTAAGGTTCAGTCTTCCTCATGTACAAATGAGGGGAAAGACTATCTACCTCTCCGAGTTGTTAGAAGAAAACAATACTAGTGATGATGAATATAAAAAGAGTAATAGCAAATATACAGCTGTTACTATGTGCTGTCATGAAACACTTGATGCTCACGACAAACCTATGAGATAGGCACTATTTTTATTATACCCACTTAACAAATATAAAAATTGAAGCCCAGAAAAGCTAATTTACCCAAGGTCACAAAGGCAAAAAGTAGCAGAGCTGAAATGTAAACTTGGGCTGGTAGACTTAGGTCTGGCTCTAGTCTGTCTAAGGTCAATGCCATATCCCTCAGTATACCTAGATCTCTACCAACACTTAAGTTCTTTTTGCTCCTTTGTGCTCCTGATTCTCAGCAACAGCTCTTTCCTTTCTTCCCTGTTACACTGTCACTATTCTCTCTTCCATGAAGAAGGATACAGAGGTGACAAGGACACGAACAAAAAGAAAGGTCTATTGTAGAAAAAGAAAAAAGTCCCTGGGAGATGAAATAAAATGAGCAAGTTCTGAAAGGTGACGGGCAGACCAAAAAGCCTGTGTAAACTGATTCTAAGAATTTTACTGAATTACATATTATCGTCAAGACAACATAATTACCCATAAAGGCAGTAAGACAAAAATTACACCACCAATTTAGCGTAAAGAGTGCCACCTGCTGAAACTTCCTGAAATACTATAGTTTGTGACACATTTGAAAGAAGCAGCAATCCATTCTCAGAAATAATGAAATCCACTGTGGTTTATAAAAACAAACCAACTATAACAAAGTAAAACAATGAACATAAAACTTACCCCACAAAATAATAATTTAAATAAAGAAACATCAAACTTATAAATTCTACTGTCAATTTATTGTTCCTGGCATATAATAGGGGTTCAAAAAAATGTCAGTTGAATGAACTACAACACAGTCTATTAGTAAATTGTCAAAAAAACCCTACAATTATCACCGTATTTAGAACTAAAGCATACAAGCTGGTATCTTCATAACATACATAATTATTAACCCAGCCTTCTCCAATTCCCATTTCTCCATTGCTAAAGCCGAACATTTCTTGAGCACTTTAATTATGTCAGTCATTGTTCTAAGGACTCGACACACACATATATAAAATAATTCTCATGACAACCTTATAAAGTCAGTATTATCAGCATCCTCATTTTATAGATGAGAAATGAAGAGGTCTTTTATGCCTTGTATCCGGTCCCCAAATGCAAGGGGTCGTGATGGCAGGACTGTCCCTATTATTTAATTTGCTTTTATAGTTTAATAGCTAATCGTTATAACTCATAGTGCTCTGATCCCAAGTAAGTAGTGCATAAACCTAGAATACCACAAGCAAGACCTACATTTGGGTCTTGGCTAGGCAGAGGTGGAGTGAATGTATCTAGGCATCTGAATGTATTTCCATGCATTGTGATGGCAAACGCTATCATCTAGATTACCTGGAGTTTAAACTCTACCCTTCCGTTCCCACTGTCCTTCCTTCTTTGGTTCAGCTCTTATCCAGCCTCGCCTCCCAGTAATTTCTATACCCACTGCCATTCCAGACCAGCTCATATTCTTGAGGTTCCAAATCTCCACCCTTGGGTCTTTGTGAAAACATTTCCCTCAACCATGAAGATAAGATCTCTTATCTCCTCTGCAAAATCTACCTGTCCTTTGAGATACAATTTGCTCTGGACACTTTCTAACAATGGAGATCCACAGTAATTAATTACTCCTTTTCCTGCAGCACCTGGCCATCTGTACAACTAACATTTGATCTCCTACTTTCCCAGCTCACCCAATAATTTGTCTTTTTCCACCAAGACCAGGAGTTCCTTGAAAGCGGGGAGGTCCATAGCTCCTTCTGTACCCGAGCCTAGGTGATATGGTAGGAATTCGTTTGCTACAACTGCAAGCTACGTAGGAGGCCCTAGATAGAAGTAACCCATTTTTGCGGAGCTTAAATTGTACTGGAGACTCAACCAACCAATAAATGCATCAGGTTAGTTAGTGGTGAGTGCTGCGAAGAAAAATGGAGGGTCCAGGTATAAAGAGTAAGGTGGCATGTGTTAAATAGGAAGGTCACGGAAATCTTCGGAGGCAACAGTTAGCTGACAGGCGGTGGACAAGTGCTGTCTGTACTCGCTGCATTCAACTGAATTAAATCTTTTGTGTTACTGGAGGTGCAGGGCAAAGCTTGAGCTCAGCAACAAAGCTAGGTTCTCCTGGTCCGGCTCTGCTTCCTTCAGTCATTACAGTTTTAGTTTTCTGCTTTGGGAGCCTTACAGGATACAGGAAGGATCAAACAATGAATGTGGAAGTGTTTCGATATTGTAAATCTGTGCAAATAAAGGGTCACAAGATCGGAGCTTGCGCTCGATTCACTGTTTACACAAGTAAGCTTTTTGCTCGCCCCGAGCACTCAGAGTTCAGGGGGTGGTGAAAGCCCTCGAGCCACTTCGGAGATCGCCCCTCCGGGTGTCCCCAGAGACCAGGCGCCCGGCTGCGAGGCCGCAGCTTTCCGGCTTCTTCTCCGGTACTCCCGCATCCGCACCCACCCACCCCGTGCGTGCGCGCACTCACCAATAGGCTTGTCCAAACGCATGAGGCGCAAGTAGGGCTGCAGAGGGCGGGGCGCCGAGTTCACGACCGCAGCGGCCGAGAGGCTGAGCCGACGCCTGCGCGATCCCGGCCCGGCGGACGGCCGCCAGGGGACGGCGCGGGGTGTGCCGGCCGCGCGCGCCAGGAGGAGCGCGCGGGAGTCCCGCAGCCACGCCTGCGTCACGACCCGCAGGCCCCGCGCGAGCTCCGCGCCGCGAGCGCCCAGCATGGCGCTAGGGAGGGCGTGGCCCCATGCGGGCCTGAGGTCGTTCTCTGGCGTCAGGTCGCGGCCGGCTTGCGCAGTGACGTCAGTGGATGCCGGTCCACGCCTGTCAGGTCGGAGTGGCGGTCCGGTCGCCTGCCTGGTCTGGGCGGCGATGCGGTCTGAGCCTTCCCAGTTACGGCGAGGTAGGGATTGTCGTGGTCGCTTTAGCCCTGGGCGGGGAGGGTTCTCCAACTTAACTTAGCGTTAAGAGGAATTCCTGTTATCCGCTTTCTCAATAACGGAACAAGGATAATGTTCATTTGTTTGGGACAGTTGTACCAGGAAAAAAAGAAAGCCTCTGGAAACCTACCAACATATTGACTGCGGGCAGGTGTTTTCTTTTTAAAGATAAGAGGGCGCCAAGCGCCAAATGTAAGAATTTAACTTAAAACTGCCCTCAGAGTTAAGGGACCTTCATTGCACAAGTGAAAACCATATATTTGATAGTTAATTCTGAGGACTTTTCTGTAATCAAGAGGCAGTGAGCTTGTGGGGTGGTAAGAGGCTGCAGCTAGAACATCTGGTTGTGCTGTTAATATTAGCCAGTTCCTGGGTAGCGCTGTCTGCCAGGCACTGTTACAGGCGCTATGCATATATTATCCCGTTTAACCACTTAGTGACCATGGGTAAGTCACTCATCTGCATTGTAGTATTCTAGAGAATTGTGTTAGTCTTTAGGCTCCTTTCCTTAAAACCAGAACAGTGATTCTGTGATATCTCTTGAGTCTCCAGTGGTGGTGGGGAGGGCACCGTCCTTGGTAATTCTACAAAACTAGCTCACAACTTGTTCACGGATTGTAGACAGAGGGATCAAGGCATCAGGAAGTTTTACTATATAATCGTAAAGGAAAAAACACACTTCCTCCTGTATGTGTTACCTCTACTCTCAGCTCTCGGCTACAACACTACATCACTCCTGAAACCAGATGTGTAGGCTTTCCGCATATCAAGTAATTCTGTGACAAAATGTGGTATCTTACCATTGAACTCAATTCTGGCACTTGATACCTAGCGATACCGTCAGATCCCACAGGTTAAGGGCTTGGTTCCACAAGACAGTTCCTTGCCCCACTTCAGATGCTAACTGCACACCCAGGTCATGACCTGCGCTTCTCATCTGTTGGCTGTAGATTGGAGGTTCTGAAGACCCCTTCTTCTGTTTGATTAATTTGCTAGAGTGGCTTACGGAATGTAGGAAAACATATTACTTACTATATTACTGGTTTATTATAAAAGTGTGTAACTCGGGAACAATCAGAAGAGATGCTTAGGGCAAGATATGTGGAAAAGGGCCCAGAGTTTCCATTTCCTACTCTCCCTAAACCTCCATGTGTTCACCAACCCTAAAGCTCTCTGAATCTTGTGGTTTTGGGGGTTTTTTGTGGATAGTTCATTACGTAGGCATGATTGATGAAATCCTTGGCCATTGGTGATTGAACTTGATCTCTAGTTCCTTTCCCGTCCCTAGATGTTGGATCTTAGGCTAAAAGTCCCAATCCTCTAATAACACACGGGTTGGTTCCTCTGGCAACCAGCCTCCCCCCCCCCCTTCAGGACTTTCCGAAAGTCCCCTTGTTAACACAGACTCAGGTGTGCTCAAAAGGGGCTCCTTATGAATGACAGAAGACAATCCTATCACTGAGGAAGTGCTAAGGGTTTTAGGAACTTTGTGCCAGGAATTAGAGAGAAAGACCAAGTATATTTCTTATAATATTTTATATATGAATATCCAATATAATGTATACATATGTGTTTATTTAGAGAGAGCACAGTGGCATTTTAAAGTTTACGTCTTCCTGCTGGCTTTACAACTTGCTTTCAGTAGTTGGAATCAGATGAGCTGACTTTTAAGAACAGATACCTGGGGGCACCTGGGTGGCTCAGTCAGTTAAGTGTCCGACTTCAGCTCAGGTCATGATCTCACTGTTTATGAGTTCGAGCCCCCCATCAGGGTCTGTGCTGACAGCTCAGAGCCTGGAGCCTGATTTGCATTCTGTGTCTGTCTCTCTCCCACTCACACTGTCTCTCTCTCAAAAAAAAAAAAAAAAAAAAAAAAACATAAAAAAATTTAAAAAGAACAGATATTTGGAGGATACTGACACACAGTAACCCAGAGACGGCCAGTCTTTTGCAGCCAAAATAAATAGATTGGTCTCAGATAAAACAAAGTTATTAATTACAAATTAATAACTTGTAAACCTGCCTCTCGGGGTGAGGAAAGCTCTAAAGTGGCAGCCCCTGCTGATCCAGCCATGTGGCATGGACTTTTCCTACCTATTCTCACCCAGTTGTAAAAGTTACAGTATTTTGCTGGATCAGATTTGGTACAGAGGGACAGAAGGTCTTGGAGGCTATTGCAGGACAGTGAAAAACTTCTGAGGCTGCATGAGTCCTGGGATAAGGGTGCTTTTTGGGGATCTGCATCTTTGTGGGGTGTCTCAGGTAGTGGGAGGACACGTAAGATGTTTAGGCCAAGGGCCAGCATTGCTGGTGGGAGCTCCTGGCCATTCAGGCATCCTCATACATGTGTCTTGCTAAATTAATTAAGCAAGGAGGCCATTAAACTGCTGTAGCTCCAATGCAGGTGACAGTCAACATTTAAGCCTATAAAATGCCACAGGATTATGAAATCATAATGCTAAGAACAACCAATCACAGGTAGCCGATTATGCTTTAAGCTATAGCCAATGAAATTTCTTTGCTTTTACACTTTTTCCATGTAGGAAAAAGTGTGTAGGAGCCCTGGCTCCTGTCCAGGGAGCATTCCTAACCACTTCTACTTACAGCTGCCTGATTCAAGCCAGTAAAGGCTCAAATAAAGTCTTAAAATTTTTAACGTGTCTCAGTTTCTCCTTTAACAGTTTCAGTGCATTTTTCATCTGAATTCTCAAACTCAAGCCCAACGAAGACATTCCTTTGGCCTATGGCAAGATGGGTTTCTGTGGGCATATCAAGGACTTAGATTGTCCCCGAAGCAAAATATACCTATGTAATGTGATCCTTAGCACTGGCAGCCTTTCAGTGTATATTTATGTAGATTTGAGGGGGGAAATCCCACCTTTTCCTGTCCTTTTCATCATTTTTAGGAGATTTAAATTTGGAATGAAAAGGATACACATGCCCTGCCTCTGATGAAAAGAACTCAGGGGGAACACAGAGAAAACGGAAGCCTCCGGACAGCCTTTCCCCTGCAGCGCCATGCAAATAGTGCTCATTGCAGTTGTGGTCCCACAGTTGTCCTCATCAGCGAGTGCCTTTCTCTGGAGCTGGGCTTCCGGCTTGCTTGGTGCGCTCATTGGTCTGGAGCAATCATTAGACTGGTCAGCAGAGCAGTTGTGTTTGTTGGAGAAACATCCCTAGAGCTGGATTGGGGTCAGAGGGGAAGAGATGATGGGGAAAGTTGAGTTTCTGAGTTTGTTATTTTGTTTGACCACACTCTCTACACTGAAACTTATGTGAGAGAGAAGTGACTTTCTATCACTCTGATTTTCGGAGTTGTAGACCTAGTCCTTCAATGATATGCAATTATTCTCTCCTTAAACACCAGGAGAACTTTGCTTTTTCTGTTTTACAGAATTTAAGTAGTTTTCCTTTGTATTATACTAATTTTATGTTCTCATTTTGATTATAAATCCTTTAAAGTTAGATATTTAACATTTAAAAGTTAGATATTTAAAATATACTTAACATTCAAAGATGCTTAAAGATATTTAAAGATATGTAAAATTTAAAGTTAGTTATTTTTTAACTTTCTTATTTATTTTTGAGAGGCAGAGAGAGACAGAGCATGAGCATGGGAGGGGCGGGGGGGGAGACACAGAATCTAAAGTTAGACATTTGAAATTTAACAAGGTATTTATCGAATTCTTGTTTTATGAAAGCACGGTGCTTAGCACAGGGCATGTCAAGGGGGAGAAGTGCTGTTGTCAAGGAGCAGAGAGATTAGAGGGGAAAACACAGCCTTTGATACTAGGTGGCAGTGCTGTGTTATGCCATGGGAGCACTCAGGAGGAACATCCTGTTGAGCTTGGTGTGATGAGGTCAAGAAAGTCTTCCAGAAGATGTGTGGTCTGAGATCTGAAGTTCAGGTCCAAACTAACTAAGCCAAGATGCCGTAGGAGGAGGAGAGGAGAGGAGGCAGTATGTGCTAGTCTAAGAGCACATATAGAGGCACTTGGGTGGCTCAGTCAGTTAAGCATCTGACTTCAGTTCAGGTCATGATCTCTCAGTTTGTGAGTTCAAGCCCTACGTTGGGCTCCGTGCTGACAGCTCAAAGCCTGGAGCCTGCCTCAGATTCTGTCTCTTTCTCTTTCTGCCCCTCCCTCACTTGCTCTCTCTCTCTCTTGAAAATAAATAATTTTAAAAAATAAAATAAGAGCACATACAAAGTTCTGAGGTGTAGGTAAACATATCTTCCTGAATTTCTCAGGGCTCCTATGAAACAAACTGGCCTGCTGAGATACAGAGCTGTATATAGTATAATGATAGAGAATGTTCACCTTCACTTCCCCTAGAAATATTTTACTTTCTACATACCACGAAGATCAGATCTATAGCCCTTTGTCTAGTGAATTGCCTGATCCAGAAGGATGATAAAATTTCTTATCTCCCTGATATGGACACGTAGTTACAGCCCAAACTAGATTTCTAGTTTAAGCTCTGTGTTGTTTCCCCAGCAATTCCCAACTCTCCTAACCTCTGAAACCAACTGTGTGTCCTAAATTCAACTCATTTCTGTAATTCACTGGACAGACTTAGTGCAGACCCCGTTATTTAAGGGCTCAGTCCCCCCAGACTGTCCCTACTTCAGATGGCAGCAACAAATGGGGTGTTCGGGCTAATTTCACTTCTGCAATTTGGATTACAAATTTAGGTATTTCTGTGATCCTCCCTCAGGTATGAAATTCTCTAGAATGACTCATAGAGCAGAAGGAAGCACTACATTTATGATTATATTTTATTGTAAAAGATATAAATGAACAGCCAGATAAAGAGGTATACAGAGGGCAAGGTTCAGAAGGGTCCAAAACACAGAAAGATCCCTGTGGAGTCAGACTGACCCACCCTCCTGCCCTGTCAACATGTCCAACAACCAGGAAGCACTCTGGATCTTGTTGTTCAAGAGTTTTTTAATCAAGTCTTCACTATATAGGCACTATTGATTAAATCGTTGATTAGCAGTGATTGATCTTAATCTCCAGCCTCCCTCCTCTCTCCTGTGTCTCCTGAGGCTCTTTCCTGGGTCTCTAGCTTACTACCCTACTCTGCAGATGTGGGCCTTGCCAGCCTCCATAATCATGTGAGCCAATTCTTAAAATAAATCCTATATATGTGTATATCATATGTATACACACATATATAATCTGGTTTTATTTTTCTAGAGAACCGTACCTAAAACAGGAGCATAACACCTGGTAGATAATGAATGAATTCATTCACTCCACAGATATTTGTTTAAACGATGAGTCAAGCAGCACATTTCACTTTATGGTAATCCGCTTCCCTTCCACTCCGCTCGCTGTTCTCCATGCTTTCACTTTCCAGTGGTTTCATTTACCTGAGGTCAATTGTCATTGAAGAAGCAGATGATCTTCCTCCTGACAAATCATAAGGTCAGTAGTAGCCTGAGGCTACATGACAGTGCCTACACAATTTACTTCATTTCATCTCATCACGCAGGCATTTTATCATCTCCCAAGAAGAAGGGTGTCCTACAAGAAGAGTGAGTACAGTATGAGAAGATATTTTGAGAGAGAGAGGGAGACGACATTAACAACTTTTATTGTAGTATATTGTTATAACTTCTATTTTGTTATTAGTTTTTAATGTTAACCCTATAAATTCTAAATTAAACTTTATCGTAGGCATACGTACATAGAAAAAAACCAGTATATTTAGGGTTTAGTACAACCTATGGTTTCAGGCATTCACTGGGGGTCTTGGAAAACTCTCCCCTGTGGATAGAAGAAGACCACTGTATCTGTATCCTTTAGTTAAACAGGTTTACCTAGTTTAAGTACTTCTATATTCATCATAATATTTGATCCTTAGAAAATGTTTACATCTCTACTACATTTCATCGGATTTGAGGGGTGAGTCCTCAAGAAGGTGTTTTAGATTTTTTTAAAAAATGTTTTATTTATTTCTAGGAGAGAGAGAGAGAGAGACAGCGTGAGCAGGGGAGGATCAGAGAGAGAGGGAGTCACAGACTGAAACTGGCTCCAGGCTCTTAGCTGGCAGTCAGCACAGAGCCCGACGCGGGGCTCGAACCCACGAACCGCGAGATCATGACCTAAGCGAAAGTCGGACGCTTAACCGACTAAGCCACCCAGGTGCCCCTATATTTTTAAAAAAATATCATTTGACTCCCCAAATGGGATGTTAAAGTTGTGAAAGTGACTTTTGAGCTTAAATAGAAGAATCATTAAGTGTCATTACTTCAAGTCTTAAAACAATTTTACTTGAAGCTGATGTTCTTTATGGAAATTATAATTGGCAATTTAGTGCCTATAAAATGATAGTTGCTGAGAAATATGAGAATAATGAAAGAAAAACTCGGGGAGGCACCCGGTAAGCTTCTCAGCAGTACTGGCAGCCATGTTCCGTGCTCGTGCTCTTGTTGCATACTGCAGGAAACTTGGCAACAGACCTTACCTCCATGTCTTCCACTCCATTCTCCCCGATCTCTCACCCCGGCTTCCCGAAATCTCTCCCTTAACATTACCTAACCCTAAGTGCGGGTCTCAGGCTTGCTTTGGACAAACCCCCAGCACCTGACACCTAAGCATGAGAAGGGGCTGAGCCTAATATGCTAGTGGGTCTGTATCCTGTTTCTAGACTCCCTAAACACCTGATTGTTGCCTTAATCGGAGCAGTGGACCCGAATTGGTAATTTTGTTAATTCTGGCCAGTGGAGTAAATTTATAACTTTGGCTTGGAGAAATGATATTTTTATCTAAGATGTAGTTATATAGATTTTACTATCATTTGGTTTTGAAAGATGCCTGAATGTTTAGGAGCTTCAACTCAGTAAGTGCTTATGACACTTAATTTGCTAACTTTGTGTGTGATTTACTAGATGTATAAGAGTTTTGAAAATGTGTTTGAAGCAATGTGTTAAAGATGCAAGTTTGCCTTACTAAGTTTGGAGTGCTGTGGAATGGGACAAACTAGTCTTGGGGTATTGTCCTTTGAAAGGTCTGTGGGAATTTAAATAAATATGTAAGTTGGATTTAACAATGTAACCTATCCCTGAAAAAAAAAGTAACCTAAAAACCAATTAAAAACTAGTGGGCTTTCATCAAATGTGTGAAAATAAAGAACAAATTTGATTTAAATCAAGGGTGTCATAAAAATTTATAGCGTTTAATATTATACTAATAATGACAATAATAGAAAAGGTTTTTTAAATAACGTTAAACTTTTAAGTATCTAAATTTCTCCAGGGTTTTCCAACCCATAAGTCTGTAAAATTAATGTTATAAAATTGGAAAAGGACAAGACCAGAGTATTTTATCCTTGAAAGAACCCCAAGTCTCTGACCCAGACATGGAGTGAGTGAGTTGGTTTGCACATCATCAGTAACATTTTCTAAAGGATCACTAAATATGCCTGCAGTTGAAAGGAGTCATTCATTCTGCTATTTAATTGTAAACACTCCTGCTTTGATTTTGTACCACATTGTCACACTAGACAGATGAGTGTTTGTGTTCTCTTTGTTGGTAATCAAAATTAGGGCCAGAAGGATATAAAGGTTGACCAGCCATGAGAGGATTCAACAGATTGATGGGATACATCATTGTTTTCAGAAAAAGAAAAAAGGAGTATCATTACTGAATGGACAAGCCCTGAGCACACGAGTTTCACAACAGGACTTAGAACTTACCAATATCAAGGAGATAAAGTGATAAAAGACAAAAATTAAGTTGAACCAATATAAGAAGATGTAGGAAATAAATGTACTTGATTAATTAAATACCAGTGGAAGTGTGTGGGCTTAAAACATCTCACTGACACTATAAGCAATAGTTTCTTCTCAGGAAGCTTAAGAAAACCTTAATATTAATACATATAATATTCACTAATATATAACTAGGAGCACTCCTTTCTTCACATAGCCATGCCCCCATAACCATCTACCATTAGTAAGAGCTCACTAGTAATCATTTTTAAGACTTTTTATTTTATTTAATTAAAAAACATTTTTTTAAACATTCATTTTCAAGAGGCAGAGAGACAGAGTGTTATCAGAGGGGCAAAGAGAAATTACATTAACCTTTTCTGCACATTAAAAGTTAAAATACCGAGGCTAGTTTCAAATTTATTCTTCTCTGTCATTAAGGAAACATCTGAGTGGCTACTGTGTGTCAGACAATATGCTAAGTACAGGGAATGCAAAGATGATTTAGATATTGTACCTCTTTCTTATAAACTTAGAGTCAAGTTGGAAAGATATATGGATACAATTAAAATGCATTAAGTGACATAGTAAATGTTCAACTGCTAAAGGAACAAACAGATGGGAATAAAGCTTCTTAAATGATAGGGGAGTTATGGAAACTGATGTTTGAGAAGGTCTTATTTTTACTTATTTATTTATTTAGAGAGCACATGTGTGTGCATGAGCAGGGGAGGGGCAGGAAGAGAGGGAGGGAGAGAATCCCATAAAGGCTCCATGCTGTCAGTACAGAGCTGAATGAGGGGCTTGATCCCACAAACCATGAGATCATGACGTGAGCCAAAATCAAGAGTCAGAGGCTTAACTGGCTGAGCCACTCAGGAGCCCCAGAGAAGGTCTTAATGAACATGAAAATTTGCCACATAGAGAGGAGAGTTAGGAGACTAGTCTGGGTGAAGAACAGAAGGAGCAGCACCAAAGGTTCAGACCCCCAACCAATGTGTGGGCTGGGGAACAGAATTCATGGTGAGAGTAACAAGAGTTGAGGCTGAAGAAAGAGGCAGGTGCCATGTTATGGGGCAGCTTATTGTGACTATACGAAGTGGGGAACCATCTTAGAATTTTAAGCAAAGTCAGGGAGAACAATTAAGAGAGTATTATAATAATACAAGTGAGAGATTAAGCTTTAAATTTATTAAGTGGCAGAGGGGACAGGGAAAAGAAAAATTGGACAGGACTTTGCTCATTTTTGAATCTACATGATCAGAGAGGATATTGTGTTTGTGTCTGATGATCTCTTTTCTTCAAGGTCAACTCTTCTGATGTGGGGGAAGCTGAAGGGAGAGAGAAAAGTAGGAAGTATAAACAAGGTGCTGAAGGAAAATAAAGCTTGCAAATAAAGGGACCTGCAGGCTTAAGGTTGTTTGTTTCCATGCTTGAGTGTTATTAAAAGAATAATCATGCAATATTGAGGTTATAAAAATTACTTGATTTCGAATGTGAAAATATAAAAACTACTTATAAAATTTAGGGTACTGAAGCATTCAGACTCTGGGTTCTGTCTTTATCTCTTTATAAATATACTTAACTTTAATAGAGACAATATTCATAGCAGGCATAAATATAAAGAGAATTCTATCTCTAGAAAGTAAGATAAAGGAGAAAATAATACCTTCTGTCACTGATAAAAGCACAGAAGTATAGTGGCCAGTGCCATGGACTTCCCAACATACTCTCCATTCCAAAAGATCACTAGGAGACAATTACAAGGCTCTCACTGATGTTGGTAGTGACAGGAAGAATGGCCGTGTGACCCATTCCTGACCAATAAGACACGAGGAGACATGAGGGGGGGGGTTCGCTGAGAGAACCTCTGAGACAGGGCTTTTCAAGTCTATGAAGGAGATGCAGAAAAAGCTGCTCATCTTCTTTCTCTGGCTGCTGCTGGGTCTGAATGGGTCCATGGAATAGCTCCAGCCATCACGTCACCAGCTGGAGAATAAAGCCAACACTAAACGTGACAGAGCAGAGAGATGGAAACGACCTGATTCCTGGGTGACATCCTGAGCCCACCCTACTTGAACTTCTTGTTCTGTAGGATTATAAATATCCTCGTGGTATAAGCCACTTGAATCAGGGTTTTCTGCCACTTGCATCGGAGAGTCTCCCAACAAAAATAACAACTAAAGGTAGATTAAAAGTCAACAGTAACAGGTGGTTATAATGTATCGAATTACCTTTTCTCCTCTTGGTAAGTCGATTTCATTTACAGTCACTTTAAAATTTCATTTGAAGTTTACGTAATCCAGCCCCTCTGAATTGTCATTAATTCTTTTTTTATACTATCACTTCTAGCCATCTGTCCTCTCACACAGTATTGTTGACAAAGAACAGTGAGAAGAGAAGCAGCAGCTAAATCTAGCTCTCTGTTAAGGTGATAAGAGACTGTCACTCATTTATAGACAGTTTGAAGATGGTGGCAGTAAACTTTTTCTGCTGGGAGCACGCAGAGACAGCATATAGAGTAAAGAATCCTGCAGTCTTTTTTTAAACTGCTTTTTTAAAATAAAAACAACTAAGCACTTTCTTAAAAATAGTCCTGTATCCTTCACTTACTTGCCTCCTGGCTATATTGGGAGCATCCATATACCTTTTTAATAACTTTAAGTAAAAATAGAACATGCAAAGCACTGAGCATAGTGTTTGGCACCAGGCATTATTATTAGCAGTGGTCTACTTTAGAACAAAAGACTGCTAAATCTAGCACCGCGCAAGTGTCCCAATGTCCTTAAAGCTTCCCTGGCTGATCTGTAATGTTGTCTGCTTGCCTTCCTATAGCTTGGGCTTTGCTCCCCTCTTATCAAACACTTGAAAAATTCAATCTCAGGGCTGGTGTATGCCTTTCATTTTCAGAGGCAAGCGGTAACTTTGGCATTCCTTATCACAAAAAACCCATAGGAGAAAGCTGGCAAGCCCAGTGTACTTCCTGGGTGGAGAGGTTTTTCTGTCAAAGCTGGGAGAGTGTGATCATCTACCATCTTCAGAGTTTGACCGTTGAGTTGGACAGATCTGCAAAGGGGAAAGATACACCCAAGTTAGCCCAGTTGTGTGTGCTGTACCTTCTTTGCCCAAGTTGTGACATCTTTTTCAGGCCCCCAAAACGGTGACAGCCTGTATTATAGAACTTGTATTTCATTTCTATATCGGGTAAGTATTTGACCCAGATGATCTTTAAGCTACACGGGGAGAGCTGAGTCATTCTGACAGAGACCATATGGCCTGCAAAGCCTGAAATACTTACTCTCTGGCCTTTCATAGAAAATGGAACACACATAATCTATAGTAGGCACTACGATGAAGGTATAAAAAGGATAAACAGGACGTAACTTCTGGATCTGTAGCAATTTTATTTGATGGTAATTGAAAACATTTTTAGATCAGCAAATAGGTAGAAGGGAATGTAAATATTACAAGTTTAACATGAAAAATGACTTAAAATTTCCGACTTTTAACTGTGCCCTTAAACCCTCTCACTCCTCTTCCCCCAGGCTATACGTATTCATTTGCATATCTTATGTCCTTAAGATATTTTGGTAGAATATATATTGCTGGAGTGAAACAAGAATAATTTTGTGTCACTAAACCAGAAGTTTCCCAAAAAAATGTACGTTTACTTTGCATTCTGCTCTTGGAATTCAAATTCGAAACCGAGTCCAAAAATGTGAAAAATATTTTGAGGACAAATGTTTTTTATACACATTTACTATTATTTAAATCAAATTAATACATGCTCACAGCAACTGATCCAATATTAACAAGAGCTTATAAAGAAAACTTTTAGTCTGCTTTTAGTTCCACTGATAGTTAATTCCATAATTCTAAACAATGCTTACATTTCTATGATCTTTTCCTTAAGTGCTTTTAACACTATGAAGTTTTTATAATGTGAAAATTTTTATTTTATATTATTTTAGTTTTTAAAATATTTTGAGAGAGCAAGCGGGGGAGATGCAGAAAAGAGGACAGAGGATCTAAAGTGGGCTCCATGCTGACAGCACAGAGTCTGATGCAGGGCTCGAACTTACAGACTGTGAGATCATGACCTGAGCCAAAGTCAGACACTCAGCCCACTGAGCCACCCAGGTGCCCCTTCAAAAATTATATTGTTGAAAATGGGTTAATGTCAGAGTTATATGTGTGTCATATATGTACTACATGTAATATATGTAGAACACTTATAAGATTGCCTTGCAGAGTAAGCACCACAAAAGTATTATCTATGATCACCATTATTCTGATAAATATAACTGGTTAATTCATTATAACCATTTTTTTCTTTTTCTTTTTTTTTAAGTTTTTCTTTATTTTGAGAGAGAAAGAGTGGGGAAGGGCAGAGAGAGAGAGAGGGAGAGAAAGAATCTCAAGCAGGCACTGTGCTGCAACATCAAATCCGATGCGGGACTCCATCCCACAAATCTTGAGATTATGACTCGAGCTGAAATGAAGAGTTGCTTGACTGACTGAGCCACCCAGGCACTGCTCATCATAACCATTTTTAGTATTTTGATGTATATTCCTTCTTTTCTTTTATGCATATACACATATATTTTCACTTAAACAAAATTGAGGATATAGTACATAGTCTCTCTCTCTTTTTTTTAATGTTTATTTTTGAAAAGGGGGGAGGCAAAGAGAGTAGGACAGAGCCCGATGTGGGGCTCAAACTCACAAACTCTGAGATCATGACCTGAGTCGAAGTCGGATGCTTGACTGACCGAACCATCCAGGCACCCCAGTCTCTTAAAACTTGATTCTCTTTTCCTTAGCACTTCTTAATGTTTGCTCACACCATTTAAACATTCATCTACTGCATCATCTTAACAGTTGTACAGGATTCCATTGTGTGAGTATATTAGCCTATTGTCTAGTGTTAGACGTTTGGTTGTTTACAATTTAGAATTATTAAAGATTCCTTAAATTCGGGGCACCTGGATGGCTAAGTTGGTTAAGTGTTGGACTTTGGCTCAGGTCATGATCTCAGGGTTTGTGAGTTTGAGTGCCACATCGGGCTCCATGCTGACAGCTCAGAGCCTGGAGCCTGCTTCGGATTCTGTGTCTACCTCTCTCTCTGCCCCTCCTCTGCTTGCACTCTATCTCTCTCAAAAATAAATAAACATTAAAAAAAAAAAAAGATCCTTCAAACTCTATCCCAAGTTTCAGTCAGCAGAAAAATTAGTTTCCATTTAACCTTTGTTAGATGCCCAGCTCTGGGGTCTGTACCTAAAGACTTAATAAGATAACCATGATTGTGCTAGAAGCTATCAAGCCCACACTGCATTTATACTCTGTCCACATCCACATGAGTTTTATTTTAGTTCCTATATCACATCAATTTTTAGAGGGGATGGAGGAGGAAACGCCATGACCATCATCAGGAAACCACAAACAAAAACAGGCCTTGAAAACATCTCTACATGTTAGTAGTAAGAGCTACTCTACATGAAATTGAGAACTATTTTCAAGGGTACATAAAAAAGTTTCAGAAATGCTTTAGGAGAGGCCATAGAGCTTAAAGGTAAATCTCATCATTATAAATTAATATTGCTGTGGGTTAAGATGATGAAACATGGGCAAAATAATACCTCATACCATCTGGCTATTTTGTTTAATCAGCTGTAAAAACTGCTAAAGGAGGCTATCAATACATTGAGTATGAGCTTAAAGCATGCTGATTATTTCTGCATCAGGCTAGGTGAATCAGGGTACGATTTTATGCAAGATTAGTACCTTGTTTCATATTTTGAAGTCAGTAACATGATGACAAGAAATAGAAGACATGCTTGTCAAGTTTCAGATGAAAACAGCAGAACAGAATTAGCAAGTAATAGTCACCTGAATTAGGGATTCTGGACAAAGTTGATCTGAGATAAATATAGAATACTACAAATATATTAAAAATATATTCACTCAAATATTTACTAAATGCTTACTATGGAAGACCTTCTGTGGGGAGTATACACATTGTTCAACTAAAAAATTATTTTGGGGGAGGGGGCGCCTAGAGGCTCAGTTGATTGAGCGTCCAACTTCACAGTGGCTCAGTTGGTTAAGTGTCTGACTTCAGAGCAGGTCATGATCTCACAGTTCATGAGTTTAAGCCCTGCGCTGGGCTCTGTGCTAACAGCCCAGAGCCTGGAGCCTGCTTCAGATTCTGCGTCTCCCTTTTTCTCAGCCCACCCTGCTCACACTCTGCTTCTCTCTCTCTCTCAAAAATAAACATTAAAAAAAAATGATTTTTTAAAGATGATCATTGTTTAACCCTCTGAGGTCATTATAATGAACAAGCTGCAGACTGTACACTCATCAAACCAACCTGGGATACTTTTGCAACAGTTTATTTTATTTTTTGCAACATTTTAAAGAGAGAAAAGTAAAAGTAATATACACTCATGAAAAAGAATTTAGGGCAATAAAACATCCATAATTTCATGAATTTTCCATTAATAATAAGAATGAAATGTGTGCAGAATGCAATGGGGTCTGGGGCGCCTGGGTGGCTTGGTCGGTTGAGCGGCTGACTTTCGCTTAGGTCATGATCTTGTGGTTCGTGGGTTCGAGCCCCGCGTTGGGCTCTGTGCTGACTGCTGGCTGGGAGCCTGGAGCCTGTTTCAGTCTGTGACTCCCTCTCTCTCTCGCCCTCCCCTGCTCACACTGTCTCTCTCTCTCTCTCTCTCTTCTAGAAATAAATAAAAATATAAAAAAAAAAAAAGAATGCAATGGGGTCTGATAAATAGAGCAAAGAGAAGAATCATTGAAGAAATTGGGCATATTTAGCCTGGAGAGAGGACAATCCAATTGTCCTTCAGATATTGGAGTTATTCTGGAGAAAAAGAGGTATCTGGCATTGTTCCAGATTAAGGGTACCAAACTCAAGTACCCACAAGAGCCAAGGAATTTATACGTTCAAGTGTAGTAGGGCAGAGTCCTAGAGAGAACAGGATCATGGAGGGACTGAGGAGAACCTGCCTCAAGTAAACAGCCCCAGTTCAACTCCATCTACTTGGGAAAATAAGCCCAGAGTTGCTAGAGTATCTGTGTTTAAAGAAAAGCTAGAAATCCAGATATTTTCATAGTGGTCAGTTTTCAAATGTTCACAACTTAGTAAAAATAAGAATTAATACGGAGCGCATGACAACCTCCCCTACCAGAAAAAAGAGGAAAAATTGCTCTCTGGACCCACTTGTCCACAGGCATGAGGTGCAGTTTCCGACCTCGGATCCCCAGGACAGAACTCAAAACAGCAGATGAAAGGCAGAGAGAGGCTCACATTACCCTTGAGAGGACAGCTGCCTGGAGAGGCTTCAAGATTCAACAGGAGAGCCATCCAGCAGATGAATGGCCTAAACTACCCATCTGAGGTTGGACCAAAATATCTCTTAACATACTTCCAACTCTGCAACTATTATTCAGGTACTTCAGAAAAGCTTTTCCCTTGTCAGCATCAGACCCAAATATGCTAAAAATACCCATACCCATTTATTTTTTGTTTTTGTTTTTTAAATTTTTTCATGTTTATTCATTTTTGAGAGAGAGACAGGGCACACACAGGGAAGTCACAGAGAGAGAGAGGGGGACAGAATCAAAGCAGGCTCCAGGCTTTTAGCTGTCAGCACAGAGCCCAACATGGGGCTCAAACTCACAAGTCCCAAGATCATGACCTGAGCCAAAGTCTGAAGCTTAACCGACTGAGCCACCCAGGTGCCCCTAAAAATACTCATTTCAAAAAGCCAGAACTGAAATAGAAAAAAAAGTATCTGTTACCAAATATGTATTATTTATATTACAAAAAAGATTTAAACAGCAGGAAAATGGGTGAGTACTCCACGATATTTTATAAAACATATAGCCCATTAAAAATGTCTATGAAGGCTATGTAAGGAAAGCCATTTTGGAAAACTTGTGGGTGCCCCTCCCTTTTTCTTTTCCCATTAGAATTATGTGATTACAGTTGTAGTAAAATAAAACAAAGGGGGAAAATAAAGAATGGACCCAATGCTAATGATGTTTGTCTAAGGAAGATAGATAGGTCTTTGGAGAAAGCATGCTTACTGTCCTTTGTCAGGTTCTGAGGTTCTAATTATCACTGAAAACATCACCCATTTGCAAAGATGGGAGGAGATGGTGAGAATTTTGTAAACTCTTAATTTTTTATGCTCCAGTGTGAGAACAGTCATGATGAAGAGAGCTCCTTCCAACACACGTTGGACAGAATCTTACAATGTTTTTGTGCCTGACTTTTCAAGGGTCATGGCCCTTTGGAATGTTCTGTTGAATATGGTCTCTTATAAGACATATCCAAGAACCAAAATGTATTATGACTGACTTCAAATAATCTACCTAAAAGCTACACTTCTAGACATTTTATTTTCTTGCTTTAGCCAAAACAAACAAACAAACAAACAAACCAAACTACTTTAACACTTTGAGGGAATCACACTCAGCTCACATGGTGTATTGACACCAACCCCCATGTCCTTAGTAGCAATTATACATAGGTATGTTTTGCTTTACTGACTCTGTTACCAAGAATCATAACTCTTATTTGAGCAAATAATCTAAATGTCTTGAGGGGATCTTGACATATCAAGTTGTTTTGAAATGCAAACTATTCCCTAAGTTAACTGGTAAGTTGTATTCATATCCTTCTGCGTTTGGACTCTGAGTAGTGAGTTATATCTGTATGGATAAGTATTCATTTATAAACTTCCTGAATATTAAGAATTGTTAGAACTTGAAATCGTTGACTTTTTTTTTTTGCTCCCTATCAACACTCTCTATTCTGATAAATACCAATCAATTTGGTGAAAGTTTGAAATGAAAAAAGGAAAATTACTCACTTAGAAAGTAATCCATCAGGCCCTAAAGGTTTTACGAGGTATTTGTCCACTTCTTTGTCAAATAAATGATATGGCAACTGCAAGCGTTTGGTGACATTATGGAGGTTTAAGGCATACAGGGTTAAATCTCCTTCTTTATACCTTGGGCTAAAAGCAAATAGATTAACTCAATAACAATATTTATCTAACTTAAGCAATTAAAAACTCAGTTACAAACATAATCATGGGTACTAAGTATTAGTATCTATAATGATGATGGGCCTTCTTTTTATCCTTCTTTCATGATTACATTGGACCACTGATGTGGTCCTATTTGAAAAGATGATTTAAACTATTGCTCTTCACACTACCATTTTCTGGGGAACAGCATTCCGAGATCTTTGCTGCTTAGCCAGGCTCAGTTGCTAGGAAGCTGGTCAGCCCACCCATGTTTAAACACAGGAAGGATAAATAATAAAGTGAATTTTGTGAGTTTTTATGAATTCAAATTATAAACCATGTAAACAGCAGCTTTTTCTAGCCTTATTTAAAAAAAACAAACAAACAAGAAAATTAAATCTATTGACACTTTTCAGAATTTCCATCCAGACCATTCGCCTACTTCTCAGTGGGTCCTCACTATTTAAAGAGTTCCCACTCACCAGAAATGATGAATGGCTTATTTTGGGCTACAGTTATTATTTTAATATCATCCTATTAATGGATGGACATATTAATGGAAGGACATATTAATGATTAAAAGTTGACTGGAAAAGGGTGTGTTACATACTTACTGATTGATGTTGGTACAGTGAAGGTATACTCGAAGTTTGCTGCTGTCTGGACCTTTCACTCTCACCATTAATACATGGGTGCCTACCAATTTCTTGAACAGAAGAGATAGCCAATAATCCTAGTTGGGCAGGTGGGGAGAGGAGGGACAAAAGTAGATCTTTACTTATTTCTTTATTTAACAAAAACAGTGTGAGCAAATAGTTAACTGTACGAAGACTGTGACTATTAAATGGAATACATCTTTTGATCCATGTTCCCACCATGAACCTGAGGGCAATTTCTTGTTTGCTGCTTTTTATCATTGGAGGACTGTATATCCAGAATTCCAAAAGCCATGAACTCTAGGAGATACATCTTCAAGAATGCAATTCATTGCTGAGAGAATTTAAATGTTCTTTACTGTCTATCACCAAGAATTCAAAACAAAGCTCAAAGCAGAACTTTTAGGTACGCACATGTACACACATGCACATACACACAAAGGCAGGTTTTTACAATAAAATTTCTATCTGTTTAAGAGATTAAAATAGTTTATTTCTGAGGCGCCTGGGTGGCTCAGTCAGTTAAGCATCCAACTTCAGCTCAGGTCTCATGGTTTGTGAGTTCCAGCCCCCTATCAGGCTCAGAGCCTGGAGCCTGCTTTGGATTCTGTGTCTCCGCCACTCTCTGCCCCTCCCATGCTCATGCTCTGTCTCTCTCTGTCTCTCAGTAATAAATAAACATTAAAATTTTTAAATAAATAAATAAAAATAAATTAAAAAATAAAATGCTTTATTTCTTTAAGATTTTTTTAAAAATTTTTAAGTAATCTCTATACTCAACATGGGGTTCAAACCCATAACCCTGAGATTGAGAGTCACATGCTCCATGGACTGAGTCAGCTAAGAGCCTCTAAAATAACCTAATGATCCCCCTTCCTGAATGGGTTAGGCAACAATCATCACTAGCTATCAAGGTAAAAAAAAAAAAAAAAAAAAAGAGAGAGAGAAAGAGAGAAACAACTAGAGATCAAGTGCCTCTTGATGGAAGAATGCTACATCTCCTTTGAAGAATTATTGCAGGGGCACCTGCGTGGCCCAGTCAGTTGGTTAAGCATCTGACTCTTGATCTTGGCTCAGGTCATGATCTCATGGTTCGTGAATTTGATCCTTGCGTCGGGCTCTGCGCTGACATCATGGAGCCTGCTTGGGATCCTCTCTCTCCCTCTCCCTCTCAAAAAAATAAACAAATAAAAAACATTTTAAAAATTATTTCAAAACAAAACAAAACCCAAAAAGCTGAATAAGCTCAACCCTCTAGGTCTAACTGCCAGTTTATAAGAAATGGAGGAACATACTAAAGGACAGTCCAGGAAGAAATTTAGTGAAATCTAGAATGTGGAAAACACAATAGAACAAATTGCCTGCTCTCTTTCAATAATTAATTCCATAACACAAAAAAGGAGCAGGAGGGGAAACTTTAAGATTAGCAGACTTGAGAGATATTTCAACCAAGTTCAATATATGGATATTGTTTGTATCCTGATGTGAATAGGCCAACTATTAAATACATTTGAAAAATAAAAAATAAAAACATCTGAGACAATAAGGATAATGTGAAACACCCACTGACTAAACATTAGATGATATTGAGGAATTATTGTTAATATTTTAAAGTATGATAATACTTTATGTTTGTCTAAAGGAGATTCATACTGACCTATTGATGGATAGTGATATATCTGAGATTTGTTTGAAAGTAATCTAGTAAGTGGGAGGTGAGGAGTGGGTAGGATTATGGATTAAACAAAACTGAGGATTAAATGCTTTTCTCTCTACTTTGAAAATTTCCATACTAAAAAGTTTGGGGTTTTTTTAGTTCATTTATTTATATTGAGAGAGACAGTGTCCATGAGTGTGCACACAGGGGAGGGGCAGAGAGAGGAAGAGAGACAATCCCAAGCGGGCTCTGTGCTGATAGATCAATCTCACAACCTTGAGATCATGAGCTGAGCTGAAATTAAGAGTTGAAGGCTTAGCCAACCAAGCCACTCAGATGCCCCTAAAATTTGTTGTTGTTTTGAAGAACCCTACTCAACATATATTCCAACTCTTCCTTCTCGAGCTGAGGAAATGTAGACTCAACAGGACAAACAGCTTTTGTTTCTCTGCTTACATTGAAATTTTTCACTGGAGACAAGAGCAGAATCAATTAAACATTTACAAAGGAGACATAACTTCAGCGTGGTTTGGTGACTCGTAGGATAGAAAGCATTCAGGCCTCAGAGCCAGGATTTGTATGGAATTCTAGAGCAACACAGGACAACTGTGTGACATCCAGCTTGTCACACAGCCTTGTCTCAGTTTGAACTTCCACGTCTGGAAAATAGATCTAAGATACCTGCCTTGCCAGCTTCCAGGATTGCTATATAAATCAAATAAGAAAACAATCAGGTATGTTGGATTTAAGACTGATTTCCTTGGACCCTGCAGATGTTATGGGTGCCATTTACTCTTGCAAGTTTTTCTAGATGACTATGAACCTTGAGAAAAGGGGAGCCTGGGTGGCTCAGTTGGTTGAGCCTCTGACTCTTGATTTTGGCTCCGATCATGATCCCAGGGTTGTGTGACCAAACCCATCTTTGGGCTCAGCGCTGAGCATGGAGCCTGCTCGGGATTCTCTCTCTCCCTCTCTCTCTGCCCCACTCCCCTGCTTGCGCCCTCTCTCTAAAAATGAAATATTAATTAATTAACTAATTAATTAATTTTAAAACAAGCAAACAAAAAACCACAAAGGATCTTGAACCAAAGATGTATGTTTGGCCACTGAAAAGATATAGACAACATAATAAATAGCTGGTACTATTTACGCTGACAGGATAAGCTGGCTAATTTCTAGGCAAAGTCAACTTTGTAGAAACTATTTATGTACCTTCCTTGTTCAAAGTCCATTTCAGAAAGGGCCAGCAGCAGATTTGGGATATTTGTCTAATGAAATGATCATGTTGGGTTTAACTCTATAGTTGATTCATAATATACTTAGGGAAGATATATTCCACTTGTTACAAGGTCATTTTTGTAAAAATTTTTTAAAAGTTATGAACCATGTGCTCTCTGAGTCGGGACTACTATAGATTAAAAGAACTTTCTTGGGAAAGCTACCTACAAACCACAAAACCTTGCTTATATTTTGTCATGTGCTTTTTGCAAAATTTCTTAGCTTTCCTACAGTATTCAAATAATTCCCTTAGGAATTATTCCTTAAAAATAGATATCCTCAAATGCCATTTTAGACTACAAAAATCAAGGTCCTACTTCTCAGGGCTATATCTATACTATTCCAAGTTTTAGACATATATTTCCAGGTGGCTTTTTAGATAAAAGTCTACATCTCCTGATTTAGCACCAGATGCAGTAGGAGGTAGGGTGAAACTTAGACTGTATTCATAAATATTTTGAAGATTATTAACAAAAAGGCCAATTCTTAGGGTGAGATTTTTTTTAACAAGTACATAGTACTGATTTATCTCAAAGTTAAATAGATTATAATTTCATGACATAAATAAGTTTTGAAGCTTTGGATACTGTAGGTAGTTTTAACTTTGATTTACTTTGCAAAACATTATTTTTGATCTGAGTTTGTTATCTTGTAAAATTGGAGTCACAAAGTTTCAAACTGCCCCTTTAAAAAAGACATCTCAGGGTGCCTGGGTAGGTCAGTTGGTTAAGCATCTGACTCTTGATTTCTGCTCAGGTCATGATCTCACAGTTCACAGATTTGAGCCCACATCAGGCTCTGCACTGATAGTGTGGAGCCTGCTTGGAATTTTCTCTCTCTCTCTCTCTCTTTCTCTCAAAATAAATAAAAAACATTAAAAAAAAAAAACCCCATACTACACCCCAAGACGCGCACATTAGAAAGGATAATCTATAAGGTTTCTTCCAACTCATCATTCCATGGTTTGGTTACTTGTTGAGAGTACTGAATTTATTGAGAAGATTGACTTTTCACAGAAGGTTGATACAGAGGTGCTCAGTATATTCTATTCCACTCACAGCAACAGGAAAATAACAATCACTTACAGGTAAAGGTTCGAAGTTTTGATCCACTAAGTGGTAGTTTCCAGCTCCAAAGAGCACTTGCCTCATCACCACTTCTATGCCCATTCTGGAGGACAGGCCCAGTTTATCCAGCCACCTGGAACGGAGGGAGGCCCAGCTTTCTTCGGGTTTCGAAAACAAAAAAACTTAATTCTAATTACGCACTATTCTGATTTATTCCTCCATGTGGGAAGAATTGACAGGAAACCAGAAAAGCAGTGTTAAACTTCAATAAGCCATTCAAATGAAATGAAGACTATCCTTTCCTTCACATGTTCCCACACTTGAGCATGATAATACATCCCAGAATACTGTTAATATGCCATATGAGTTTCTTTCAGGGTAAGAAAACTTCTACAAGCAGAGTAGACAAATTCTCACCCTATAGGCAATCATTCTCCATCTTGCTGGATGCCCTCCCCACTCCTCCACCCATGTGAGAGCTGAAGACAAGGTTGTTTGTACTCCGCAATAGTACAATGTGAAATAACGTAAAATCATACCTAGACTTTTATGGCTATCTCCCTCCACTCCCTCCCTCTGTCTTTGGGTCATGGCAAAAACAAACACCTTTATTCTTTACTCTCCTCCTCATGCCCCTCATGAGCAAAAAGGATTTGTTTTTTTATTCTGGATTTATAAGAATGAGGATAGGAGAGAAAAGAGAATAAGTCTCAGTGTGAGGATATAGAACTATAGATTAAGAGTGTTAATGGGGTTACGGAATGTAAGTAAACCAGTTGTTTAAAGTAATCAAGTTTGTACTAGATACTTATCCAAAAGGATACAAAAGTACTGATTCCAAGGAGCACATGCATCCCAATGTTTATAGCAGCGCTATCAATAATAGCCAACGTATGGGAAGATCCCAAATGTCCACTGATGGATGAATGGATAAAGAAGATGTGGTATATATACACAATGGAATATTACTCAGTGATCAAAAAGAATGAAACCTTGCCATTTGCAACAATGTGGATGGAACTAGAGTGTATTATGCTAAGTGAAATAAGTCAGAGAAAGATAAATATTATATGACTTCACTCATATGTGGAATTTAAGAAAGAAAACAGAAGAACATAGGGGAAGGGAAGAAAAAAATGAAATAAGATAAAAAAACAGAGAGGGAGACAGACCATAAGAAGAGAGTCAAATACAGAGAACAAACTGAGTTGCTGGAGGGGAGGTGGGTGGGGGGTGAATTAAATGGGTGATGGGCATTAATGAGGGCACTTCTTGGGATGAGCACTAGGTGTTGCATGTAAGTGATGAACCACTGGATTCTACTCCTGAAACCAGTACTACATGGAATGTTAACTAATTCGAATTTAAATTTTAAAAAAAGCAATCAAGTTTCTGGTGGTTGGATTATGAGGTGATTTAGTAAGTCTTTAAACTTATTGGTAGTCTCTCTGGTGAGACCTCACACTTCAGATTCTAAACTCCTTGGGAATCTATGAATAGAGCTATGCGTACACCGAGGATCCTTCGCAGACTCAAACCTCTAGATGCACTCTTTTACGATCGCTTTCAGAGGAAGGAACCCTTGGCACTATTTATGGGCCATAATTAAGGAACAACACTTCTAAAGCAATTCATTCATACAATGATTAATTTGGAACACCCATTAAAGATGTCCAACAAACTTGAGTAAAACACTTTCTTACAAAATGTGGCATGAATTTTGGGTCTCAGCCATAGAAACTGCCTTTGATCAGCTTTTTGGCTGACAAGCTGTTTCAACAGAATCTGTTTAATCAAAGGCCAGGAGAGGCTGCACCTAGTCCCTGGGGCAGCGCTGCTTCACTCACATAAAGCCAGCCGCATACGTGTTGGACAGCAATGGCGCTCCACCCCCGTACGCAGAGCTCGTTTCTCCTAACCAAACCTTCTTGTGAGGTCTGGTCTCCTCAACAACCTATGGAACAGGAAAGTCCGCATTATGTTTGCAAACAAGCTGACCAACTATGGTGTTGAAGATTAAGGACATTTAAAATCTTGTATTCCCAGACTGATTTGTCCAATATAGTTACAAAACATGTTCATGATCACTGAGATCTTGGGCAATTTACTTTTACTAGAATGCTGAATTGTGGAAGGAATTTAAATAATCCCATTCTGATGAGCTGTGAGGCTATTCCAAAAGGTTATTGGGAGTATTTTTAATTTTTAATCAATATACATGGATAAGACCTGATGCTAAGGGGGGACTGACAGTGAGTAAGTACCTGTTATCTAAAATTGGAAAAACATGTAAACTTATATACTCATGGAATTTAGAATTAGCTAGACTACAAAATAAAGACTGGTTTTACAGAAGTGCCTACTTATTGATGGTTTTGCAATTTCGGTCACCCACGGTCGACTGTGGTCTGGAAGCAGATGATCCTCCTTCAGACTTGTCATCAGAAGGTCAATAGTAGCCTAATGCTATGTCACAATACACATGTCATTCACTTCGCTTCCTTTGTAGGCACGTAGGAATGCCTTCATCACGTAGACATTCTATCATCTCACATCACCACAAGAGTGAGTGCAGTATGAGAAGATATTTTGAGAGAACACATTCACATAACTTTTATTACCGAATATTATTAGAATTGTTATCTTTTAGTATTAGTTACTGTTGTTAATCTCTTATTGTGCCTAATTTATAAATTAAACTTTATCCTAGGAATGTACATATAGGAAAAAGTATATATACGTTTTGATATTATCTGTGGTTCCAGACATCCCCTGAGGGTCTTGGACCATATACCCTACAGATAAAGGGGATCACTCTACATTTACAAAAAAAAAAAAAAAAGACTATTACCTGGAAAATTTTTTGCACAGATGAAGTAAAAGTGTCTAACACATCAGGGTTTAGAAAATCCTCTTTGGTAGCAATTCGTCCATTCACGTAGTAGCTAAATTATTTGGAAAATATTCAGAAACAAACAAACAAACCTTACTTTCTGCTTTTAAGTTAGTTGGCTACCTTGCTCTACTTCCTACCTCTTCTTACCCCTCTGCTATTTAATAATAAAAAAAGAAGTTCTAGTAAGAAGAGACCAACATGGAGAGGAATCAGTTATTTTGTTTTGAAAAGACATAGTCTGGGGAGCCTGGGTGGCTTAGTTGGTTAAGTGTCCAGCTTCCACTCTGGTCATGATCTTACAGTTCATAAGTGCAAGCCCTGCATTGGGCTCTGTGCTGACAGCTCAGAGCCTGGAGCCTGCTTCGGATTCTGTGTCTCCCTGTCTCTCCACCCCTTCCCGTTCACACTCTGACTCTCTCTCAAAAATAAACATTAAAAAAAATTTTTTTAAAGCAAAGACATAGTCACAAGTGCAGGTACTTAAAGGTTACCCGTTCTTTGGCAAGCATATTGGATTTAGCTACTTACCTGCTCCATGATTTAAATGACAGTATGCCTTGATCTTATAGAAACTACCACATTAAAGTTTAAATTTTTGTTTTATTAATATTAAGTGTCTAGTACAGTGCTGCTTGAGATATTATTTGTTTCTTATTTGAACTATGTATTAGCGGTTAAATGGAAATAATTTTTTGAAAACTAAGTAATAAATAAGTAAAATTAGCAGTTTCTTAGTCCGAAGAGCAGGAGACATACTTACTGGTGCCATGTAACTGAATCAATCACTTCTCCCCCAGCCTTCAGGAAACTAGAAAAAAAAAATTATTATGATCTTCACTTAATCCTCATATGCACAATACATATACACACAATATATGCACAGGAGTTTTATTTCCTAGAAATGGGCTGGTTACTGCTTTAGGATCAGGCAAGAACAAACGTCCTAATTCTTATACAAATTACACTCCAGGTTTCATTTGCTTCCAGATTCTTGGTATTCTGAGCCAGTCAGTGTTTCCTCTTTTGGTAAAACATTTGCTTAGGTAGCAAATGGTTTACTAACATGAGGATTCTCCACCAGAGAGCAATATTATTTTTAAGAAAAGTGGTTCTGCTTCCTCTAGTTCCTACCTCGTTAGCATCTTGACAGTCTTTCCTCGAGGCTGGCCAATATCAGGACCATAGAGATTCGCAGTTTTGAAAGTGGATTTTCCTAGAAGTTTATGCAACTTGACAAAATCTTCTCCTAACTGCAATCCATCGATGAAAATACCAGCCTTCTTCCGGAAACTGTTAGGTTCTGAAAGACAGCAATTCTCAAGATAATCACATATATAGAAATTGTGCATTTAAAAGCAAACACAATGGCAGCATATAAAAGGAGGAAAACATTTCTCAATTACAAAGACTTACATGTAGTCCAAAGGCAAGAATAGTAAAACCTCCCCTTATAAAGAAGATACTTCAATAAAACAAAAATTTAAATGACAACACACTGAAGTGTGAGAGGACATCAAAACAATTTGAAGTTAATAATGGGGATATTAAACTAATGGATATTTGGGAAATAGTATACATCCAGTATTTAATAAACTAATTTACTTTAAAGAGACAAAAAGTTTCCTGCTTTCTCCTCTAGGGTTTTGATGGTTTCCTGTTTCACATTCAGGTCCTTCATCCATTTTGAGTTTATTTTTGTGTATCGTGTAAGAAAGTGGTCTAGTTTCATTCTTCTGCATGTTGCTGTCCAGTTCTCCCAGCACCATTTGTTAAAAGGACTTTTTTCCATTGGATACTCTTTCCTGCTTTGTCAAAGATTAGTGGCCATACATTTGTGGGTCCAGTTCTGGGTTCGCTCTTCTGTTCCATTGGTCTATGTGTCTTTATTGTGCCAATATCATACTGTCTTGATGATTACAGCTTTGGCAATGAGAAAGAATGAAATCTGGCCATTTGTAGCAACATGGATGGAACTGGAGGGTCTTATGCTAAGTGAAATAAATCAGTCAGAGAAAGACAGATACCGTATGTTTTCACTCACATGTGGATCTGGAGAAACTTAACAGAAGACCATGGGGAGGGGAAGGGGAAAAAAGTTACAGAGAGGGAGGGAGGCAAACCATAAGAGACTCTCAAATACTGAGAACAAACTGAGGGTTGATGGGGGTGGGGGAGAGGGGGAAGTGGGTGATGGGCATGGAGGGCACTTATTGGGATGAGCACTAGGTGTTGTATAGAAACCAGTTTGACAATGAAATATATTAAAACAATAAAAATAAAATGGCAAAAAACTTAAAAAAAAAACAAGTTTGGGAGGGAAGGGAAGACATTTTGTTTTTGTTTTTGTTTTTTGTTTTTTTTTTTTACAAATAGTTTATTGTCAAATTAGTTTCCACATAACACTCAGTGCTCATGCCCACAAGTGTCTTCCTCCATGCCCATCCCCCCCTCCCCCCCACATCCATCAGTTCTCAGTTTTTGTCAGCATTCAAGAGTCTCTCATGGTTTGCCTCTCTCCCTTTCCCCCACCATTTCCGCCCTTCTTCTCCCCCTTGTTCCTCCGTCAAGTTCCTCCTAATCCTCCTATACGTGCAAACATATGATATTTGTCCTTCTCTGCCTGACTTATTTCGCTCAGCATAACACCCTCAAGGTCCATCCATGTTGCTACACATGGCCAGATTTCATTGTTTCTCATTGCCATGTAGTATTCCATGGTATAGATAAACCACATCTTCTTGATCCATTCATCTGTTGATGGACACTTAGGCTCTTTCCATGTTTTAGCTATTGTGGAGAGTGCTGCTATGAACATTGGGGTACATGTGCTCCTATGCCTCAGCATTTCTGTATCCCTTGGGTAAATTCCTAGCAGTGCTATTGCTGGGTCATAGGGGAGTTCTATTGTTAGTTTCCTGAGGAACCTCCACACTGTTTTCCAGAGGGGCTGTACCAGTTTACATTCCCACCAACAGTGTAGGAGGGTGCCCGTTTCTCCACATCCTCGCCAGCATCTAGAGTTCTCTGATTTGCTCATTTTAGCCACTCTGACTGGTGTGAGGTGGTATCTCAGTGTGGTTTTGATTTGTATTTCCCTGATGAGGAGGGATGCTGAGCATCATTTCATGTGTCTGTTGGCCATCTGGATGTCCTCTTTGGAGAAGTGTCTGTTCATGTCTGGGAAGGGAAGACATTTAAAAACTAATTTCTCAATGTCATTAAAGGCCTTATTTAGACTGTTTATTCACAAATCATATGTGCAGGTGAGCTTGGAAATGGCCATGCTGAAGACATGGGAGGAGAACACAGAAGTGTTTGATCTACTTCCCCCAAACACCCGGCACAGGCTCTCCCTTCTCCTTCTCTCTGGAAAACAGACCTTTCCTTGCAAAATGGAGCCCAAGGAAGAGGGAAGCGTGATGGTATAGCTCTTTTATCTTATTCTGAAGAGCAGAAGGAGTTGGGAATAGGTACAGTAGAAAAGTAGGGAGGGAAGGATATATAGAGATGCTTAAGGATGAGTTCAGACAACCTGTTATCCATGTTGCTGCCATTATTCAAAGTTGTTCAGCATCTAGCTAAGATATGGTTACCTCTGCCCCTATATTCTATGCCCTGTGCTTCAATTTGCCAGTAACCCTCAGCGACCTGATCTCCAAATCTGCATCTAGACATTACTATAATACGTACCACTACAGACATGTATCTTATTTTTTTGCTTGCTTTCTTGTTGACCTGGTTCCCTTCCTCTAGAATGGATCGCCCAAGAAAGCAGGGACCTTGCTCTGGAGCCAGACTGCCTGGGTTCAAATCCCCAGTCCTCCACTTGGTAGTCCAGCATCACACAGCTATTTAACTAAATTTTTGCGCCTGCTTTGTCATGTGTAAAATGAAGGTCATACCTATATCCACCCCAGGGTGGTTATAAAGATAAAATAATACTTGTTAAATGCTCAGAGCTGTTCCTGGAATGGAGTATGTGTCCATGATATCACTACATCTCATTTCCCATTTTTTTTTAGTTCCATTGGCTCATGTGTGGTAAAAGCGCCATTAATATGTTTAAATGAATGTGGCTAATCATTAGTACTTTAGTTGGAATTTACGAGTTCTTTGCAAAAAAGTGAAGAGGGAAATAATCAGGAGCTTGACCTGGGCAGGATTCTATACTAGGAACTTCTAGTTTGAGCATATCATGATGGTTGGGATGGAGTTGCTAAGATTAACTGAGAAGTAGAGAAATAGAGAAAGAAATGGAAGGAGGTAAAAGCAAAATGCCTGCTTTACAGTTTTGCTGAGTCCAGCCCGCCATCCATAATAGGGTTAAGTGACCCTAAAAATGTCAAGTGAACCTGGGAGCCATGGAAGTTTCTGGGTCCAACTAGTTGTTTCAGCTCAAGTGTTCTGGGGTATATAAAGGAGTTTTCTGCCATAAGCAGTAAAGTTGCACTGTTGAGCACTGGTACAAGTGTGCCGAGCCAGAAAAATATTTACTAACAATAAAAGAATGTCATAAATAGGAACAATTAATGCCAAAGAGTAATCTCTTTATTAGTGAAATGTTCCTGGGAATGCAAACTGGTGTAGCCACTCTGGAAAACAGTATGGAGGTTTCTCAAAAAATTAAAAATAGAACTAACCTACGAGCAAGCAATTTTACTGCTAGGTGTTTATAAAAGGAACACAGGTATGCTGTTTTGAAGGAGCAGATTCACCCCAATGTTTATAGCAGCACTATCGACAGTAGCCAAAGCATGGAAAGAGCCCAAATGTCTATCGACAGATGAATGGATAAAGAAGATATGGTGTATATATATACAATGGAGTATTACTCAGCAATCAGAAAGAATGAAATCTTGCCATTTGCCGCTATGCAGATCGAACTAGAGGGTATCATGCTAAGTGAAATTAGTCAGAAAAAGACAAATATCATATGACTTCACTCATATGAGGACTTTAAGATACAAAACAAATGAACATAAGGGAAGGGAAGCAAAAATAATATAAAAACAGGGAGGCGACAAAAACATAAGAGACCCTTAAATATGGAGAACACACAGAGGGTTGCTGGAGGGGTTGTGAGGGGGGGGATGGGCTAAATGGGTAACAGGGCTTAAGGAATCTACTCCTGAAATCATTGTTGCACTTTATGCTAACTAACTTGGATGTAAATTAAAAGAAAAAAAAAAAAAAGGAAATGTTCCTCAGGGCACTTACCATTGCCTAGTTCCCAAGAAATGTTATAATTCTTAGAAGAGCAATAATCCAGGAGCAACTGAGCATTGGAACTGTTCCACTGCAAATCTGCTGTTCGTAGTAAGGCATTTAGACCAAAGATCAAGTCCAGTCCTGAGCAATTTGCAAAAGTGTACAGCATATCCACGGAGCTCCCTAAAATAGTGGCAATATAATAGTTAGGTCAGCATCTCAATAATGAAGCCTCCAGATTTGTTCTCCAGTGAATTACCATTTTGGCTGTTAAATTGAGAGTATTCCAATCCTAATGCGTTATAAGTAAGAGACAAAAAATGGACAGGCAATTTTAATAAACATTTTAATAAAAATTTAAAAAAAATTTTAATTAAAGATTAAAAATTAATATGGCTTAATTTACTTCCGCTTTTGAATCAACTTTCCATACTGAACCATGTAAAGTACCAGACGCTTTGGTCGGGCGCTCGGGTTTTGTTCAAATGACCTCAGGTGAATTCATGCACAGGCTGACTGTCATTAGTCAACATAAGCCCCATTCTTCATAATTTAAACATCTCTACTCACAAACGCAGTCACAAAATATTTTGGTAAATTTAACTCTATTTAAAGTGTTTTTTGGGAAAATTCATGTATATGATTTATTAATTATAAATAAGTAAAATTGGACACTAAAAAATTGGCCCAGGGCTATCGATCTGTGGTTTCCAAACTATGTGCCAAGGCCTCCTGGCAAGCCTCAATACATTCACCACATGGCTGTCAGATTCAGGAAATGAAGATATAGGCATCTAGTTAAATCTGAACTTCAGATAAATGAGTAATTTGTATTGCAGGTCTATGCAATATTTGGGAAAGACTTATAATAAAAAAATTCGTTTATCTGAAATTCTAAGTTAACCGGGCAACCCTACTCCCAGGAGCACTATAGAAGCGTTTAAACTTAGAAGGGAAACAGCGTTCCTAGGTGGCTCAGCTGGTTAAGTGTCTGACTCTTGATCTTGGCTCAGGTCATGATCTCACAGTTTGTGAGCTGGAGCCCTATGTGGGGGCTCTGCACTGAGAGTGTGAAGGCTGCTGGGGTTTCTCCTTCTCTTCCTCTCTCTGCCCCTCCCTCCCTCCCTCTCTCTCAAAATAAATAAATAAACTTGAAAAATAAATAAATAGGGGCACCTCCGTGGCTCAGTCAGTTAAGCGTCCTACTCCCGCTCAGGTCATGATCCCACGGTTCTTGGGTTCGAGCCCCACTTTGGGCTCTGTGCTGACAGCTCAGAGCCTGGAGCCTGCTTCAGATTCTGGGTTTCCCTCTCTCTCTGACCCTCCCCTGCTCACGTTCTGTCTCTGTCTCTCCCTCAAACATAAACATTTAAAAAAATGTTTTTAGGGGCGCCTGGGTGGCTTAGTCGGTTAAGCGTCCGACTTTCGCTTAGGTCATGATCTCACGGTTTGTGCGTTCGAGCCCCGCGTCGGGCTCTGTGCTGACTGCCAGCTCAGAGCTTGTTTCTGTTTCAGTCTGTGACTCCCTCTCTCTCTGACCCTCCCCTGCTAACGCTGTCTCTCTCTCTCTCTCTCTCTCCTAGAAATAAATAAAACATTAAAAAATAACTTTAAAAAATGTTTTTAATAAAAATAAATAAATAAATAAATTTACAAGGGAAACCTCAACTGTGTTAAACACGATGAGAACTATTACTATTAGGTTGTTTGGACCCAAAAACTTAGTAATTGAAACTCTTAGGTATTTTCTTGGGGGTAAGTCAGATGTGAAAAAACTTACTGAGTCACTAAAGTGCCGTAAAGGTTTGGGAACTTTTGAACTCAGCTTTCCTAACCATTAACTCACCTAAAATTACTTCTTGAGAGTAGCAACAATGTGTTTGAATATCATCTTTAAGTCAAGTATCATATGGGTATAGTTAGAATTGTTTGCTGAACAGAAATTCACTCTCTGAACTCTCCTAGTTTAAAAACATCTAAGTGGGAGGTGAGCCTGAGTAGCTCAGTTGGTTAAGCAACTGACTCTTGGTCTTGGTTGAGGCTCAGGTCATGATCTCTCAGTTTGTGAGTTCGAGCCACGAATCGAGCTCTGCGCTGACAGTGAGAAGCCTGCTTGGGATTCTCTCTCTCCCTCTCTCTCTGCCCCTCCTCACTCATGCTCTCTCACTCTCTCTGGTCTCAAATAAACTGAAAAAAAAAAAAAATCTAAGTGAATTCCTGGGATCAGCATAACAGTGAAACTGCCGATAAAGGCTAGGGGGCAGAATGACTCTAGCAAGTTGTTCGAGGTGGTTAGGGTGTTTGCTGTGTCACCCACTTCCACGGGGCTGCTGCCTATCATTAAAGAGTTACAGACAACAGGAGCTGAAAAGCTCTCCAGTCCTGTGGCCCAGCATTCCACTGGACCTTGAGGCACAGTTTGGGACAGCACAGAGCCCTGGGGGTTGTTGACTTCTCCTCAAACCTCCACCCCCATTTTCCTTTGAGGAAACTGGCACCAAAGAGGTGAAGTGCTTTGCCCAATACCACATAGCTATTTGGTGGCAGTGCCATTACTAGAGCCTGTTGTATAGGGGTGACTCAACTGTCTTAGTCACAGCTCTGAGTTAGACTTATATATTGCAAAATCACGCGGCAGAAAGTTTCCTGGATCAGGAATCCTAATACCTGAGCTCCAGCCCCGCGCTCCTACTTACAGACTGTATAATGAGGTGACCCCTTCACCCTGCCTGAGCCTCAGCTATGCGTCCACAATCCTGGAACTGGCACCATCACGTGCCCACTCACAAACCTGGGGTGGCAACAACAGATGTGAAAACCCTCTGTAAGTGATAAAAAGCCCTCATACACGTTAGGCACTGTTATCACCTCCTCCCTCTATGGCATTTTCACAAAGCCCGGAATGCTTGCATTTTAGAGTATTTATCCCACTTATACTTTACTCTTTTTCTATTTCATCTTTCCAAATGCACTTGGAATTTACATAGCTTAAAATTTTATCATACGCTTCCTACAACAGAATAGTAACATCTAGAATGTGGGCTGTACACTACTGAGGTGGAACCTACTCTTAAAAATAAAACCAACCAAACAGCACCCAGCTCAAAATAAGAACAGTTCGAAAACTCAGCGCTAATTTTCCAATTCCCAATCATTACCCAGTCTCTTATCTCTTACTCTATGAGAGGGTGGAAAGATCCCTGGGACAAAGATAATCTAAACGGCACATGAAAAGCTGGCATTGAAAACAACAACAAGAAGAAACAAGACAAGAAGAAACAAACAACAAGAAGAAACAAGAAAACAAAACAAAACACCGGCACTGACCGTTTCCCTGGCGTTGACAGGTGTGTTTACGTAAATGTGTCCAGTTCTAGTGGGGGATAGAGGTGGAGGAGTCAATTGATGAAGAAGAGAGGTAGAGAAGGACAACAAAGAATTAGCTCATTAAATATGATGATTGTAAGAAGGAAGTCCTTTATGCAGTCAGCCGCACCCAGAGTTACATCTATAACATTGCTTCCCTTTCCTGCCTACACAGGTTTACAAAGTTTGGAGTCTTGTGACAAATGTTTCTGTCATCTTCTACCTAAGTGAAACCCACCATCTAATGGGTCCTGTAATTAGAAAACTTAGCTGTATCTTCTAAGACACCTGTTTTAAGGGTGCAGGCCACTGACTGGGCAATTACCCTGTCCTCACCACAGGAGACTTTTGCTGTCCCCTCCAGGGGACAATGCCAGCCCAAGGTACTCACACGTTACCAATATCAATGTGGAACATCTGTGTGGACATCAGTGTGGAACAATGTGTGGAAACACTTATAAGCTTCTGAGATATTTGTCATTATACTGAGCTGGGGCCCAGATGAAACACAATAGATTCCTATCTGTATGTTCTAAGACACATATATTAAAATAAAAAATTTCAAACCTGGAGTCAAATATTTATTAAATATTGGAGCATTGTCGAAAGAGTGGCTGCAGTTTTAACGACCTAGTTACACAGTTAGGGAAGGAACTAGGAAGGTCCTAGTCCTGTAGGCAGGGGAAAAAAATGGAAACCTATCATCTTGATTCCAGAAAGATCATGTGAGCTAGGAAATCCTTTTTTTTTTTAGAAAAATTAAAGATAAACTAGTATAAAGTTTAACATGATACAAAATAAAGTAGAAATCAATAGATTACCTAATACAATGGAGTCTTCTCTAGCAGACCTATATCATAATGAGTTATTACAGGTGAGACCTTACTGATATTGGTTTCCTGTGATTCCTTTCACGGGGTCTGAGACAGGCCTGCCTTATGCCAAATTCCATTCAACCACAGGTCATTTAACTAAAATGTCAGAGTAGTCCCCCTCCTTTAAAATGCAATAAATAATTTAGAGGACTCTATTAACATGTAAACTACTTTCTGATTTCCTGTGTGTCACATTTTTTTCTGTACCTTATAAATAAAAAATACAAAAATAAAAATCCACCAGATACATTGAAATCCACATAGTATACAGTAAAATATCACAAAGACAAATAATCTACTTTCAACAAATATGCTCTTAGAAATGCCAAAGGACTCAAATTAACTTCAAGAGAATTTATTTTTCAAAAATCCGAAGAAGACAGTTGTATCTGAGCGGATTATTTCCTTAACTGAGATCTGGGGCAATATCATCCCTTAGTTGGGTATAAAACATCAACTTTCAGATAAAAATAGTTTTTATAGTTAAGTGAGGATTGCTTGGTTCCAGTTGTTTTGAAGCTCTGCATGACAACATCATCCCATTTTGAAGACTGGATAACTGTTTCAGTGAATGGAAATAAATTCCTGGTCAGTCGAGCTAGTTCTACACAAAACCACAGAGCAAAGAGAGAGAGAGCTGCTTGGTGGCCAAGACTTGTATAACTTGGGCTTCCACTGCCTAATGTTACACCTACTCATACCTACTAATGATAGGGGTTTCTTCTGGGAGGAGAGAGAGAATGGATGACGAGGTGTGAATGGTTTTCACAATTTACTCTTTAAAAAAAAAGATTTTAAGTAATCTGTACACCCGGCATGGGACTCAAACTCACAACCCTGAGACTCAGAGTCACATGCTCTACAGACTGAACTAGCCAGGCGCCCCCACTATTTATTCTTCATACTTTTGTACTTTACTTTCACCCATGAAGAGTGTATCCATGTCTTCCTTGACTTCCTAGTTCTTCAGAGCAGTAAAGGTCATTATTAGCTTGTGAATGAATGATTTTTCACTTCATGTCTAATGGACAAAGTCAGGTGAAGGAAAGAAAAAAAAACCCAGAAGTTCAAGATTTTCCATTAACTCCTGATAACATTTGAGTATTATGCCGCTTTATACAACTGCAGTAGGATTTATGGGATTCAAGTCCAAGTTCAAACTCTCCATGTATTCTGGGGGCTGGGACACCTGCAGGTGCCTTTCATCTCTTACTTGAGTAAGTGCTGTTTTTGAATTTCTTCTGATACTGTTCTCTGAGTAGCAATTGCTCCTGGAAGGGCCATTCCAACTGTAATCTCTTCTCTACATCAGAAGGGATGGATCCAGATTTACAAATATCTGCAAACGGGAGAAATAGTTTAGAGAATCTGTTTTCACAGTGATAAGGTTGAAATCCCATATATTTATTTAGTTACCTATTTATGTGACTAAAGCAGGATAATTATGTTCTTGGTTTTTAGGAAAGAGATCAGAAAAAGATACATTCTGTTACATACGTCAAATTTGCAGCTAACCAATCACCACACAAAAAAACAACCAAAGGGCAGGTTTCCTAAGAGATACTGGACATACACTGGACACAAATATACTGGGCATAACTTCAAGTTATTTAACAATTCAGAAAACTCCTCAGAAACTTGAAATTACTAGAGAATCCCACTGAAGAAAACAGTTCAGAAATGCCTGGATCTCGGTTAAGTGTCTGACTCTTGATATCGGCTCAAGTCATGATCTCACAGTTTGTGGGTTCAAGCTGAATGTCCGACTCTGCACTTCACAGCGTGAAGCCTGCTTGGGATTCTCTCTCTCTCTCTCTCTCTCTCTCCCCCCTCCCCCACTTGTGCTTTCCCTCTTTCTCTCAAAATAAACAGTTAAAAAAAAGAGAGAACAGTTCAATTCTCTTAAGGTTCACTTTCAAGGTACATAAAAATTTGTTTTGCTGGACTCTATCTGCTTTGTGATTATTTGTTCTTGCCGTCGTAGCAGGACAGGAAATGTTGACTTTTTCTTTTCCTTCAGCTATGGTGTCCTCAAAGCTTCTGAGACCAGACATGTACACTTGGAAAACTCAGCCACTACACTGTCAGGCTGACTGTGCTTCTTTATCACAAGCCAGCAGAGCCTCTGGGCGCTCGCTACCATGGCTGGCTGATCTGCCCGCAACTTCCTTTCTGGGAAGCTGCACTTTCTGGCTTTCTGGCAGCCGCTGCCTCATCCATCCCTGGGCTCACAGAGGATGCTTCAGAGGCCACGGCACTTCCCCTCTTCCACCACTTACACACACAGGATGAAGAAAATGGATGGGGAAAGGCCAGTCCCCGGTCTGAACTCAAGACCTTTCGGACACACACGACTGACGGGCAGTGTCAAGTCCGGACATCAACTATTCCCATATGTTATGTTAAGAGAACTCTCCTGCCTTTTTTTTTTTTTCCATTTTTTTCTAATTAGTCTTCTATCAGTTTTGGCCCAATTACTGATTAACTGTTCTGGACACTTCCTAACCGAAGGAAACAGAAGGAAAATATGTAATATATGAAATAATGACATACCATTCACTAAGACAGACATTATCATAATTCAATGATGTATACCTTGTTTTTCATAATTGTTAGGATAATGACTTAACTTCCATTTGATGGCTGTATAGCACTTAGGAAAGACATAGAGCAAATCCTCATCACTCCCTAAGGCATTTTTCTCAGGAGGAGCCAACAGACTTCCAATATCAGGATCACCTGAGGAGCTTCTAAACTCATAATCTAAGGTTGGAACACAGAATCCAGATATTCAAACTCACCCCAGCTGACTGGATGGTCAATAAAGTTTGACCATCACTGCCCAATCAACGCAGTCTTAAAATCCATTCTAAGAAGCAGAATGTATCTCCACAGCCTCTTGTCATACCTTTCATCCACATTCTATTTTCAGAATAAATGGATTTCAGTCCATAGCTTGCGTCTTCAGCTGGAAATACTCTTTTCAAATCAACACATTTCTACCACACACTCTTGCTAAGCAGCTGTGTCCTTCAGCTACAATCATTGTCCTATTTACAGAACAATTAACTCTCAGTTATACCCAGCACACATTTTTTTGGTGAGGTCTCACGTTCGTGAAAACATCAGGAGGAGGAAACCTGCCCACTGCTTCCTCCTTTTGTGTGGGTACCTTCAGTGGTCAGTTGGGAGCCCTTGGTTTCTTATTAATTGTTAGATCTCGGTAATAACGCTTCTCTGAGAAAGCTCAAGCCTGACTCAAGTGAATCAAAAGATATCGTGAGTCTTTAAAAAGTTCACCCTGGTTGACTTGAGACTGCCAGTAACTTCTCTCTTCAAAGGTTGGTTCTTTCTTGGGATCAAAAATAAGGAAGTCTGTCTTGGTGCCACCAAATCTCAGGAACGCAGGAGACAAACCTCTGGCCAAAGTGCGAAGCTTTGTGGAACTGTTGGAAGACAAGCAAGAAATTAAAGTTATTTTTTCCCAAGACAATCCAGTGAAACCTGTTTACTCTCGTCTCTACAGGTGGACCTATTTCTTAATATCGAGCTATACGGGCCTTAGAGGGAGAAGTCCTATGGCTATCATGGGCAAATCTTCTCAGTCTGAATCTTTTTCTTTTTTAAGTTTATTTATTTATTTAGAGAGAGAGAAAGAGAGAGAACCAGGAATGGGCAGGGAGAGAAAAGTAGAGAGAGAATCCCAAGCAGGCTCTGCACCGTTAATGCAGAGCCTGACGCAGGGCTGCAGCCCATGAACCATGAGATTATGACATGAGCTGATATCAAGAGTCAGATGCTCAACTGATTGAGCCATCCAGGTGCCCTTCAGCCTGAATATAATTGCAAGGTCACACTTCAAGGCACCTGCAGGCAACTTGGAGCTCTGACTCTGGCAAGAACTTTTATTTTAACTTGACAAGTAAGCAAGTGTTCAGTACTTTCAAAAAACCTGTAACCTTTTATGATCGATGGAGGAAAAGAGGTTAAGAGAGTGGAAACTACAGGAAAGATGATTCTGTGTTTCTTTGAAAAATAGATTGTTTTCAAAAAATTTTATGTTCCCAGAGAAGTTCATAAATGACTTAGGATTCTTCCTCTTCTCCCTAACTCTAGCTTTCAAGGAAAGCCATCCTTCTAAATGTAAGTCAGATGAATTAGACAGATAAGACTCTAATTCCTATCATCAACAACTTCAACTTGAGCAATTCTTTTTTATTTTCATTTTTTATTTGTTTATTGAGAGAGAGAGAGAGACAGAGTGTGAGCCAGGGAAGGGCAGAGAGAGGGGGAGACACAGAATCCGAAGCAGGCTCCAGGCTCTGAGCTGTCAGCACAGAGCCCTTCATGGGGCTCGAATGCACCAACTGTGAGATCGTGACGTGAGCCAAAGTCAGATGCTCAACCAACTGAGCCACCCAGGTGCCCCTTCAATTTGAGCAATTCTAAATGCATATCTCATCAAGTAAAAAATGTTTCTGATAGGTGCCTAGTATGTGCTCACATGGCACCAAATGCTATAGAATGTTTTATAATCCTTTCCCTCAGAAAGGTCAAGATGTCATGAATATTTAAGTGAACAAAATTAAGAGAATAGAAGAGCCAGGTGACAGGGACACTTGCCATACATTTCTGAAATCTCACACATGTGATTCTGGCCACCCTGTGCTCTGAATTCTCTTTAAACACATAAAATCCATGCGGTGTAGTTCTTTGTCATGGTCCAATCAATTAATGTGCATGTAAGTCCTTTCATATTGGAAAATCATTCTAGGAAGACTAATCGACAATACCTCTTTTTTTTTTTTTAATTTTTTTATTTATTTCTAGGAGAGAGAGAGAGAGATAGCGTGACCAGGGGAGGGTCAGAGAGAGAGGGAGTCACAGACTGAAACAGGCTCCAGGCTCTGAGCTGGCAGTCAGCACAGAGCCCGACGCGGGGCTCGAACCCACGAACCGCGAGATCATGACCTAAGCGAAAGTCGGAGCTTAACCGACTAAGCCACCCAGGCGCCCCCGACAATACCTCTTAACACCCTAATAAACAGAGACCTTACCTAAACTTTGAAATTTAAAATTTTCTGAATCTAAAAATTTAGGATATCGCTTAACCATACATACTGCTATATAAAATGTTTGAAAAATGTCTTTAGGGGCTCCTGGGTGGCTCAGTCAGTTAAACACCCAACTCTTTGTTTTGGCTCAGGTCATGATCTCACGGTTCATGAGTCTGAGCCCCATATCGGCCTCTGTGCGGAAATCTCAGAGCCCACTAGGGATTCTCTCTTTCCCTCTCTCTCTGCCTCTCCCCTGCTTGCTCACTCTCCTTCTCAAAATAAATAAACTTAAAAAAATTTTAAAAGATAACTTTATTTATGCTTAGAAAAGAGAAATTAAACGATGGAAATACACCAAAGGATAAGTCTCCTGCATTAAAAATTTCAGTGACTCCTCCTCACTATTTTTACTGTACTCTGTAAGCACTTTTGCCTTCATGATCCAATTTCTCTATTAAAAAATATTTAACATTGGGAGAGAGGCAAACCATGAGAGACTCTTGAATGCTGACAAAAACTGAGGACTGATGGATGTGGGGGGGAGGAGGGATGGGCATGGAGGAGGGCACTTGTGGGGATGAGCACTGAGTGTTATGTGGAAACTAATTTGACAATAAACTATTTGTAAAAAAAAATAAAAAATAAAAAAAATATTTAAAATTGTATTTTATGATGATATTTCTATAAAGAGAAACACGATTATATTGAAATATTTTCTTTGACCTAAAAGTTCATTTTCTTTGGATCTTAAAAGAACTTAGAGGGGCTCCTGGGTGGCTCAGTCAGTTACGCATCTGACTTCACCTAGGTCATGATCTCATAGTTTATGGGTTTGAGCTCCACATTGGACTCTGTGCTGACAGCGCTGAGCCTGCTTTGGATTCTCCCCCTCATCATCTCTGCCCCTCCCCTGCTCGAGCTTTGTCTCTCAAAAATAAATAAGTAAATCTTAAAAAAAAAAAGAACTTAGAATACTTTCATGGGTGCCTAAATATGTTGTTGGTCCTAGTATGAGGAAATGCAGCACAAAGTCAGGCTTCAGAAATGAAATCCTTACACCACTTGAAAATAAACAGAAATGCTAACTTGGATTATGTAAGGATCAGAAGAAAGCCATTTCCACTTTGCTACAACCCCCGCCCCCCCCAAAAAAAGGCTGTGGGGAGGGGAAGGGAGTGCTGTCATTGGCTGGGCACAGAGTTTCAGTTTGGGAAGATAAGAAAGTTTGAAGATGCGTGGTAGTAATGGTTGCACAACAGTGGGTACATTTTTTTTTTAATTTTTAATGTTTATTTATTTTTGAGAGAGAGACAGAGTGTGTGTGGGGGGGGGCGGGCAGAGAGAGAGGGAGACACAGAATCTGAGGCAGGCTCCAGGCTCTGAGCTGTCAGCACAGAGCCCAAAGCAGGGCTTAAACTCAAGAACTGAGAGATCAGGACCTAAGCCGAAGTCGGACATTTAACCGACTGAGCCACCCAGGCGCCCCAACAGTGGATATACCTAATGGCACTGAATTACACTCTTAAAATGGTTCAATGATAAGTTTTATGTTTGGCATATTTTACCATAATTTAAAAAAACCCACATAGTGTGATTTCAATAATGAAAATAATATATATAGAAGGAGATAACAGGGGGCATTACTATGTACTGAGATGGATGGTAGACTCTTTTCTGATTTTAGGAGTTTTCCATAACAAGCAAATGACATTTTAATTCATACAAGGTGATTTTGTATATATGTTTCTATATTTTTAAGACTAGGTGAATAAACCAGAATTTAGTGAAGGGAGACATAGCTATCCACTAATCAATAAATATACATGGCAGGTCCATTCTGCCAGGCCTTATGCTAGTTGCTGGGGATAAAATAGCAAACAAGAGGGGCACCTGAGTGGCTCAGTTGGTTAAGCGTCCAGCTTCGGCTCAGGTCATGATCTCATGGTTCGTGGATTCGAGCCCTGCGTCGGGCTCTGTGCTGACTGCCAGCTCAGAGCCTGGAGCCTGTTTCAGAGTCTGTCTCCCTCTCTCTCTGACCCTCCCCTGTTCATGCTATCTCTCTCTCTCTCTCTCTCAGAAATTAAACAAACAAGCAAACAAGACAGAGATTGCTCACATACAATTTACAATCTTGCATATATACATATATACAAGTAAGTAGGCAATTCCAAAAGAGTGTTATGAGAACATACAAAGGGGATCCTAACCCAGATTTTGGGGCTGGGGATAGGGTGTAGCTAGAAGTTTTCAGAAGAAGTAGTTTCACTGTTAGACATTCAAAAGGAATAAATCTGATCCAGATCAAAGATAGGTGGGACTGAAGGAAGTGTTCCAGGCAGAGGGAAATGTCTGTGAAGACCAGAGGTACAAGAGAATACGGCACCGCTGAAGGGCTAACAGGTGTGGGTAGAGCCTACAGATTGAGGGCGGGGAGCTGCAGTGGAGGACGGACTGGAGAGGCAAACAGGGGCGCACCATGGAGGGACTGTGAGCCACCATGTCCTGGACTCCAACTTTCTGTGAGGGCACATAGGGTTACGGAAGGATTTGAAGCAGTGGAATAGGCTCACTAGACCTCTATTTTGGAAAAGAATCTCAGATTGTAGTGTAAATAATTGAAGAGAAGGACCGAGACGATGGTCATATTTACATAAACAGAAAGTGATGGGCTGAGATAACAGCAGTGAGGATGGAGAGAGGTGGATACATTCAAGACACCTGTGGTGGTAGAACTACCAGATTTGGTGTTTAATTAGACACTGCAGAAGAGTCAAGGATTACCTCTGGGAAGCATCTTGGAAGATGGTAATGTTGCGGAGATAAAGAACAGGTGATAGATTGGAGACGGGGATGAGGGCAAGGGGAGGGTATCAGTTTTGTAATATTTGAGGTGCTAAAGGAACACCAAAAAACGTTATTTCCATCTGGCCCTCGATCATGTGTAATAGGAACTCAGAACGCAGAGTCCTCAATCAAACTGCCAAAAACTAGTAACCCCCAGCCCACAGGTGCAGAGACACAGCCCTAAAACTGATACAAGGTACTTCCTCAGAGTCGCTTCAGACTGGTTCTGTTCCCTGTGCCTTTGGCCAGGCACTGATTCCAGTCCTTGGCATTCTGATCACATTGGATGATAGAGGAAGCTCATTTAGATTTGTTATGTAGCTGGTATTTGCAAGCAATACCAGACACTGGTGCTTTCTGGGAAATGGAGAGAAAGCTAGCACAATGTAGAAGGAGCTATGGTACCTCAAGATACATATCTGTGCACAGCCCATGTCAGATGCCCGGGTCCCAGAGCCTGCTTCCCAGAGATAGTGACTACACCACCTTGGGGTCACTCTCGATCACATTGCCTTGCATGTTCTTCAAAGGATTCATTGCTTCCTGAAATTAACTTCCTTATTTATTTGCTTGGTTTACTATCTGTCTCCTCTCCACTGCTGTAAGCTCTTATCTGTCTGACTCATCGGGATCTCCTTAGCACCTACATAAGTGCAAGGCACACAGTGGCGCTTAATAAATATTTGTTACGTGAATGAACAAAGGAGTGCATCCTGGTGAAAGGGCAAGTAGAGCCAACAAAGACTGTTTTCTGAACACGATCAAAACTCAATGCTATAGCTCCTGCCAAGTAAAGAAAGTCACATGCTTCAAAGTATTAGTATTAAAGACCTTTTGACAATCTCCTTTGCAGGGAAACATTTCCTTGTTTTGAGAATACAATACTGATGCCCTCTGACAAAAACCAGACTTTAAACAGCTGCAAACCCCGCTTCTATCATATACAGAAAAAGTAAAGGGGGCGGAGATTCTACCACCAGCACGTGTTACGGAAATAACAAAAGAACACATAAAAGCAGCTGCAGATCTTCCATTTCCGGAGCACTTTGTTAGGAGAAGGAAAAGACTGCAGGTATTTTTATCTTACCTTAGGTGTAAAAATAAGCTGCTTATCTCCGACAAAGAAGCAAAGGTGTGCTGGGGCTCATAGCAGCTGTGACAGCCAGTTGTTGTATTTTGAGAACAAGTTGTTAAACTGTTGGCAGTCTGAAATCAGCCATGGGGGGAGTATTTGTACCACAGAAATCAGAAAAAAATAACCACCCAGAAACAAGCAAACAAACAAACAAACCCATAAATCAGTTTCCCCTCCTCCCCAAGAGCCCATTGCCAAACATTTTCTAGCACACCACTTAGGAATTCAAGCCCTGGGAAGGGGTGAGACCACTCAGGAGATTCCGTGATGTGCAAAGAAGGCCTACAGAAGGCCTACGTCGAGGCCTGAGGAATGTTGAACATTTGAGACAAGCTAGAGAAAGAGATGAAGTGTTAAAGAGGGGGCGGGGAAGCCCCAGAAACAGAGGCAACATAGAGTTTCGATCCTGAACCTTGCCAAATGCTTCCAAGAGCCTCTGTTACTTTGCTAGGACTGCAGTAACAAAGTACACAGGGACATTTACTGTCTTAAAATAAATTTTTTTTAATGTGTATTCATCTTTGAGAGACAGGGAGAGACAGAGCATGAGTGGGATAGGGGCAGAGAGAGAGGGAGACACAGCATCCAAAGCAGGCTTCAGGCTCCGAGCTGTCAGCCCAGAGCCCAACACAGGGGGCTCTCGAGCCCACATACTGTGAGATCATGACCTCAGTTGAAATCAGACACTTTACTGACTGAGCCACCCAGGTGCCAATATATTTACTTTCTTTTAGATGTGGAGGCTAGAAATACGAAATCAAGGTGTTGGCAAGGCCACACTCCCTCTAAAGTTCCTGGGGAAGGATCCGTTCCAAATTCTCTCCCAGCTTCTGGTGATTTCCCTGTGGCAGCGTTAACTCCAGTCTTCACACAGCACTCTCTCTGTGTGCGTATCTGTCTCCGAATTTCCTCATTTTGTAAGAACATCGGTCATAATGGATTAGGGCTCCCTCCGTTCCGGTACAACTAGTTCTTAACTAATTATATCCTCAGTTGGTACTATTTCCAAATATGGTCTCATGCTGAGGTACAGGGCTAAGACTTCAATGTATGAACTGTGGGGGACACTGAGAAATTCAACCCATGACTGAGACCGAATAAGATACAGACTGAAAGGTGTTCATTGGATTTTGCGGTAAAAGGCCATTGGTGGTACTGTAGACATTGACACTGTGTTAGGGACATCATGAAGGTGGACCAAGGGAGGAGTGGGCAGTAAGGAAGTCCACAAAGGGGAGGAGAGAAAGAGGGCAGTTACTGCAGAGGCACACATACAAGGTGGCATTTGAGACAGGAAAGACTTGAGACGTTTCTACGCTGTGAGGAAGGACCCAGGCAAAAGGGAGACGTTAAAGACAGGAGAGAAGACAAGAAGAGATGACTATACAGCAAAGTCCTTGGGGAGGTTGCAGGGGACAGTGCAGAGCTAGAAGCACTGGCCTGAGGAGAGAAAAAGGAAGAAAGCTAGATGTGGCCATGGTATGGGTGCAGGTTTGGTGGCAGGTTTGTCCAATGACTTCATTTTCTTTGGAAAGCAGAAATGTGGTCATAGGCCGAGTGGTGAGGCAGAGGTGGTATCAGAATTGTAAGGACATAGAGCATGAGAGGCAGGGAAATGAAGAATTAAGGGGTAGCACTAGGGCCAAGTAAGTCCAGAGGTCACGAATTTATAGGGCAACCCATGTGGCTGGGACATTTCCCTCGGCCCCAGGACCTAATAGCCCAGCTATTCAGGGAGGTACACTAAGACAGGAGGCAGAGGCAAATACATAAAAGTGGTGTATTAATATGCACTATGATTCATAATTAGGTAATATTTTCCCTTCCCAGACTTTGTGGTAACCTTCCCCTGGAAAGGAAAACTACAGCTGGACTAAGCTTGGTTTGGGTTTAGCAGGAAGAACAATGCGGCAGGAGTTTGGGGATGTTCCCACAAGAATGATTCATGTGGTAAGCCAGATGAGATGTAGAAATAGTAGAGATAGGAAAAGGCTCTTCAGTGGAGGTAGGTAACAAAGAGTTGTGGTGGATCCACAGAGTGAAAATGTAAGAGGGTAAGGAGTGTAGTCTAAGAATCGGAGATTTTCATTTAAGTCTTCAGATGTTGAAAGGTTCTTAATGATGAAAAGAGCCATGGCCATGGCATTAGGTGGTTGAAATGGGGTGAAGCGGTGTGTGCTAGTAAGCTGGCTCCCTAAAAGCAAGTGACCTGTTGTTTAGCACTTGCCAATTTCCATGGTGTAAATACTCACCTAGGCAGATTCAAGATGGCAGCATTGATGTCAGTGAATGTGGAATTGGGAAGAGATGCACACATTTTCATAAGACAGCACAAGCTGTTTCCAATACAACACCAAGTAAAGAGGATTGTGAAGCGTGGATGTGAAGACATTGAGAGACAGTTTATTCAAGTACACTTGAAGCCATCTAGGATGATGGCGGAACATGGGAGAGGTGAGAAAATTGAAATCAATGCTGATCTTTAATCGATAAGAAGAGTCAGAGCAAAGCACAGTGCAGTTAAGGAGCATAGGATGAGAGCCAAACATAGAGGGAGTGTGCCTCACACTGGAGTCATGACCGTCATCTCTAGCATGCACTAGGTTTGTGAAAACTCAGTGTTTCGGACACTTTGCATACATTATTTTACTCAATCCCAAAACAAACCAGCGAGGAAGGTGTCATTATTATCCTCTTTTTACAGACAAGGAACCTGAACAAAAGAAGGCTATTGCCCAAGGTAACAATCCAGTAGGGATCTGAACTACATTCAAAATGGTGGGTACGTTGGTGAACCGGAAAAGGGCTGCGGTACTGGAGAATGCACAGTTTCTACTCCAAAGGACCACGTCTACTTCTCCACTTGGGTCTTTAGAGAAGAGCCTAGTTTTAGCTAGGGTGGGAATATTTTATGAGGAGGATAGAGCAGGGAACTATGCAAAGGGCTCCAGGGAAACAAGGAAAGGTGTGGGAGAGAGAAGGGAACAATGAGCACTTCATCAGGGAGAGAGTGCTTGGCGGGGGGCGCTGGGGGGGGGGGTCATAAAATGTGAGTCTATGGCTTGTAACTGTTCTCAGTTCTCTGTTTCTCTGGCTGTGGTTAATTCTCTCAGCAACAGACACACAGAGGGCCTGAGGTTATTTCCAACATCGGTTTTCAAAACATGCACTTGACATTGATTATAAGTGACTTTCCAAATATGAAAAGCAACTTTGTCCATGAAGATGCAGGGATCTGATTATTGAAAGTCATTATTAATAACTATTTATCAGACTGGCAAAAAGGAACGAACTTTGCTGGAAAAAAATAAGCAAACCTTTATGAAAAGCAAGCGCAGCTGCATTACTACTGCTGTCGCCATTCGGCACCACCTTTCTGCTCTGTAGTCCCTAGGAACTCTAGCACGGACTCGCGCTCTACTTTTTTACCTTGTATTAGAGGACTGTGCTTGTGTGTGTATCTTGTGTGCACTGTGGGCTTCACTGCCAGGATGGTAACCACTAGCCACGTGTGGCTAGGATTTGACATGTGGTTAGTCTGAATTGACATGTGCTAAGACTGTAAAATATACACCAGATTTTGAAGACTTGGTTTGAAAAAGAATGTAAAATATCTCATTAATATTTTTATATTGGTTACATGTTGAAATGATAATACTTCGGATATTTTGCGTTACATAAAATATATTATTAAAATTAACTTCACCAGTTTCTTTACCTTTTTTAAGATGGCTTACCAAAAAAATTTATTTATTTATTTATTTTTGGTGTTTTTATTTACTTTTGAGAGAGAAACAGAGTATGAGCAAGGGAGGGGCAGAGAGAGGGAGACACAGAATCCAAAGCAGGCTCCAGGCTCTGAGCTGTCAGCACAGAGCCTGATGGTCGAACCCACAAACCTTGAGATCATGACCTGAGCTGAAGGTGGATGCTTAACTGACTGAGCCACCCAAGCGTCCTACCAAAAAGTTTTAAATTACGTATGTAGTTTGCATACAAGTCTCATGTTGTATCTATTGAGCTGTGCTGGTCTGAATGCTCGCTTCTTTGAGGGCCAGTGCCTCTTCGGAGCTCTGCACATAATCAGGCTTAGGAAGTTTTTGATCGGGTTGTTGATTAGGTACCTCTGGGAAGAAGGCAAACTGAAAAGATGTCCTTTCCAATTCTAGAGCGTTCTATCATTGGAACTTAAGTTCTGTGCACTCTACATTCTCTAAATGCAAATGCGGAGGAAAAAACCCCACATCTGTTTGCAGTGATGGGAAACCAGAACCATGCCATCTGATTAAATTTGCTTAGGACTCTGTTGAAGCACCTCAGAGATTTGGGCCCTGATGTTCCTACTCTCGGGTCAGTGCTTCTTTTCATTACATCAATCTTCTCAATTTGTTTCTGGACAATCTGTTTCCTGTATGCCCTACCCTACTGCCTTTATAAAATAGAAAGTGCTTGCTTTAGTTTTGTATACTCACGTGCCTGCAGTTAGTATCTAGGTTCAGACTCTGCTCCTTCATGAATAGCTGGCTGACTAGGGGTCAGTAACCGAGTCTCCCTAAATCTCAATCTGTTCATTTTTCTTTAATATTTAAAAAATGTTTATTCATTTTTGAGAGAGACGGAGCATGAGCGGGGCAGGGGCAGAGAGAGGGGGAGACACAGAATCCAAAGCAGGCTCCAGGCTCTGAGCTGTCAGCACAGAACCCAACGTGGGGCTTAACCCCACCAGCCCTGAGATTATGACCTGAGCCGAAATTGAAAGCTTAACCGACTGAGCTACCCAGGTGCCTTCTTCATTTTTTAAAATGGAGGTAATAATAGTACTGACCTCATAGTTTTATAGGAAGGAATAAATGGATTAACACCTAGGAGATGCTACAAACTGGGCCTGGCATAGGACAAAGGCTCAATTAGTACCAGCTATTTTAATTACCCTCTCCTTATTACTTCAGCTTTGCTCTGCTCAGCCCTCGCCATCTTTGCCCAAGCCTCCTCCCCTTTGAGGAACTGTACCAGAACAACCCCATCTCACAGCTGTTAAGCTTAGCATTGCCTGCTGAGATGGCCAGGTCACTTTGGGCACTGTGCTAACTACCTTGGGGCGAGGGACTCTCAGACCCTGATTCAGAAGCTAGGTCTTAGCTGAGAGCGAGAGGGAGGGTGTGCCTGCTTATCTGAGGCTCAGTCTTTTCAGGTCTCAGCTGAGAACAGTATGGGAGTGTTTGCAGAGGCCCCTGGGGAGCAGGCATGGGTGACAGCCGCTGCCAAGGCAGGGGACCGGAATGGTCAGGAGCCAGCCCTGGGAGAAGCCCACATGAGCAGGAATACGCTGAGTTTTGTAAACCAAACAGTTATATCTATTGCACAATATACTCTTTTGGTTTTCATTATCCTCCAGCCTTTAACAAAAAGGTGGGAGCCAGTGGGGAAGAAAGAGAGCTATGGGAGACCAAGAGACAAAGGTATCACCCTTGCTGATCTGCAGACTGGAAGTTACGTGTGTGCGNTGGGGGGGGGGGGGGGGGGGGGGGGGGGGGGGGGGGGGGGGGGGGGGGGGGGGAGGATGAGGATGGCGCTAGTCAACGTGTTAGCTTGACTGCAGGGGGATCAGGCCTGGACCCTAAAAGTCATGCTGTAGGTGTTTTCTCTTTTGGACGCGTTTCTCCAGGAAGAATCCCCAGATGCCTTTCCTTGGGGAGAGATGGGCACTTGCTAGCTGCAGCAGCAGAGTTCTCCCGTTTCAGGAAAGTGGTTTAGTCAGTGCCTCTGTTTTTAGCAAGGCACCCCCACACCCTCTCTTTTCCTATCATCACCCCCCTCCCCCACCTCCTAAGCCAGGCCTGGGGTCCTCAGACATGGATCCCGGTAGTTCAGCGTTTCTGCAGAGTAATCTTTCTGTCTCCCAACCACCTGCTGTGCAGTATTCAGCTTCCTGTTCTCAAGGGGAAGGGCAACACGTGGGGGTTCCTCTCCACCAGGAAATTCTCCCTTTTCTGCCACAGGGGAAGATGGAGGTTAACTCTGACCAAAAGAAACACACAGCGAACCGGTGAATGATTAGCAAATACTCCCCATTTTCCAGGAAGAGGCAAGGAGCTTAAATTTTGAATACTTTGTGTCAAACACTGTGCTACGTACTTACATATTGTCTCATGATGTCCACAAAACAATCCTACTGAAAGGCTTCAGAAGTTCTATTCTACAGGTGGAAGAATAGAGGCTTGGAGTTGCCAAGCAACCTGTACCAAGCAAGCCACCCAACTGTGGCAGAGTTGGGAATCAAGCCACTGTGGTCCGACTGCCAATCTCGTAACCATTAGGCTACCTGCTTTTATGTGCAGAATAAATTACTGAAATTAGCAATGGCAGCTGACAGTGTGGGCACAGAAAGGACAGGATGTAGGTGTTTGGCAATAATGAGATTCCCAGCTGTTTGGGTTGGTTGAGGTGTGGCCATCTCTGGAGGCTCTCATGACCTAGATGAGTGGCCTAGATGACCTGGGACTGTCCCTGCAGCTCCCTGTCCTGGGATCAGCCTGCACTTAGGAGGCAGGGGCCAGTGAACATGCACCGGTTTGTCTCTCTTGGGGGAGGGAAAAATTACAGCTGATTTTGCAGCCTCATGTTGGAAGAATACCTTTTTATTAAGGGTCTGTAAGTCACTGCAATAGTCTCCTAGGTTTCCTTTACTTAATATTTAGATTTTTTTAAGTTTATTTCTTTATTTTGAGAGAGGCAGAGACAGTGAAAGCCAAGGGGGGACTGAGAGAGAGGGAGACAGAGAACCCCAAGCAGTCTCCGCCATGTCACCACAGAGTCCCGTGAGGGGCTCGCAGTCATGAAACCGTGAGGTCATGACCTGAGCCCAAACCAAGAGTGGGAAGCTTAACCAACTCAGCCACGCAGATGCCCCTAATATTTAGATTGTTTTTTAAAAAAGTGTAATACTGGAAATCTCTGTCCCTTGAGCTCAACTTTGCTGTGAACCTAAAACTGCTCTTTAAAAGTTTATTTTAAAATATATAAAATTATATTTTATACACGCACACACACAACATACACTGCTACTCTTCTTTAAAACTTTAACATTTGACTTGTTTTCTTTTTCTTTTTTCCTTTAACCTTCCCAATAGAGTTTGAGAGAAGGACGCCTGGTCCACAATCTTACCTGTCCTACACTGTGCTGCAAGTTCAAGGGCTCACAGCGCCCCCCTCACCTCACCCCCCGGGGTACCCTGGACCGAGTCCCCTCCTTCAGAAGTGTTTCTGGGGCAGGGGGGAAGTTACTTTTCCAAATTTCCCGGTAATACCTGCAGCTTAGTTGGCGCTCAGGCAACTCTTGCTGAACGAATGAAGGAGGGAAAGAGCGGTTTGGGGGCGGCTGTCGCGGGAGAGGGAGGGAGGAAAGGTGGGACGGGATGAAGGAGAGCGACAGGCACAGAGAGATAAAGGGTCTCGGGCGTGGCTGTCAGGAAGACAGGACCCAGGGACAGGCGGAGGCCGGCGCTTACCCCAGGAAGGTGAGGAACCGCGGGTCCGTGGCCAGGTTGGCGTCGATGGTGAAGGACAGGAAGGCGGGACTCACCAGGTGCACCGGCCGCTCGGTGGAGAAGTCCAGCGCCACGGTGTCCTCGGCCTGCGCGAGTGCCACCGGCGCGCGCAGGGAGAAGGGAGCGAGCGACCCCAGGAGCAGCAGCAGCTGCGGCTGCGGCAGCGGCTGCCCCGGCTGCCAGCGCAGCAGCATCTCGGTCTCACCTGGTCGGCCCACCCGCGGGCGCTTCGCAGCCGGAGCCCGGACCCCGCGCGCCTCCTCCCGCCACGCCACAGCGCCCTTTTCTCCCTCGCGCCTCACCCCTCCCACTGCGCCCAGCATCCCTCCCACTCCTGCCCCGCATCCCTCCCCCCGCTCCCTCTTCTCGCCGCCCCGCCTCCCCGCTCACTCCCACTTCCTAGCACCCGTTCCCCCGGGGCCGGTCACGCCCACTTTCGAAATCACCCACACTCACTCGGAGGGTGCGGACGTGGCCGGGATCCAAGTGTCCGGGAGTGGAGAGGGAGCGCCCGCGGACCAGCGCGGGGCGCCTTGGACCCCGGAGCCCAAGGCCGTGGCGCACGTGTCCCACTTCCAGGCTTCACCTGGGTGGCGCCAGGTCTTCTGACCCTCAGCTAAAACTTCCAATTGAGCATTCGTCGCTCTCCCTCTCTTTTGGCTCAGCAACACTTGCTTGTCACCTGATTAACCGTGTGTCCTTTGACCAGAGAACTGTTTCCCAGGCGTATTACTTTCACCAGGAAAAAAAAAAAAAAACTGACCTGGGCGTTGGTTCACCTACAGCTAGACAGAGATCAACTCGCAAAAATTCCTTACCAATTTGTCATGAAAACAGTACTGGGCAGAGCCTTAACAGATCAGGGGCTCCAGTACCTGAAACTCAGGACACGAAACCTCCACACAAGTCCGGGATAGTGACTGTCCCTTGAATTTGGAGCCTTTGCCAAATTCCCCCTCGTATATTTATCTTTAGCTGTTGGGCAAAACTCCTTCAGTTTTCCCCTGATGCCTTACATTGATAAATAACCGTGACAAGCACCCTGCACTTAGGGCTTACTCTAAGCCCTAAGAGGTGCTTTACTCGTATTCTCTTCTCTTCATTCCCACAACTCTGCCAAGTGCGCATTATGCCCCATTTACACATGAGGGCCCAGTGTCAAATTGGGATGTGAAGACAGTCACACAAATCCTGAGCAAATGGCAGCCTGTCTCTGCTGAAACATAACTTCCTCAAAGAAGCTATGCCTGAACCTCCAGGCAGCTGAAAGTCCCCATGGCACGCTCTCGCTGCACCCCGAATGGGCTAGAAGTTACCACATTCGCTAGTATTGTGACTATTGCTCCCATATTGGGCATCTGCTAGATTGTAGACTCCATGAAAGCAGAGATGGCATTTGTCTTGTCCATTGCACTTACTAAACTCATGGCTTTGTGCTTGGCACTTAGTAGGCATCCAATAAATATTTGTGGAGTTAACAAATCACACCAAAATGCTTAGAATTTTCTACTGAGATTGGACCACCTATAAAGCAATAAATGAAAATGGATTAGGGGCACCTGGATGGCTCAGTCGGTAGAGGACACAACTCTTGATCTCAAGGTTATGAGTTCAAGCCCCATGTTGGGTGAAAAGCTTACTTAAAAACATAGGTAAATAAAAATGGATTCTTTTAAAACATATCTAATTTACATAGATCTGTCTATTCTTAGGCAACTTAAAAGTTAACTATACAGTTAGTTGGGGAACCTGACAGTTTGAAGATTGTGTGTGTGTATCAGTTACTATTTTGCAACCTGAGTGAAATTTATATCCTGCAACTATACATAAGAAAAAAATTCATTCATAAGGCAAGTTACCAGGACATCACATGGTGGTAGACATGCAAGCAGAAAAGCAGATGCCTAGGCTCTTTCTCTGCCTTTGCCACGACTTCGATCCCCCATACCAACTCAAAGGGCAAAAGTCACAACAATTTCTTTGGACTATTTGGGTGCTTTGAAAAGTGGATCATTGCTAGTTTTCTAAACAGTGAGTCCTCGTGACATCCTGAGATGTGGGCCAGTGCAGTTGATATGCAAGTTACTCATATAGAAACTGGGAAGACATAAATGAGGAAGCAAAGAAGAGCAACTTGCACATGCAGTGGTCTGTGTTTGAGATTAGATTGAGTTTCTGGCTCCTGGATATAAGTTGGTTTGATCCATATGCCAGAGAAGAGGACTTTATGAGCACATAGGAAGGGGGAATATACAGCAATATTAACAGAAATTATCATTTCAGAGACACTTTGTAATTGGACACTTTACATTTTTATGGCAAGTTCCAGCTTACATTCATCCTAGTTAGAGCCCTTCTACATGCATCCTAGCCCTGCATCTTGAAAGGTTGAGTCACTTTTTCAACCTCCCAGAGCCTCAATTTCCTTATCAGTAAAGTGAGAATAATAGTACAAATTTCACAATGCTTATTTTGAGAATTTACTCAGTATATGTAACACATCTAGCTCTGTATACAGTATGAAGTAAGTATTCAACAGATATGTTTTTTTATTATTATTACTTCATTTAATCTTAACAATACATTGTGAAGTGGATTTAGACCCACGTTTCTGATTCCAAGTCCAGAGTTTTTCTACTATGTCACACAGATTTGGTGACTCACAAATTATGTGATGATAATGACTTAGAAATAAAAATCTTTTGGCACAAAAACAGACACTCAGGTCAATGGAACAGAATAGAGAACCCAGAAATGGACCCACAAACATATGGCTAATTCATCTTTGACAAAGCAGGAAATAATATCCGGTGGAATAAAGACAGTCTCTAAAACAAGTGGTGCTGGGAAAACTGGACAGCGACATGCAGAAAAAAACGAACGCTTTCTACACTATACACAAAAATAAACTCCAAATGGATGAAAGACCTAAATGTAAGACAGGAAGCCATCAAAATCCTCATGGAGAAAACAGGAAAAACCTCTTTGACCTTGGCCGCGGCAACTTCTTACTCAACATGTCTCTGGACAGTGACTCTCTGGAGGCAACGGAAACAAAAGCAAAAATGAACTATTGAGACCTCATCAAAACAAAAAGCTTCTTTCTGCACAGTGAAGGAAACAATCAGCACAACTAAAAGGCAATCAATGGAATGGGAGAAGATATTTGCAAACGACATATCAGATAAATGGCTAGTATTCAAAAATCTATAAAGAACTTATCAATCTCAACATCCAAAAAACAAATAATCCAGTGAAGAAATGGGCAAAAGACATGAACAGACACTTCTCCAAAAAAGACATCCGGATGGCCAACCACCACATGAAAAAATGCTCAACATCACTCATCATCAGGGAAATACAAATCAAAACCACAATGAGATGCCACCTCACACCTGTCAGAATGGCTAACATTAACAACTCAGGCAACAACAGATGTTGGCAAGGATGTGGAGAAAGAAGATCTCTTTTGCACTGCTGGTGGGAATGCAAACTTGTGCAGCCACTCTGGAAAACAGTATGAAGGTTTCTCAAAATATTAAAAATAGAACTACCCTACAACCCAGCAATTGCACTACTCGGTATTTATCCAAGGGATACAGGTGTGCTGTTTCAGAGGGGTACATGCACCCCAATGTTTATATCAACACTATCGACAGTAGCCACAGTATGGAAAGAGCCCAAATGTCCATCTATGGATGAATGGATAAAGAGGATGTGATGTGTGTGTGTGTGTGTGTGTGTGTGTATGTGTGTGTGTATATATATATATATATATAATGAAGCATTACTTGGCAATCAAAAAGAATGAAATCGTGCCATTTGCAACAACATGGATGGAACTAGAGGGATCATGCTAAGTGAAATTAGCCAGAGAAAAACAAATATCATATGACTTCACTCATATGAGGACTTTAAGATACAGAACAGATGAACATAAGGGAAGGGAAACAAAAATAATATAAAAACAGGGAGGGGGACAAAACCTAAGAGACTCTTAAATATGGAGAACAAACAGAGGGTTACAGGAGGGGTTGTGGGGGTGGAGGATGGGCTAAATGGGTCAGAGGCATTAAGGAATCTACTCCTGAAATCATTTTTGTGCTACATGCTAACTTAGATATACATTTTTTAAAAAAATTAAATAAAAATACCAAAAAAAAAAAAAAGAAATAAAAATTTGCAAGGTCACCTGGGTGGATCAGCTGACTAAGCGTCTGACTTTGGCTCAGGTCATGATCTTACAGTTCATGGGTTCGAGCTGCACATCAGGCTCTGTGCTGACAGAACAGAGCCTGGAGCCTGCTTCAGATTCTGTGTCTCCCGCTTTCTCTGCCTGTCACTTGCTTCTGCTCTCTCTCTCTCAACAATAAATAAACATTTTAAAAATTAAATAAAAAATTAAAAAAAATAAAAATGAAATAAAAGCCTTAATATGAACTAGGACAGTTCATATGGATTATTTAATCATTATAAAGTGGTATCATTTCCATGTGGCCTTTCTCTACTGGCATTGGGTTTTGAGGGACTCACAGAGGTTTACCTGGTCAATAACTACAAATACTAATAAGACAATAGGCTGACTTCAGAGCACCTTCAGAGAAGAATAAACTTTTCACTTGCCTATCTAGAAAATTAAGATTTTTCTAATGTAGAAATCTCTTACTGGGGCAATTTCTGAAGCATTTTTTGTTCCCTCTAGGCTGTGTAAGTAGTTCATGTAAACTATATTGTTTTGAGTTATTGGGTTGGAGTTACTTTAAGGTTTGGTTTAAATTCTCTGGTTATCGAACTATACTCTGAAACAAGGAGAAATCAAAACAAATGTGCGATAGGGGCTGGAAAGAAGGACGTTAATATGTATTCAGTGCACTCTGTTCTTCAAGGTGCTTTCACATATTTCTCTATTCATCTAGTCATTCAAATATCTGTTGGGTGCCACCTTGTGACAAGCATTCAGCTAAACAGCAGTAAGATTACATTCTCTTCTTTAAGTTAATGTCCATACGTACACCCTCTAAATACATATTTCTCTGTGTCTGTAGGAAAATGGTTAATTGGAGCCAGTAAGTAAGCCAGAGGGTTCCAGAGAAAGTAGGAAATGTCCCTAGAATAAGAACTCCTAAGTTCCAGCGGTCTCACACACACACACACACACACACACACACACACACACACACACACTAACCAGGTGGGTTATTATGGTGTAGGCTGAAGGATTATTCAAAAGTCCCCAGAGGAGGGCTGAATGCCCAATTCTGATCACCTGTCTCTGGGATGATGAAGGCCCTGAAGACCCTATTAATTATACTCATGCCAAAAAGGCACACTAATGTGAATTAAGCTAGATGTTATTTGTTGTTACACCCAGGCTCGGGAAACGGTGTAAGCAGCATATACGTGGGACAGAGAAGGGAGAGCTCTAAGAAATCCATTGGAAATAGGGAAGTGGTTGGGGTGGGGAGATAGGGAGGAGATGCCTCATCCTAATATTATATGTAGGCAAGACTCTCTATTCTGTTCTTGACTTTTGACCAGGCATCCAAGTGCTATGCTACTGGGTATTTACCCAAAGAATATAAAACCACTAGTGCAATAGGATATATGCACCCTTATGTTTATTGCAGCATCATTTAAATTAACCAAATTATAAGAGTAGCCCAAGTGTCCATTGATAGTTGAATGGATAAAGGAGATATGGTGTATATACATATAACGGAATTATCATTCAGCCATAAAAAAGAATGAAATCTTGCCATTTGCAACAAGAAGAGTGGAGTTAGAGACTATAATGCTAAGAGAAATAAGTCAGTTGGAGAAAGACAAATCCATATGATTTCATTAATACGTGAAATTTAAGAAACAAAACAAATGAACAAAGATTTAAAAAAGACACACACACACACACACACACACACACACACACACACACACACACCAAGAACAGACTCTTAATTATTGAGATTAAACTGATGGTTACCAGAGGGGAGGTGGGTGGGCGGATGGGTGAAATAGATGATGGGGATTAGGAGTACACTTATCATGAAGATCCTTGAGTAATGATGTACAAAATTGTTGAATCACTATATTGTATACCCAAAACTGATATAGTACTGTATGTTAACTATACTGCAATTAAATTTTTAAAACTTAAAAAACAGAAATAAAGAAGTGCTACGAAGTGAGCTGAAAGTATTTCCTGCTTTGTTGGCTCCAGTTAATCAGGAAGATGGAGTGTGTAAAAAATAGTCCTTGCAGTGGAAACTATTTAGTGGGAGTGACTGAGGCCTTATAAGGGCTACTGTTTGCATCCAGCAGAAGTGTGTGTTGATTGGTCAATGAGTTGGGCAGACAATTGCTTCTACAACTTTTATTGAATAGTTGGTTCAGGCATGATTGTGCAATTATTTGGATATTGCATTAGACTTTGTCATTAGTTAATAAAATGAAAAGAAAATGGAAAATACTATGAATGAGAAACATGGCCTCATTAAGTTCCTTCTTTGCAACAGGTGGGAAATCATTATGAAGATTACGGACAAGTCTCTATCCTTGATCTGATGTTCTTCGGTTGTAAGCAGACCAAATGTGCATTTACTTCTGAAGGAAAAACTCATATTAAAGAACTTACTCAAAAATGCTAGAGGGGCACCTGGGTGGCTCAGTCAGTTAAGCGTCTGACTTCAGCTGAGGTCATGATCTCATGGTTTGTGAGTTCAAGCCCCATATCAGGCTCTGTGCTGAGAGCTCCGAGTCTGGAACCTGCTTCAGCTTCTGTCTCTCTCTCCCTCTGCCCCTCCACCACTTGCACTCTGTCTCTCAAAAATGAATAAACATCAAAAAAAAATTTTTTAATGCTAGAAATAGCCTTATTATAATTCCAGCTTAGACAAATAAACTTTATTTAAAAATTTATGAGGCAATTGGGGAAACATGGACTGGATAGTTATTGACATCAAACAGGTTATTGTTAATTTTCTTAAGTCAAGATAATGACGTTGTGGCTATTTTTCAAGATTCCTTATCTTTTAGAGAGCTAGGCTGAAGTGTTTGTGAGTACACTGATATGGTGTTTGGGATTTGCTTCAACATGAGCTCAGCAGGAGGAGGGAGGAGGGTACGGGTTTGGGTGAAATAAGAATGACAGTGAGCAAACAGTTATCGCAGCAGAGCGATAGGTATGTGATGCGTGTGGCATCTCTGTTACCTGTGCATTAGGAAGAAGTCTGTGTTGTCTTCTCCCAAAGTGGAAGTGGCTTTGTTTTATTTCTATTTATGAAGTGAATTTGTGTTCTTTTTAAAAAATCACTATATCTAGAAGCAACTCAAATGTCCATCAATGGGTGAATATAATATAAACAAATGTCATATATACTTACAATGGACTATTACGGAGTCTTAAAAAGGAAGGAAATCCTGTCACATGCTACAGCATACATGAGCCTTGCAAGATAAGTGAAATAAGCCATATGATTCCACTTACATAAGTTCCTACATTAGTCAAATTCATAGGGACAGGAGGTAAAATGGCAGTTGCCAGGGGCTGGGGTAGGTGGGAAATTGGGAGTTGTTTAATGGGTACAGAGTTTCAGTCTTGCATGATGAAAAAGTTCTGGAAATCTGGTTCACAACAATACGAATAGCCTTACCACGACTGAACTGTACACTTGAAGATGGTTGAAATGGTGAATTTTATGTGATTTTTTTACTACGATAAAAAAAATTTTAGCTAGTACTTTTAGAAAAGGAATAAAGCAGAAAATAAATATCTCCCTAATCTTGTGGCCTAGAAATAATTAGCATTAACTGATATGTACCCTTCCACACACTTTTCCTGTGGATATACACACACATACACATACACACATGCGCACACACACACACAATCTTAATTAAGTATGGGATCATACCCACTTAACAATAAAGAAGATCTCTTTTCGGGGCGCCTGGGTGGCTTAGTCGGTTAAGCGTCCGACTTTCGCTTAGGTCATGATCCCGTGGTTCATGGGTTCGAGCCCCGCGTCGGGCTCTGTGCTGACTGCCAGCTCAGAGCCTGGAGCCTGTTTCAGTCTGTGACTCCCTCTCTCTCTGACCCTCCCCTGCTCACGCTGTCTCTCTCTCTCTCTCTCCTAGAAATAAATAAAAAAAAAAAAAAGAAGATATCTTTTCATTCTCTAAACACGTTTTCACGCTCTGATTCAATGGTTGCAGAGTTTTCCACAAAATTAGATGTGTGGCAGAATAAAACTTTGGCAGTTCTCCCCAAATCTTTGGTCTCAGGACTCCTTTATGGTATTAAAAGTTATTGAGATCCCAAAGAATTTTTTGTAGGTTATATCTGTGGTGTTTCATGTACTAGATATTAAAACTGATCAATTAAAAAGACTTATTTATTAATTAATTTAAAAATAACTATAAGAAACACATTTCACATTAATATAAATAACATTTTTAGGATAAATAGCTATCTTTTCTAAAACAAGAATATTAGTGTGAAGAGTGGCATTGTTTTACACTTCTGCAAATTTCTTATCTAGCTTAGTAGAAGACAGCTAGATTCTCATATGAACCACTGTGTCAGTCTGTTATGGCATTATGTATGCAGCTTCTAGAAAACTGCACTGTACTCTTATGAGAGAATGAAAATGAAAAGATCAAATAACATTTTGATATTATGGAAATAGTTTTAACCTTCAGGAGTGTCTGGGACCTTTCATGAACTGTGGATCACATTTTAAGAACCATTGTTTTACTTATTTATTTTTTATGTAAAAAATTTTTTTAATGTATTATTTATTTTTTGAGGGAGCGAGAGCACATGAGCAGGGGAGGAACAGAGAGAGAGGGAGACACAGAATCCGAAGCAGGCTCCAGGCTCTGAGCTAGCTGCCAGCAGAGTCCTACGTGGGGCTCGAACCCACGAACGGTGAGATATTGACCTGAGCCAAAGCCTGACGCTCAAACGACTGAGCCACTCAGGCACCCCAAGAACCATTGTTTTATAGATATTACTCTATATCTTTAATTTTTTTTAATTTCAGAATTATTAAGGTATGGTGACAAAATTGTAAGATATTTATGATTATACTATGTAGTTTTTTGATATATGTATACATTGTGAAAAAATTCCTCCAACTAGTTAATTAACACATCCTTCACTGTACATATTTACTTCTGTGTGTGTTTGTAGGGAGGGAACATTTAAGGTCTACTTTCTAAGCAAATTTCAATTATACAATATAGTATTATTGACTATAGTCACCATGTTTCACATCAGATCCTCAGACCTTATTCGTCTTATAACTGAAAATTTGCAACCTTTTACCAACCTCTCCTTGTTCTTTTTTTTTTTTTTCTTTCTAGCCTTCCTTTTGGAACAAGTAGCCAGCCAGGCTCTTTGTAGGGGGTGGGGGGTGGGGGTGGAAAGGCAGGTGAAAGGAAGAAAAGCTTTCATTTCCAAAAGTCTAAACTTAAATCCTTGAAGGAGATTGTATGAGGGGCATCAGAGGTGAGATTTCACAATAGTTGCAGTCTCCTGACCTTGTATGCATCTTGACACACATAGACAACTGAAGCATTTGCAGGGCATTCTGGGAAAAGCTAGTGCCTTGGAGGAAATCTATATATATACTTGGTTAAAACTGCATTCCACTTTGGATGTTATATAATTATGGTAAGAAAAAATAAGTACAGAGCGTATGTTTGATAAATATCTGATTTATATACAACTTCCAAATATTATTTCTTCCATTTTTTTAAAAAAAGACTGGAGTTTGATTTCATGGATAAAACTTTTTAATATCCACCATTGTGTTTCAAATGGCTTATCCTCATCTTGATTAAAAATTTTAAATGTTAATCCCTTCAGATTCTTTTAAAAATTTTTTTAATGTTTATTTATTTGTTTATTTATTTTTTTGAGAGATGGAGACAGAGTGCAAGCTGGGAGGGAGGGGGGTGGGCAGAGAGAGAAGGACTCACAGAATCCAAAGCAGGCTCCAGGCTCTGAGCTGTCAGCACAGACTTGAACTCATGAAGCATGAGATCATGAGCTGAGCTGAAGTCAGATGCTTAACCGACTGAGCCACCCAGGCGCCCCAATTCAAATTCTTTTTTTCAACTGAGTATAATTGACACACAATATTACACTGGTTTCAGGCGTACAACGTGGTTATCCGACAAGTCTATGTGTTATGTTGTGCTTACCACAGTGTGGCTACCACCTGTCAGTATACAACGCTATTACAGCACCACTGACTCTATTCCCCAAGATGAACCTTTTATCCCCGTGACTTATTCATTCCATAACTGGAAGCCTGTACCTCCCACTCCCCTTCACCTATTTTGCCCATCTCTCCACCTCCAAATTCTTCATAAAATTTTGCTCACATAAGTAGATTATAAGCAATTTTCATTTTTTTAAAAACAGTGGTAATTATATGTAAAGAATCTCACAGCAATTTTTTTTTTTGTGGCAAAGATAATGTTGGAATTTCCTGATAAAGTGAGTGGACTTTTAGATATAATGAACTGTTTCACAGGAAGTGCTTCAAAAGAATGATGAAGCTGCAATTGGCAGAAAGCGCTTGCAGATGACCAGGGAGCAGATGGACCATCGAAACTTCCCGCTGACATCAGGGTGGGCAGATGCCTGGAGGACCAGGGCTGCCCCTCCCTTGCCTGCTCCCTACATGCACAGCACCTTGGCATTGCCTACAAGCACCCTAGCATTCAGATACAACCCTATGGAAGAGGGAAAAATCCTAATTGATTGAGATTGCATCTACCCCTCCTATGCGATATGCTCAAAACCAAAATTGTTACAGAAAATGTTTTAAAGTTTTATATTTAGTGCACACCTCAGTTTGTGCTCTGAGATTCATTTCTGCACAAGTGTTTATTTAGTTTGTTTCCAAATGTTTTGTCATGATAAACAGCATTTTGGGAAACTTCTTTTCCATTTAGCTGGGAAAAAATCAGCTAAATTATGATTATTTCCTTAAATTAAGTTGCTGAAACAGATTTGCTGGATCAAAGGTTTGTGGCATCTATCATCTATCTATCTGTCACCTATCATCTATTTACGTCTTGCTTTTTTAAATGTTTATTTATTTTTGAGAGAGACAGAGCATGGGTTGGGGAGGGGTAGAGACAGAAGGGAGACACAGAATCTGAAACAGGCTCCAGGCTCTGAGCTGTCAGTGCAGAGCCCTATGTGGGGCTCGACCTCCAGAACACTGAGATCATGACCCGAGCCTAAGTCGGGTGCTCAACAGACTGAGCCACCCAGGAGCCCCTGCCTTTTTTTTTTAAAGGTCTTTGTTACATGTTGGTCGAATAATCTTAAACGTTAACTACTGGGGCACCTGGGTGGCTCAGTCATTTGAGCATTTGACTCTCGATTTTGGCTCAGGTTATGATCTCAGGGTCATGGGGTAGAGCCCTGAATTGGGCTCCTTGCTGAGCATGGAGTCTACTTAAGTTCTCTCTCTCTTTCCCTTTGCTCCCTCCCCCATGCACACTCTCTCTCTTAAAAAAATAAAAAGTTGTTAACTGCTTAAAAAAAATTAAAATGTAAGGGACGCCTGGATGGCTCAGTTGGTTGAGTGGCCAACTCTTGATTTTGGCTCAGGTCATGATTCCAGGGTTGTGGAATTGAGCCCTGAAATGGGCTCCTTGCTGAGCATGAAGTCTGCTTAAAATTCTCCCTCTGTCTCTTTCTCTCTCTCACTTTGCCTCTCTTACCGACTCGTGCTTTCTCTTTCTAAAAGAAAAAGAAAAAAAATTAATTTGCTAACTACTCATAACTTTTTCTATCATTTTATTATAAAATTTGCAGATACATAGAAAAGTTGAAAGAATCATAAACACCCATTAGCCACCACCTCAGTTCTGTAATTAACATTTTGCTGTTCTATCATATGTCTATCCAGCCAACCAACCCTCTTATTTTTTAATTGAGAAACAATTCTCATATCATAAATTCACCCTTCTAAAATGCACAATTTAGTGGTTTTTCTTATATTCACATAATTGTGTGGCCATCACCACGAATTCCAGAACATTTTCATCACCCCATTAAGCAGTCACACTAAATCTCCATCTGTCTCTATGGGTTTGCCTATTTTGGAGATTTCATACAAAAGAAATCATACAATATGTGACCTTTTGTGTCTGGCTTTTTTCACTTAGCACAGCGTTTTCAAGGTTCATCTGGGTTGTAGCATGAATCAGTACTTCACTCCTTTTCACGGCTGAATAATATTCCATTGTATGGATATACCACAGCATTTGTCCTTTTATCAGTTGACGACATTTGCATGTTTCAACTTTTTAGCTATTATGTATAATGTTCCTATGAACACTTATGCAAATTTTTGTGTGCATAGATGTTTCAAATTCCTTTGTGTATATACCTTGGGAGTAGAATAACTGAGTCATACAATAACTCTATGTTTAACATTTTGAGGAAATGCCAAATTGTTTTCCACAGTGACTATAATATATTACATTCCCATTAGCAGTCTGTGAGAGTTCCAATGTTTCCCCATTTTTTCAAACACTTGTTATTTTCTGTCTTTTTGATTATAGTCTTATAGAAGTGAAATGATATTTTCTTGTGCTTTTGATTTGTATTTCCCTCATGACAAATCCTGCTGAACATCTTTTCATGTTCTTATTGGCCATTTGTATATTTTCTTTGGAGATATATCTATTTAAGTTCTTTGCCCATAATCTTTTTGTCTTTCTTTTTAATATTACAATGTAAATTGCAGATTGTATACTTTACTCTTAAAGAATTCAACATGCATTATAATCATTACCTACAGTTCAATATTTGTTTAAGGTTCTTTTTCTTTTTAGGTCAAATTTACAAACAGCAAGTTAAAAACAAGACAATAGGCCTCTAATGGAGTCACTTATATACTAAATCCCTTATCTCCAAATCTAGACTTAATTACAGTTTCAGCTATCCCAGAGATGGAATCTCAAACCAGTTAATTAGGAATCACATGATTGGCACAGGTAATCTGCCTGAGAGACCCCTGCTATCCTCTAAAGAAGAGTGACCTTGCAATAACTAACCCACTTTTTTTTTTTTTAACCTACTATAAATTCCTTGTTCCCACTCCTTCTGCCTATAAAAGTCTTTCATTTTGGGGGCACCTGGATGGTTCAGTTGGTTAAGCGTCCAACTCTTGATTTTGACCCAGGTCATGATCTTGCCGTTCATGGGTTTGAGCCCTGCCTGGGGCTCCACTCTGACATGTGAAGCCTGCTTGGCATTCTCTCTCTCCTCTCTGCCCTTCCCCTGGTTGCACCTTCTTTCTTTCTCAAAATAAATAAATAAACTTAAAAAAAAAAAAAAAAAAGGTCTTTAGGGCACCTGGGTGGCTCAGTTGGTGAAGTGTCTGACTTCAGCTCAGGTCATGATCTCACAGTTCATGGGTTCGAGCTCTGCATTGGGCTCTGGGCTGACAGCTCAGAGCCTGGAGCCTGCTTCGGATTCTGTGTCTTCCTCTCTCTTTGCCCCTCCCCTGGTCATGCTCTGTCTCCCTCTGTCTCTCAAAAATAAATAAAAAAAAAAAAAGTTTTTTATTTTGTAGTACAATTGGGGTCCTTTCTATCTGCTAGATTGGATGTTGCCCAATTCATGAATCATTGAATACAGCCAATCAGATCTTTAAAATGGACTCAATTGAATTTTATTTTCACAAATGCACAAATCCTAGGTGTAGCATTGGATGAGTTTTGACAAATCCATGACCCCAAACCTCTAACACTCCAGAAATTTCTTCAAAGCCTTTCTGGGCAAACTGTTCCCATCCTCAGAGGCAGTCACCTTTCTGCTTTTATTCATCTTATATGAGTTTGGCCTGCTCCAGAAGCACAAATACATAGTCTTGTGTAATGCTTCTCTCACTCAAAATACTATGTTTGAAACTAGGCTGTCGAATGTATCAGAGTTCATTCTTTTTTTTTTTTTTCCCTTCCCTAAGCAGTTTCCATTGTATGAATATATCCCAACTTGTTTATCCATTTTCCAACTGATGGGCATTTGAGGTTGTTGCCCATTTGGGGCTATGATGAATAAAGCTGCTAAGCACATACTTCTCTCAGTCTTGTTGTGGACATATATTTTCATTTCTTCAGGGTGAATAGTTAGGAGTGAAATTGGGTCATAGAATCGTGAATGAAATCGCCAGAAGTTCTTCTCAGTGATTGTACCATTTCACACTCCTATGGACAATGTATCAGGATTCTGGATACTTCTATGTCCCCACCAACATTGAGCATTGTCAGTTTGAAAAACTGTAGCCTCTATATGCCCGGACAGGACTGAGCATATCGTCCTATCTCACTGTGGCTTTTTAATTTTCATTTCTCTGATGACTAATGTTTTTTATGTGCTTATTTGCTATTTGAATAGCTTCCTTTGTGAAATGACTGTCCAAACTTTAGCTAATTGTATAACATTTTAACATATGTTGGGTTGTGTCCCCTTACAGATAGTAAAAATTAAAAAATGAATACATGGTACTATGAATTCCGAGTTTTAAATGTCTGAAGAGCCAGAGAAATGCAAAATGCATTGGCAAGATGGGCCCGCCTTGGTGGCATGTCAGAGTTCTGTGAATTAATGTTAAGAATTAGGGCCTGACAAAACTCACACCCGAGGACTGGACAGTGACCAGGGTTACATTAGAACTTTCACAGAATCTGGGGCACTTCTGCCTTTGTGAGAAAAAACATTAGAAATTGTATTCTACTATTGGTATAAAGATGACTAGAATCCAAGCTTGATTTAGTATTATATACTCACTATTATTGCATAAATATTTTTCTTCTGATTTTAAAAGAAATGCCAATTAAGGTATATTTGTGGGTACCCAAAAGTATGGTAGGCCCAGACACCATGCCACTCTCAAAAATGAATGTCCTTCCTGTTATTGACCACTTCTTCCGTGAATTATGGTAGAGAAAACTATAGTAATTATAAAAGGGAACTCACCCTAGGTCTGGGCTGTGAGAAAAAAATACACACACACACACACACACGCACACACACACACACACACACACTGGCCTGGAGGTCTGTAGTTCAGACTCAATGTCCAAGCTGAATGAATCTTCTGGTGGTTCTGCTAAGAAGGCAATTGCCTAAAGGGTGGGACAATGTAATCTCTTCCTTGGTGGGGGAAGCATCGGTATCAGAAAGCACCATGTATAGGAATGTTTAGGAAAGTCACACCTACACATGAATATTTGGGGATGAAAAACTATACGTATTTGATATTAAGGGCTTAAGTGATTTGGGCCTATTGGAGTAATATTTTTAGCTTTGTAATTCCCAACTAAACGTATCATCCAGCAACTGATTTAGCTCATGATTTTAATTTCAGATGTTATACGTTTAATCTATTAGATTTTAACTGGACTAAGAACATAAGAAGGTTTGTTGGTTTAAGTAGTACTTGAAAGAAAAATCAACTATCTTTAATGTATCAGTATAGTTGGAAATACTTAAGGGAATCTACTCACTTTAAAGATCCTTCTTTAAGGTGAGGGTTAAAATTGTCTAGATTTATCAAGAGAATTACGAACTTTTTAAAACTGTGACTTCTTAAAAGCTTAAGAAATCGATTTTGAATAATCTGAATACTAATTTTTAAAATGAAAATAACTCTCTGTGCACAAAAACCACCCATGAGGACACTTAAAATATGGCACCGATGATGTATATTGTGCCAATGAAGGAAACTTGTTTAGGTAAGTGGTGAGGACAGGCTGAGTAAAGCAGGGATCCCAGTGAACGTGTGCAAATAGGAGCCTGCTCCTCTTACCCAGGCCTCATATGTGACACTTTTGGCCCTTAGCCCCAAGCTCAAACATGTATCCCTGAAGTCATATGGCCTATGCCCTAGATACTCACACCCCAATGTCAAGGCCCATGTCAATCAATTTGCTATGGTCACCTTCCTACAAAATACATTTTAAATCTTTCTATCAGTACCTGGTCTCTTAAATATGGCTTCCTTCTTGGCCCAGGCTCTCTACTTCTGCATTATTTATCTGGCTATTTATTCCACTCAAGTTCTTCTTTTTACTCCCTGGGTGCAAATTAGAGCTTTTGGAAGCAATCTCAAAGTTTTGAGTCACTAGGGTCCTATTTACCCTCATTTAACAGAATAATAATTCCTTAAATGATGCCCTAGTGGCCTGAATAAATAGATGCCCCCTTCAAATTGCCTAATTTGCATCCTGAGCATGAGTTAGCCACCCAGCAGCATCTAGAATTCTATTTTTATTTATCTCATTAGTTAACTTTCTAGTTACTTCGAGAACTATTCTCAGAGTAGCCATATCATGTTGCTTGGATAAGGGAACTAACTAAAACCACTGAGCCAATGTGGGTTATTTTAAGTTGCTATATGAGGTCTAATGCATATGTATAACATATGCATATTCATATGCAAAAAGCATCCTTCTTTAAATGTGGTGGTCATGATATTCCGATATGCAGGCACTTTCAGATATATTAATTTCACATTCAAGTTACCAAGTTTCTGTTCCCTGCGATATTGTCATGCGCACACTACTTTTCATGCCTCTGAGAACTGCTCCTCCCACCTGTCCACAGAGTTGATTCTGTGCAGCAAATTTGCACCATGTGATGGCCACTGTTGATTGACCAAGGATGGGAATGCAGTCTCAACTTGGTCATTCCTTTTTGGGAAATTTGGACAAAGACCCAGGAGTATGTCCTCTGGTATGCACGTGGGAGGCTGCGTGAACAGGGTTCAGAAGCTACTGCTGGGGGGCAGCCAGCCTGTACCCCATCCGTAGAGCCCAAGGAACTCATCTACAGAGAGGGAGAGGGAGAGAGAGAGAGAGTGAGAGAGAGAGAGAGAAGCAGATGTGTGGAGCAAAGTAAAGGTAGATAAGGTCAAGGCAGCAGGGGAAAGAGACAGAGCAGCTAATTGCTTATGGCTTCATGGTTCCCAATCCCATGTGACCCTGAGTGCACATCCTGTCCTTGGAATCTGTGAGGTGACCCTACATTTTATAATAAATTCTCCTGTTCCCCCTAGGTTACTTTGCTTGGGTTTTCTCTTACTTGTAGCCCAAAGAGTCTTGACTAAGAGATAAAGACCACTTATTATATAGTAGGTACAAAATCTGAATCATTTTTAAACGTTTATTTATTTCTTTTGGGAAAGAGAGAGAGAGAGAATGCGTGCAAGTGGAGGAAGGGCAGAAAGAGAGGGAGAGAGTCCCAAACAAGCTCCACGCTCATCTCCAAGCCCAATATGGGGCTCTGTCCCATGACCCTGGGATCATGACCTGAGCTGAAATCAGGAGTCGGACGCTTAATCCACAGAGCCACCCAGGCACCCCAGAATCTGAACTTTTTTTATTTTTATTTTTAAAATTTTTTTGTAATATTTTTATATATTTTTGAGAGAGAGAGAGACAGCATGAGCAGGGGAGGGTCAGAGAGAGAGGGAGACACAGAATCTGAAGACAGGCTCCAGGCTCCAAGCTGTCAGCACAGAGCCCGATGCGGGGCTTGAACCCACGAACTGTGAGATCATGACCTGAGTCGAAGCCAGATGCTCAACCGACTGAGTCACCCAGGCACCCCTGAAGTTTTTTTTTTTTTTAATTAACTTATTTAGGATAAGTATAATGCAATCTCTTTCTGCTGTGTTGTGGGTTTTTTTGTTTGTTTGTTTTGTTTTTGTTACATTTTTATTTTTAATTCCAGTATAGTTAACATGCAGTGTTGTATTAATTTCAGGTGTAAAATACAGTGATTCAACACTTCCATACATTACCGAGTGCTCATCACAAGTACACTCCTTAATCCCCATCACCTATTTCAGCCATCTCCCACACCTTCCTGTCTGGTAACCATCAGTTTGTTCTCTGTAGTTAAGAGTCTGTTTAAGAGTAGCGCAATTTTAAATGAAAGAAAGGCCATCATCTAAATGGTTTTACTAGGTTCTACTGTTGTTAGGATTTCCCTTCCTATCTTAAATTAAGTAAGTTCAACCTAAAATACTAGCATGAACATTGCATAAATATAAGCACATTGTCATTTTCCCTTGATTTCCTCAGAAACTTTCCCTCTCCAGTGGAGATTTGTGAATTCTGTAATTCAGCTTAGCTCAGATCCTTTAGCAGACATTTAATAAGCACAGAAGAAATTGTGCTGATATTGGGAACACAAGATGAATCAGATTGGTTTTTGCCTCTAGAGGCGTGCCCAACACATGAAGAGAGAATACCAACATATGTAAGTTCCCTTTCTCCCCTTTCTCTGCTGTTGGGGCTCTATGGGAAGATGGGGTATGGTCACGAATGTCTACACAAGCCACCTTCCGTGGGGACTGATCTAGCAGAAAAGCACTGAATTAAAAACCTCCTTAAAACACTGGGCTTTTCCAACACTAACACAGCTCTTTGAAGCCTTTTCCTAGGCCAGTTTTCCTGTTTATTTTCACAGCTCTGACTGGGGCCAAGGGAAATGGAGAAAGGGGCTCACAGGGTTCAGTTGTAGGAAACGGATGCCACCCCACGTATATTTTGCAGAAAGGGATTTTTAAAAAGGTAAGCATGTACTTACAAGACTGCTGCTGGAGCTCTAAGAGAGAGCTCTAGGCTGGACCTCTGGGATGGTCTTCAAAGACAGCTTGTAGAATGGCCTGTCCAGGGAATCAGAGGCTGAAGCGGGACTTGCTGATTTCAAGGACACGCTTCTCTAGCCATGGTCCAGGACTAACTGCCTCTGCACACCCATGAAAGCATCAGAACCCCACTACAGAAAACCCCAGAACAGTCCTTGCCAAAGGAAGACAGCCAGAGAGCAGGAAGATGGCCGGGGCCTCACTTCCACCTTCAAAATAATGATGGTAATAAAGCTGACACTTACTGATAACTGTGTACCAAGCTAAGCAATTTATAGGATTTAACTCACTTAGGCCTTGTAACAACCCTATGGAGTAAATGCTGTTATTATTTATCCCCGTTTTACAGGCAAGGAACTGGAGGTAAAGAGAGAGTAAGCATATTCGGGTCACACAAGTAGTAAGTAACAGTAGAGATGTGCATGCATCCAACTGGTGCAATTGATTTCCTGTTTGGATCCTTGCTGCAAGGAAGTGTGGGAAGCAGAGCATGACTTTTGTTTTTCCCACCGCTGCAGCTTTCGAGGGGGTCTGGAAGGCAGCAGCAGGGCTCTCCACCACATCCATCCCCACAAGGCAGCTGCAGACCCGGGGCTTACAACGCCAAAAATGCCACAGCAACAGTGATTCAGCACAAACAGATTCAATGCACTGAATCTGTCATCTGTTACCCAAAGATTAGCTCACCACAAAACCCTATCAAAGCGATACCGGCAGCTTCTAGATTGGATCTGACGCAACTCCTGCTTGAACAAGGCTTCGTGTAGTTGGTTGTCTGTGTTTATTTCATTCATACAAAGGTACTAACTAAAATTTAGTGTTTCAGGTTTACTCATTCTTGGCAAAATACCACGTGCTTTCCTTTAAAAACAAGCAAATCAACTCTGAGAAATGATCGCGAGCCTATTGGACATCAACGCCCCTTCATTTCTCAGAACCAAACTCAAATGTCACCTCTTTTGTGATGATTTCCTTCTAGCGTTGAGTGCTTTTGTGCATTAATGGTATTCTCTATGAGAATATAATGTCGGCATTAGTTTGCTCGGGCTGCTGTAAATGGACTTGGGTGACTTAAAAACAGAAACTTGTTTTCCCTCTCTTCTAGAGGCTGGGAGTCTGAGATCAAGGTGTTGACTGTGTTGGTTTTTATTGAGGCCTCTCTTTGTGGCTTATAGACAGCTGTGTCTTCAGGCGGCCTTCTCTCTGTGTTTCTCTGTCCTAATCTCCTCTTCTATTTATTTATTTATTTATTTATTTATTTTTAAATTTTTAAAAAAAATTTATTTCTGAGAGAGATAGAGAGAGACAGCATGAGCAGGGTAGAGGCAGAGAGAGGGAGACACAGAATCTGAAACAAGCTTCAGACTCTGAGCTGTTAGCACAGAGCCCAACTAGGGGCTCGAACCCACAAACCTGAGATCATGACCTGAGCCGAAGTTGGACCCTTAAGCGACTGAGCCATCCAGGCACCCCTACTGTCCTCTGCTAGCACCACCCATATTGGATTAGGGCTCACCCTAATGACCCCATTTTAACTTTATTACCTCTTGAAATTCCCTCTCTCCAAATACAGTCATATTCTGAGGTACTGGGAGTTAGGGCTTCAGCGGATGAATCTAGGGGGATGCAACACAGCCCATAACAACATCCTTTGCCAGAGCACCTAGCTGGCTCAGTCGGAGGAGCATGCAATTCTTGATCTTGGGGTTTTGAGTTCAAGTCCCATGTTGGGTAGAGAGATGACTTAAAAATAAAATCATTTAAAAACAAACAAACAACAAAAAACCAATGTTCTTTGCCAATTAAACTATTGTCCTCTCAGCATTTTTCATACCAAATACATTTTTTCCAAATCTAATTTTATTTTTAAATACAGGAGTTAAAATGTTTTATGTAGTCAAACATGCTCATCTTTCCTTCAATTCTTCAATTATAGTTTCTTAATTTGTTGTTCTATTTATTTATGTAACTAAAGTCTCGAGCTTATTTTGGTATTATTCAAGCGAGAGCCTAAATCATTTTTATTTCACTAAATTTTTTTTTTTACAAATAGTTTATTGTCAAATTAGTTTCCACATAACACTCAGTGCTCATCCCCAAAGTGCCCTCCTCCATGCCCATCCCCCCTCCCCCCCACATCCATCAGTCCTCAGTTTTTGTCAGCATTCAAGAGTCTCTCATGGTTTGCCTCTCTCCCTTTCCCCCACCATTTCCGCCCTTCTTCTCCCCCTTGGTCCTCCGTCAAGTTCCTCCTAATCCTCCTATACGTGCAAACATATGGTATTTGTCCTTCTCTGCCTGACTTATTTCGCTCAGCATAACACCCTCAAGGTCCATCCATGTTGCTACACATGGCCAGATTTCATTGTTTCTCATTGCCATGTAGTATTCCATGGTATAGATAAACCACATCTTCTTGATCCATTCGTCTGTTGATGGACACTTAGGCTCTTTCCATGTTTTAGCTATTGTGGAGAGTGCTGCTATGAACATTGGGGTACATGTGCTCCTATGCCTCAGCATTTCTGTATCCCTCGGGTAAATTCCTAGCAGTGCTATTGCTGGGTCCTAGGGGAGTTCTATTGTTAGTTTCCCGAGGAACCTCCACACTGTTTTCCAGAGAGGCTGTGCCAGTTTACATTCCCACCAACAGTGCAGGAGGGGGCCCGTTTCTCCACATCCTCGCCAGCATCTAGAGTTCTCTGATTTGCTCATTTTAGCCACTCTGACTGGCGTGAGGTGGTATCTCACTGTGGTTTTGATTTGTATTTCCTTGATAAGGAGGGATGCTGAGCATCGTTTTATGTGTCTGTTGGCCATTATTTCACTAAATTTTTAAGTGATTATTCCAACATCACCTTTTGAACATGCCTTCCTTTTTGCATTTGATATGTAATGATGTCTTTTTTATAATGTCATAAAGTTATTCGTATGTAACTCTATTGCTTGGCATCCACGACCTACTTATAGGTTTAGACCAGCACCAGAAAGAATGGGAGAGTGTTCTTTCATGTTCCAGTTAGGGCATCCCTCAGCCTGTGAGGGGCAGCTGAGGATGGTCACTTGCAAATCTGCTTCCCTCCTTGCTCTGGTCTCCTCTGTTGTCCCCTGGGGTCCAGACTCCATTATGCTACATTCTCCGTGGTTGAGGCTTGTGAAATCATTTGCCCTTTGCATCGGAGGCAGGCAAAATAGATTTTTCTCTCCATTTCAGAAGGCAATGGGTCTTTACAGCCTTCAGAGATCTGATGGAGATGCAGGTTTGAAATAGCCATTCTGACAAGTAAAAGAGGAGACTAGTTGGTCAGAGAAATATAGTATGATTTCTGGGCAGGACTGAATCCTGTTTAAATTTGGTGGCCATCGGGACTCGGGATGGGGGGGTGCTCAGTCAGTGAAGCATCTGACTCTAGATTTTGGCTGAGGTCATGATCCCACAGTTCATGAGTTCGAGCCCCACATCTAGCCCCGCATCAGACTCTGTGCTGGCAGCGTGAAGCTTGCTTGAGATTCTCTCTCCGCCCCGCCCCCCGACTCTGCCCTTCTCCACCTCGCTCTCTCTCAAAGTAAACAAGTAAACTTAAAACAAAAATGAAATAAATGTGGTGACCATCAATTATGGTGAAAGCCAGCAGCTCCATTAGGTGCAGAACACTTCGGGAGGGACTAGGGAGATTTGAATTCCTTTGTATGGGAATCTTTGAAAACAAGAGCTGAGAGGCTGAGATCAGAGAGATGGAGAAAATGGGGCATTATCTGATTCTAAAAGGGATGAAAAGATTAGCCTGGGACAAGAGAGAACACTATCCCCTGAGGAGGAACGGAAAGGGATTGTGTGTGTGTGTGTGTGTGTGTGTGTGTGTGTGTAGAGGTATGTGCAGAAACGGAGTCCCTGCCTGACGTGTCACAGTGTCTTCCCTCTCCTTGGCCCAGGAGGTATGTGCCAGGATCCCTCCAGCTGATGCTTACCCGGGACTCTGAAACTGGAGCAAGTAGTTGTTCTTGGCAACTGCTGTGGTGTTCTATTGAGACGGCAGCGTGTCTGGTGTCGCAGTATCCTTCCCAACTGCCATGGCTGAAAGATGGTTTATGTACTTCCTTTTTTTGTTCCCTGCAGCTTCCTTCATTCCAGCTGGTTTTCCAAGTGTGGCCCTCAGGCCTCAGGCCAATGTTGTAAACCTGCATTATCCTTCTGTTAGACTTGCCAGTGTCAGGGGCGCCTGGGTGGCCCAGTCAGTTAAGCGTCCAACTTCGGCTCAGGTCATGATCTCATGGCTCGTGAGTTCAGCCCCGCGTTGTGCCTTGTGCTGACAGCTCAGAGCCTGGAGCTGCTTCGGATTCTGTGTGTGTCTCTCTCTGCCCCTCCCCTGCTCATACTGTGTCTCTCTGTCTCTCAAGAATAAGTAAGCATTAAAAGAAAGAAAGGAAGGAAGGAAGGAAGGAAGGAAGGAAGGAAGGAAGGAAGGAAGGAAGGAAGGAGGAAAATTGCAAGTGTCAGTTTCTGTCACTTACAATGAAGAACTCTGACTATTGCTTGGGGATAGGCTTTGGAACTTAAGCACAGGTTTTAATGTTGTTGTTGTTCTTTTTATTTATTTATTTATTTACTTTTACTTCTGAGAGAGAGAGAGAGAGACAGCGTGAGCAGGGGAGGATCAGAGAGAGAGGGAGACACAGGATCTAAAACAGGCTCCAGGCTCTGAGCTAGCTGTCAGCACAGAGCCTGATGTGGGGCTCGAACCCACGAACCATGAGATCATGACCTGAACTGAAGTTGGACACTTAACAGACTGAGCCCCCCAGGCGCCCCTTAAGCACAGGCTTTAGTCTTGTCCTTGGTACTAGCCCTGTGGCTTTGGACAAGGTACTTAAACATTCCAAGCCCCAATTCTCTCATTTTATGAAGTAAAAAGAAGAATATATGCCATATAGAGTTGTTGTTAGAATCAAATGAAATAGTAAGTGTCAACTATCCTCAATAAGACCAGCATTTTGGTAATCATGATAAAGAAGAGTTATTCTGTTTTTTAAAAGTTTATTTATTTTGAGACAGAGTGACAGCAAGTGTACAAGTGTGTGGCAGAGGGGCAGAGAAAGAGGGAGAGAGAGAATCCTAAGCAGGCTCCATGTTGTCAGCGCAGAGCCTGACACAGAGCTCGATCCCATGAACCATGAGATTATGATCTGAGCTGAAATCAAGAGTCAGACACTTAACTGACTGAGCCACCCAGATGCTCCAAGATGAGTTATTCTTTTACAGAGTGCTTTCACGTGTATAATCTCATATGGTGTTCACACAAGGCAGGACAAAGATCCCAATTTTACAGATTCAGAAACTAAGGTTCAGAGAGGCTAGGTGACACCCTTGACTCAGGGAGTAAATCAGGGATTTACATCTAGGTTTTCTGATTTGTGGCCCAGCTTTTCTAGAGCCCTGGCTGTGAGCGTGTAGATGGATACAGGAGTTTCATGGACACCTTTGGAGAAGGGTAATTTAGGGGCGGGCGTTTGGAACTTAGGACCAGAAAGCTGCATTTTTATCCTGTGATTATAGTGAAGAAGAGAAGGGGCACAGCCTGTGTATGCCAGCTCAGAGGAGAAACGGGAGCAAACAGAGGATATGGCTTGGTTCACAGAGAAGAGGATCAGTGTTTTCCCAGCACCTGAGAATAATAAGAGCAGAGGATGGAGTGACGGACTTCGGCCTTTCAAAGGAGTCAAACAGAATGAGGACTGAGAACAGGCCATTGGATGCAGCTACAGAGAAGTTGCTAGTGCTCAGAGCTCCACAGTGTTTTCTCCAATCTACTCACCAGACCTACCTGTGTCATCAAATTGACAAATATTTTAAAGCATTTGTTTCATTCACAAAAGTAAATATAACTAAATAGAATAACATCAATGACATTTTCATTAAACATACGGTATTATGTTTTTCACTAATTATCACTAATCCTCTAAATGGCAATATTCCAGGGGCGCCTGCATGGCTCCATCGGTTAAGCGTCCGATTTCGGTTCAGGTCATGATCTCACGGTTCGTGAGTTTAAGCCTCGTGTCGGGCTCTGTGCTGACAGCTCAGAGCCTGGAGCCTGCTTCGGATTCTGTGTCTCCCTCTCTCTCTCGGCCCCTCCCCTGCTCATGCGCTGTCTCTTTATGTCTCTAAAAATGAATAAACGTTAAAAAAAAATAAATGACAATATTCCAGAAAGTGTAAGAACATAATAATAATAATGTCTAAAGTCATCCGATAAAGATGAAAGGATTTTCTTATTTTTAGTACATTTTTTATTGATCATTAGAAAAAAAATGAATAGCTTTCCTGATGTATGTAAGTGTACAGTTAAAAGCTAAAAAAAGTAGATCCAGCACCACAAGTAATATAAAGCTATTTCCTAACATATAAAAACAGGAAGTATGTGGGGCACCTGGCTGGCTCAGTTAGTGGAGTGTGAGACTCTTGATCTTAGGATTGTAGGCTTGAGCCCCACATTGGGTGTAAAGATTACTTAAAAATAGAATCTTAAAAAAATTGTAGGAAGTGTGTAATACCAGTAAGCAATTTGGAGTGTGTGTGTGTGTGTGTGTGTGTGTGTGTGTGTGTGGTTGAATATAAATGAACTCTTTGCCTGACAGGTTCACTCAGCTCTAAAGTCTAAGTTAAGGCTGAGCACATGATTTGAAATTGACTTTGGAGATCAATCATCACAGACAACAGAAGGGAAAAGCCCTTACCTGAGCTTTGCACGCTGTCCTCTGTATCCTCTGGGGATAATAATGACAAAGCATTTTCTTTATGACAATAAAAAAGGTATTATTAGAAAGTTATTCTATTCTCTTGTGTGAATTTCTTGGAAATTTATTTTTAAATATATTTTAATATGAATTTAATTTTAAAAGATTTCCATGAAAATGTGTCACAACCCTGTTTGCATCATGAAAATTCGTAAGGACGAAAGAGAGATAAGCTTAAGGTGGACTCCAGGAATGTGCCCAACAGCATGACCTTAGAGACCCAATCCAACAACCAGAAGTTCGTCATCTTAGTAAAGTTTGAGCAGCCATAACTGCTTGAACAACGTATGGCAGAACCTGGCTCTGTGGCTTCGACTCCCCCTTTCTCCAGCACCCCCAAAGCAGTTGGCCATTGGGGCTGAGCCCAGATGGGTTTCCTCCTACTGCTTATCATGCCACACTGGCCCCCTGGGTGGCTCTGAGCTTCCTGGCAGCGGGAAGACTGAACACTGGCCCATCCGGCCGGCACTGTAGGCTCCAGCAAAAAATGCCAGGCAGCACAGGCTCTTCTGCTAATGTTTTTGGTCGGGTGTCACAAACACTCATCAAGAATGGAGAAAAGAAGAAAACCAAAAGGTTTGTTGTCCACACGTGATCTCAGTGGCTGTGCCAGTTATCAGTTTATTGCTACTTGGCTCAAAATCTATGCTTTATTGTCTGCTCTGTAGTAATGGGCTAGACACTTTGAGCACTTTTTGTTTGCAGCAGGCATTTTGTTAGAGTTAGTCAATAGAAGATGCTGGAAGGACACTGCAGGAGGAAGGGGCTTCTCCTTCTGGTCTGGTTTTTCCATTTTTCCCCCCCAGATTAAACACATTTGCCCAGCCAGGCCAAAGCAGCCCTGGGCGGCAGCAGCACCCCTGAGGTAGATGGTTGGTATTGGGGGGCCTAGATCTCCCTTCCAGCAGGTGTGCCCACCCCCACTGTTGCTGTGGTAGGTGTGGGGGGGGGGTGTCGCTGAATCCACAGTTGCTGCCTTGACTCAAGAATGGCCTCAGCTGCGTCGCTGCTGCCCGGGAGGCTCTGCTCCGCTCTCACTCACCCCTGAGCTGCCCAGTGACTGACTGATGAAGGGCACTTAACTTCCGAGCTGCGGTTTGTGCCCTAGAGAACCGCCAGGGGGTCGCACTGAGCGAGGCTTCGCGGAGACCACACGCTTGCTTCACTTTACTCCCCGTCCCGCTCTGCTTCCCCCTTCCTGCTTCTCCCATAAAGCACTTGCAGCGAATTTGCGTCTCAGGTTCTGTTTCTGGGGAGCTCGGCCGAAGGCCCACCCGCAAAGGGAGGACGCCCCTCACCTGGAAGGGCTGCAGGCAGCCTCATTCCTAAGAGGAACCCGAGAGAAGGCAGAGCTGGGTAGCAGCCCTGCGCCTTGTCCCAAACTCAGCAGCCCCAGCTTACTCCTCCTCCGCTGGACGAAGGGGTAGAGAAGCCAGGGGTACTCGTGAGTACTGGAACCACAGAGCTCCCTCCATCCACACAGAAGACAAGAGCGGGGAAGAAGTATCACCACCGGCTCCATCAGATTATTATTATTATTATTATTATTTTTTTTTTTATTTATTTCTAGGAAAGAGAGAGACAGTGTGAGCAGGGGAGGGTCAGAGAGAGAGGGAATCACAGACTGAAACAGGCTCCAGGCTCTGAGCTGGCAGTCAGCACAGAGCCCGACGCGGGGCTCGAACCCACGAACCGCGAGATCATGACCTGAGTGAAAGTCGGACGCTTAACCGACTAAGCCACCCGGGCGCCCCAGATTATTATTTTTTTTTACTGTCACACCGTTGTATTCGTTTCCTAAGCCTCCTGTAACTAAGTACTGCAGACCGGGTGGCTTAACCCGACAGAAATGTATTCAAAGGGCCCCTGGGTGACTCAAGGGGTTAAGTGTCCGACCTCGCTCAGGTCATGATCTCCTGGTTTGTGAGGTTAAGCCCCTGCTTTGAGCTCTGGGCTGACAGCAGCCTGGAGTTTGCTTCGGATTCTCTCTCTCTCTCTCTCTGCCCCTTCCCCACTCACATTCTTTCTCTCTCTCTCTTTCAAAAATAAATAGGGGCGCCTGGGTGGCTTGGTCGGTTGAGCGTCCGACTTTCGCTTAGGTCATGATCTCGAGGTTCGTGGGTTCGAGCCCCGCGTCGGGCTCTGTGCTGACTGCCAGCTCAGAGCCTGGAGCCTGTTTCAGAGTCTGTGTCTCCCTCTCTCTCTGAGCCTCCCCTGCTCACGCTGTCTCTCTCTCTCTCTCTCTCTCTCTCTCTCCTAGAAGTAAATGAAAATATTTAAAAAAAAAACAAAAATAAATAAACATTAAAGAAATTTATGAAATCTACATATCAGCAGGGATGTCCTGGGTTTGTAGACGCATGACTCCAATCTCTGCCTCCATCATGACATTCTTTCCTGTGTCTTTGCATAAGGACATCAGTCCTACTGGGCTTAGGGCCTACTGTACTCCATGGCCTTGTCTTACCCTTCTGCAACAACCTATTTCCAAGTAAGATTACATTCGGAGGGCCTGGGGTTAGGACTTCAGCATATCTTTTTGGAGGGCACAATTGAACCTACTGATCACATAGGTCAAATAAGATTCAGCTAGAAGGCGGTCAACCGGCTTACACCGGTGTCCCTCCTCTGTGTTTTCTCAAGCACCTGCCTCTGTGTGCAGAGGGCCCATCTGTATTACAGCACCTGCTACATTGTTCAGTAACCATAGCTCTGCTCTGATTTCCTCTTAGGCCGCAGTGTCTTGAGGGCAGGAGCAATTTATTACTTGGCACCCTCAGTGCCTGGTATAAAACCTGCCACATAGGATTCACTCACCAGGTGCTTGTGGAATAAAAGGAGAATGATTCTAGACTCTCCGATACAAATTGGCTCAGATTACTGGGTCTGTGGCTTAGCTCTTCTGAGCCTCTCTAGTTTGCTCTTTGTAAAATGGAATCAACCAAAACTAACCCGTGGAACTGTTGTGGATAAAGTACCCAGCCCAGTGCTACAGTCCAGAAAGCGTTAGCTTCCAACCCTTCCTTTTGTTGCGTTTCCCTCTTTGAAGGTGCGGGGATTTACTTGGTATGCCCAGCGTTGGCATGAAGATGATCTTAAGCTGAAGCTATTTGAGATCCAACGGATGTAGAAAAAAGCCTCCTTGGACCTTCTCTTATGTGACTAAAAGCAGAAACTTCTGAGAAATGAGCCTGCCACAAATTCTCTTTGGGGTGGTTTCTCCTCCTAGGAGCAAGACCAGGAATAAACGTAACCGTATATACCCTCTCCAGGGGTGATTCAAGGCCATGAAGACAGAAAGACCGCCTGCATCTGTATAAACACATGTTATCACAATGGGTTTCCTATCCCCCCCTTCGTTCTCCTAAAAATCCATTCGTCTTTGCTAAAGGAATCTATTTGTTCGTCCCATAGAAGCTGTTAGATGTATAAAGCTTTAACTTGAACCATTCAACTAGCCAGCTGCTTCTTTTACTGGCTCCTGTGTATACACTGACAAACCTTTTTCTCCTGTTAATCTGTCTTTTTCCAGTTTAATTCACAGGCCATGGGCACTAAAGCTAAGAGAGTAGAGGAAGAAGTCTTTTCTGTCCTACAAAGGCTTTGGAAAAGAGCTATTGTTTTCATTTGTTGCTGTGTGTCTCGACTAAATACAAATACAAGCATCCTGGAACATTTTCTTAACAAGGATGGATGATTCTGCCAAAAACCAACAAACCAAAAAGCTCCAAAAAGCCAAATCACTGTGATCATTATTGTACTCATCAGCTTCTAGCAACTGCTGAACCATGTCCAAACCACAGATGTCCACAGTGACCCCTCCTTCCCTTACACACAAGGAATACGCAGCAAGTTTAATTACATTGTTAAAACGTGTACAGTTTGCAAGGGAAGAGGGAAAGAATACAAACCAAAGTGTCAGCATGAGGTATTTCTGGATGAGGACATTTAAACATTTCTCCTCCTCCTCCTCCTCACCCCCTCCCCCTCCTTCTTCCTTTTTTTTTTAGTTTTTCTTTATTTTCTAAATCTTCAGCAGCAAATGTCAGTTTTATGATTTAAAAAACTCTCTTTTCTCCCTAATAAATATAATTTTAAAAATAGGGGCACCTGGATGGCTCCTTCAGTTAAGCATCCAACTCTTCATTTTGGCTCAGGTCTTGATCTCGCAGTTCATGGGATGGAGCCCTACATCAGGCTCTGCATTGACAGTGTGGGGCCTGCTTGGGATCCTCTCTCTCCCTCTCTCTCTGCCCCTCCCCTGCTCAAAAAATAAAAAAGAAAAGTATTCAGATGTACAAGGTAGGCAATGTTTCCTAGATCACTCTTGCCTGTTGGGTTTTGTTGTTGTTTGGTTTGTTTTGACCTTCAATCCAGATTTGACATGTTTTTTTAAAACATATGCTGCATATGTAGCATTCCTTGCTGCTGGTTATATAGGCAGCAGAAGGTAAAGTCATTTCCTCTGCAATTTTGTAGTCTATTCAAGGGTTAAAAAAAGACACAACAGGCCCCAAATGGAATTGTAGCAGGATTGTCGCACAGCAAGTCTTTTCTTTCCAGGAAGCAACTTTATTCATGCTCGCTCAGCTCAGTTGGGTTTGTACCTAAAGAACTGAGCTCCTGAGCTCTGGGGGCGCCTGGGTGGCTTAGTCTGTTAAGCGTCGACTTTCGCTTAGGTCATGATCTCGCGGTTCGTGGGTTTGAGCCCCGCGTTGGGCTCTGTGCTGACTGCCCGCTCAGAGCCTGGAGCCTGTTTCAGAGTCTGTGACTCCCTCTCTCTCTGACCCTCCTCTGCTCACGCTGTTTCTCTCTCTCTGCTAGAAATAAATAAAACGTTAAAAAAAAAAATTAAAGAACTGAGCTCCGAACACCACATGGTGTAATTTTTTTAAAAAATGTATTTTCTATTTCTTCGTCTTCTGTATATAGTAACACACAAACATGCATTCTGATTAAATGGTCTCATGTTACAAAGTTGTGAGGATGTCATCTGTGCGTATAGCAAGGTTGCCTTCAGGGTTTCTTTTCCTTCGCATTCCTTAGGGAGGTGACCCTACCACAGAGTCACTTGTGCTAAGCCCACACCACCAACCCAAGACCTGATACCTAACTTAATGTAACCGTAGTTGTAACCTGACTAAAGTGAGTTCGCTTCTTGGTGAGTTTCGGGTAGAGACGACTCCAGATGGAGGTGTCACAGGAAGGAAACTTTATTTGCAGCAAGTAAGGAGATCACAGGGGAAAAGTTCCAAAGCCGTAATTCCCAGAGTAGGGGCGAGTGGGTTTCTTCTATTCAGAGGTAGGATAAATATTCAGAAAGGGGATTCAGAAAGTGGAGATTTTACCACTATAATGAGGCGGAGGTAACAGGAAGGCACTGCGGGCATACTCCAAGAGCAGGTATAAACTAGATGGGGTCATGGGCTCCAGATCTCAGGAAGGCAAGCAGGGCACTGGGAGTTTAATCCCTGGTTTATTATCTCTGATCAGGTGTGTCTGTTTCCAGGCCCGGTGGAGACTTAGTTTTTGCATTCCCTTTGCTCCCCTGAACTCCTTCCCTACTGAGGTTTTTGCATTTCTTTGTAATTCAGCACCTCCAGGGAAGTTCTGCAAGCGGTGTGCTCCGGCAAGCGAGGCACTGACCGGGGAAAATAGCTGCGGGCCTAAAATGACTTCTCTTGTTTCACAAAAGCTTTGTCTTACCTTTTCTTTTTCTGGTTCACAGCCCTCTCGGGAGCTTTCCGGGTGCAACCTGAAACCCGCTTCAGCAATCAGAGGGCGGGGAACGACCAAAGAAGAGGCAGGCCACCTCTGGTTGGTAGGTGGCAATTTTAATAATTGCAAAGGTAATTTACCTAGGAGGCTTGTCTTGGGCCCGAGCACGATGAATAGATAGATCCCCGCACCCCTCCTCCAAATCGTAAGAGTTTATAAAGAGGCCCTAACTGGGTCAGTCAAGTACACTGTTCAGGTGCTGTCAATATCACATCACCATCTCAACGCCCTGTCTTTAGAGCAGCCTCTGGGAGCGGGAAAGGCAAGTGGAACCCACGTGCCAAGGACGGAGGGCGGGGGGGAGAGTCTCCGGGAGCCCCAGTCCAGCTCACGGGGTCTGTTGGTGGTCCCGCCTTTTTGATGATCTGGAGACCCCTCTTTCCGCTTACATAATGTCTTAATCTCTCCCTGGAATGGAATCTTAGACCAGTCAATCTGGAATTACCTGATTAGCACTAGAGAGGTAACCTGCCTGACAGACCCTTGTTGTCCCCAAAAGGAAGGTGGCCTTGCCACAAAAAAATCGACTCTTTGCTAGTACCTTCCTTGTCCTGGCCCTTCGGCCTATAAAAAAGTCTTTCTTTCATTGTGTACAGGTGTTTGGAGCTCCTTTCTCCCTGCTGCGTGGGATTCTGATTCATGACTTGAATAAAGCCAACAAGATCTTTAAAATGTACTCAGTTGAATTTTGTTTTTTAACACAGGGTTCAACATTCGCCTCGCAAACCTGAAACCAGAGCTCATTTTGTTTTGTCTGCCCAAAATATTCAACTGGTCACTACTCCTCACTAGCGCTCAGCTCTGGGAGCTGTTTTCATCAAGCAGACCTCCTATTCACAAAGGAAAGGAGAAATTTAAACAAGAAAGGAATAGAATGATTTCTTGGAAAGGACTATGAAATAGTGACATTTCCTTTTGAAGCAAAGGTGATTTTAAGATCACATACAAGCTGTTTGAAAACAATACTAATGTTTATTATAACTTGATTAGGGACAGGTTCTAAGAACACTTCTACAACAGAGAACTTAACCTTGAACTGAATTAAAATGAAGAGAAAAGAATAAATTGGTGTCAAATAGCCTTATTAGGAAATGAGAAATGCATGTCCACATCTCTGACAGCTTTTTAACTCTTCTAATAAACTAGCATGTGTTGCAGAAATACGATTAAAAGTGAAATGCCTTCATAACTCAGAAAACCTCTCTACAAGGAAGAGAAAGAAAATAATTTTATTGAATGAGCATTAAACCAGATTGCGATACGCGTCTCTGGCCATCTGCTAAAGAGATGGCAGAGACAGTGGGGAAATCTTGCTCCCTTACTGTTGAGCAGATGCACCGGTGACATTCGGTAGGTTTTGCAAATGTGAACTTCTGGTAGATTTTGCAATGTGGACTCAGATGAGAGTTGAAGTTAAGCTTGTCTTCTCCTAGGAAACTGGGAGGTAGGGCACCATCTTCCTTGATGATTACATTTCTTGGCCCTCGGGGGAAACATTCCTGAGCTGTGAGACTGGCAAGAGACTGATGCAGCCATTAAAAAAAAAAAAAAAGATTTACATATGTTTGAAAAACAGAAAGAAATTCTGAAAGGAAAGGGAAAGGAAGGGTCTCTTTCCTTGTTTCCAAAAGGAAGAATTAAGCTTATCTTGAAGCCCTTTACATATACTATGGGGTAATTTCTCAATTCACCTAACCTGTGTCAGATAATGAGGTGGGAAAAGTAATTTGGTGAATGTCAAATGTGCAGTTTTTCCTTTTTGGCAAAACAGGAGAAACATACTCTTTTTCCGATTGCCTAGACAGGGGTTTCTTAACCACTGCGCTATAAACATTTTGGGGGCAGATGATTCTGTGTGGTTGGGATGGACCTGTGCATTGCAGGATGTTTAGCAGCAGCTTGGCCTCTCCCCCGACTAGCTGCCCCTAGGACAACCCCCTCCCCCAACTTCTGGCAATTGAAAATGTCTTCAGTCATAATCAAGTGTCCTAGCCGGAGTGGGGGTGGGAATTGCCCTTGGGTGAAAAGCACCAGTGTAGACAAATGATCAAAAAACATGGCCCAAACAAGTAGTTGAGCCTCGCCTAAGCTGGGATGCCAGCAAGCCTTTGTCCCTCACTACCTGAGCCACACCTGTCTGAGGCATGCTGGAGCCATGGGAGGTGGTGCATGGCCAGAGCATGGCTATCCGGAGGGACTGAGAGTCAGTCCTCTTAGTGGAAGACATCTCTGTTTTTACCACCCAGCCACCGGTTTCCTTCCCCACCCCCACCCCAACTATGACTCTGGTCATTCTTTCTCAGTCCTTGTGATGCAGGGAGGAGGATTATGACCCAAATCATTGTAGCTCCAGGGCTTGTCTCGCATCCGAGACCTTGCCGATCACCACACTCTTTCTTTCTGGCTATCATGAAAAAGATGAACGAGGAATGCATTTTTGGATAGTTTTGCCTGGCTCTGAGGGTATGATCCTGCAGGCAGCCATCTGGCCACCATCATGGGAGAGGCTGACTGAGAATGGAAGCCAATCAGTGGGAAGCACAATTGAGATACAAGGAAACAACAGCCTGGACACAAAATTTGAGCCCTGGATCTAGCCCTTCCTGAAACCATTGTTCCTGAATTTTCTGTTAATGCGAGTCATCAAAGCTGGGGCTGGGACTTGAGTGTCTAGCTGGCATGCAGCACTCACAGATTCTTGAAGCTTTCCTTTCTTCCCAAATGGATGGGGAGGTGGAGGTGGATGAGCACTGTGATCTTAATCTCCCCTCCTTTTTTTTTTAGTTGCAAAGATTTTACCTCAAAAAGTCCCCACGGGCTTAACGTAACTGAGGGCCAGTAGGCAAGGGAGTCTGGGAAATAGAAGTGTTCAGACTCTGGGCCTTGAAATTCAGAGAAACAAGAAGCAGGGAATGGTTTTAAGAGCAAACACGCAAAGGACTGGCCCATCTCTTTTTCTGTGGTCACCTGCGATCGAGCTTTACCATTTGCCTCTTCTCGAGTCCTCCATGATGAAGGAAACAATGCCCACCTGTTAAACAGCAAGCCAAGTGGTTCACTTCTGTGTCTACCTACATTGCTAACTTGGTGGTACTGACTAGATAGCGAGCAGAGAACTTTGTATTTGAGAGACCTCCACCATTTCCCCAAAAGTCACATACGTGAAAACTACCAACTTACGTTGGTTTATAGGCAACACCAAACAGATAAAACACCATAATAACACTTGGAAGCTTCTTAATTCACAGGGTAGATGTGACAAGTGTCACATTCTGGAGATATGGAATGAAACCATCATACCTATGGGACAATTGTCCTACTGTTCTGGCAGATACCAGACGGAAATACCTGTTTCAAGGGTGGGATTCCACCTTCTCTTTCCCCAGAGATCACTGAAGTTCACAATGGGAAGAGCAGAAATCTGGAATGGGATTCTTGGGCCTTAGCCTGTTTAGTGGCTTGTATCCAACATAGGAATCCAATCAGTCCCTGTGTATGAATGAAACCACCAGCCATTATGAATCAGAAACATCCCAGTTATGCATTAGAATACACTATGGGAAAGACTCTCTGCTGAATTGACCAGAACGAAGTTTTGGCAGCACCTGCTAGAACCTGGTCATTTTGCAGGAAGAGCTAACAAAGCACGCCCCGCCCTCACTAACAGAAGGGCAGAGGCCACCACTGCTCTGCTTGTTCTCGTTCTTCTCCCGCTTATGTCCTTCCCTTTCCCGTATGTGTGTGGGCTTGTGCCCTTCATGCTTCTCTCAAGGACTTTCCAGCTTCTCCTGGAAGGAACACATGTTCCTCCAGCCCAACATCTTGGCAAAGATGACTCTTTTTGGCAGCAGGGCCATTAATGATAGTAGGAGCTGGTGTAAATCGAGGAACCAGGGCACAGGGGAAGGCAGTGACCCAATTACTGACAGCTGTTAGAGCCTCATTTCTCTGCATTTTAGTTTCCCCAGCAGAGTGGCATGGACACCACAATCATTAACATTTAATTTTGATTTAGTATGTCTGCGCTGGCTGGAACAACTAAAGTGCAGCCTGTTGCCTATAAAAGTTCAAGCCCCTCTGAGGTCATTCTGAACTGCACCTGCTCAGGCCCGAGAGAGAGGGAGAGGAAGCTGTTCAAGGTCATTCCAGTTTCTAAAGGCTTCTTCCCGCTACAGGAGTCTTGAAGATGAACTGAAAAGCTATGCGAAGAGCTGGGATTATTGATGCAAACCCCTCTTCCTCCTCCCCTGTGATCATGCTGAGAAAAAGAAGCCAGAACTAAGGTTGTGTAACATAGATGGCAGGAAACCAAGTATCAATCTTAGTGATGGCAGTTTTTTTAGGTGGGCTAAGCGGTACATTTTGAACATAACTCAAGAGTGATAAAGATCTTCTCCTTAACTGCACTTTGGACAGACTCCTCTGAGCCCTATTTGTGACCAGGCTTCAACTTTGACCTATGGAACCTGTGGACTCCCTGCGCAAATGACCTCATCCATTTCCCAGCCCCTCCCCCTCCCAAGCCCCTGCTAAGTAAGACTTGAATACTAACATAGTTAGTATTCATAGTATTGATGGAGGCTGCACCCTTAGGGTGACCCCAACCCCTTTAAAGTGTCTGCCTGAAGAATTACTGTTTGTTTCAGTCAAACCCTAGTAACAAAGAGGCCCCAGGAATACCCCCACCCAAAACAGTTACTTCAGAAAGCTTGCAGTTGTAAATCCTCTCTTCCCAGCTTTGAGATGCAGACCTTCACCGCTCAGAACTGTGGGCTCAAGAACCCAGAGCTGTCTGTTGAAATGCAAACCTCCAGGTAAATAACTTGGGGCTCTCCCTCCCAGGCAATGGGTGGCTTGCTCTAACTTGCACCACTACATCCTGTCACAAAGATACTAGGAGTTTGCTTCTCCTCCAGGTAAGCACCCACCAGTGAATAAACCCAGTCTGCTGGGACTCCAGCTTGGTCCCCTCCCTGCTCCTTCATTCTGGCTTTAATATACCCATCACCTCTGCATGGATAGAAGTTGAGCTCAGTTCACACTGGGCCCTTTCCCCCACTGCAGTGGTTATTAATGAATAAAGCCTATCCTTGCCACTTCAACTAGTGGCCAGCTTATCTTAGACAAAGGTTATGTGATAGGGTACCCTCCCTGAGGCGGGGTGGAGGGGGGAAACAAAATCAAGGCAACCTGGCTATATGTATATGTGACAACATCCTTCCTGACCTTGTAACATGAGACCACTAATCAGATTTAATCAGACTACATGTTTGTGTGTTACCATATATGGGAGACAAAGAAATCGAAAATGTATAAAAAAAACTACTCCATGTGGCATTCGGGGCTCAGTTCTTTGCCTGACTGAGCCGTGTCGCCACGAATAAAGTTGCTTCCTGTAAAGAAAAGCCTTGGTGTCACGACTCTTCCAGAATCCTGCTACAGTCAAATCCACATTTTCTTGCCCTAGCGAGCAAGGGTTAGTTAGATCACAGTGCTAACAAGGCTAAGGTTATGACCTTGATCTCCATTTGGCTCTGTCCATATCGTGGCCACATGTGCACACCTCTGTCAGGTGTTTCAAGAGTGCCTCTCGTTGATCAGGAGGGACGCCAGATTAGAAAGTAGAGATGGCTCAGCACAAACCTTTTGCTGCTGGTTTTGTTTTTGGTTCCTCATTACTGTTTTAAGAGCCCAAATATCCAGATGGTGTGATTTATAGTGTTTACTTTGTTTACCTCCAGCTAGAAGACCACCTTTATGCTTGCCCTCCCCTAAACGCCCTTCTTCCTCTGTCTCAGACATTCCCAATTGCCCTGCCCTTCTACCATATAGTTCATGGTCTCTTTCACCAGGGCTTTCTCAAAAACTCCTCCTCCCACTTCTCTGTCTCTAGTGCCTATAAGCGTTTCATTCTGTTACTGTCAGTGGCTCATGGGTAACTGTGTAAGAAACAAGGACCAGACATTCCACCTGTTGTTTTCCATCAGTGTCAAGCATCAGGCTAAGTATATTGAAACTGTTCAGTTAAATGCACTTAGATATTTTCATTGAGCTTTCAAACAGCTTTGACGAATCTCAACAAAATGACATTGAATTCCTTCATCGCCCTAGAATGGGCAATAGGGTGTTATCATAGTGCTCAAAGTGCTTACAAATTTATAGAGAATCAAACTCCAGTTACTGCACTCTACACAGAATAGTCAGTCTATTATTGCCTGTGGATTTTTTCCAATTTTGTGTGATCAGACAATACTATAATATGATAACATACTTTATGCCCATTTAAGAGAGAAAAAAAAAGTTTGGGAAGATGTCATAGACTTAGGTGGCTTGTAAAACTCCTCAGAGTTAGGGATTCAAGCTTCCAATGTCTGTGGGAAAGTTGTTTTAGTTTCTCTGTGTCTCAGTTTACTTATCTGTAAAATAGAAATAATAGTATGGGCCGTACAGTGTTGTTGTTAGGGTTAAATTAGTCACATGAAAGTCTTAACAACGTACTTGGCACATAGAAATTATGAGGTAAATGACTGTTATAATAGTCTAAGATGTAGAGGCATGAAGAACTTAGAATGTGGATCTTTTTGCAAAGTTTCCAATGGATATCTCAGGTGAGTAAAACTTTAAACTGGTCCAGTACTCAGAATCATTGCTAGGGGCGCCTAGGTGGTTCAGTTGGTTAAGCCTCTGACCTCAACTTAGGTCATGATCTCATGGTTTATGGGTTCAAGCCCCTCGTTGGGCTCTGTGCTGACAGCTCAGAGCCTGGAGCCTGTTTCAGTCTCTGTGTCTCCCTCTCTTTCTGCCCCTTCCCTGCTCACACTCTTTCTCTCTCTCAAAAATAAACATTAAAAAATTTTAAAAAAGAATCATTGCTACTTATTATCTTTTTTCCTTACAGATAATCAGCCATGTACATTTGAGCTATAAAAAGGGGTGGGAGAGAGGCGATATTTAGGTTGTGTTTTAAGAGAATCTTTGAATTGTTGATTCGGGAAGTATCTTAGCACTGGTTCCTACTTGGTGGAACCGGCACTGGGCTAAGATGATAAAAAAGGTCTTGGCCTTCCAGGAGATTTCAAATTAGCAGTATGAAAAAAGACACAGGCATAATGAAGGGCTCAGAATACTTACAGGAGGGAAAGAAGCATGTATCGGGTGGGGATGAGGACATCCTTGGACTTGAGCACCTTTAGTTGACACCTGACACATATTGTTCATGTTAAAGATGATTTTTCATGCACTGGGGGTAGCATTAAAGCAATTAGGAAATGAAGAGTTTGGAAATCATGGGAAAATCATGGGAAAATCCGCATGGGAAATCATGGGATCTCAAATAGTCTAGATTGGCGAAAAAAATGTATTAAGAGAATAATAAAAGGGCGGGCTGCAAACGTAGGCTGGAGATGTTTTGAGGCAATTGGATTGTCATATTGTGGAGGACACTAGATTTTGAGCAGAGAAAACATGTGCGGATATTGAAGAAAATGAATTGTGGGAAGGGTGAGAGGTATATTTAAACATCATCCACAGTTCTTGTGTATAACTAAAATGTATTTTTTTTTGTTTTTAAATTATAGGGAGTCTTTAAGAAAAATATGTACAATAAATCAGTCATCTTAGAAAATTCTTGTCAGGTGGCTTCACGCCTTCTCGGTGGAAGAGGCCGCGATCCCGGGGAAATCAGAAGGCAATCTCAGCAACTCTTCCACTTCTTCTTGTAAAGCCTCTGCTTTTTCGCGCAACAGCATCTACAATAAAGAATCAAGACATGAGGCCAAAATAGGCATTGCCAGAGAACTGTTAACATTTTTACCACCATCTATTAGATACTTGAATCTTAATACATCAGCGATCTAGACATTAAAACTAATAAAGAGACTGAAAAATAGCCACTTAAGAGCAAGTGATTATAGTAAATGAAGCTGAGGCATTTAGCTAAAGCCAATTTAGCTGAGCAATGCATTTGCTACATCAAAAGTAAAGGAGCTTTAAGACCCTCAAAGATTTGTTTTATTGAAGACTCAGCCACTTAAAAATTAACTTTTAATCTATAAAATGGAAGACAATTTTGCAAAAATTTAATTGGCTCTTGAAAATGTTATCCTTTATATATGCTTTTTATTATTCCTCAAAGTTTAGTATGCTATCTTTTAAAAACCTATCAGTGTTTCAAAGAAAATTTTATTCAAGCTCCTCAAATTAACGTGCCTAATTTCAAAAGAAACATGAAGAGCCAAGAAAGTAGTTCTAAATGTAGCACATAGTAAATGTCAATGAATATTTGCTGAGTAATGATTTTCCCTCTTAAAAAACACACTTAGGGGTGCCTGGCTGGCTCAGCCAGCAGAGTGTTCAACTCTTAATCTTGGGGTTGTAAGTGGGTGTAGAGATCACTTAAAAAAAATCCCCAAAACCCAAAACCAAACAACAACAGCTTTAAAAACAAAAGCCCAGAAATAGAGTTCTGGTATTTGTGTAGCTGGGTTCTGTGGATACTGGGGTGCAGTATCTGCATTGCATCTGTTACAAAAGTTTTATAATAAAAAGTTCAGCAAAATTACATGGAGAGAAAAAAAATCATATGACACAAGATGAAAGAGAAAAACCCACTCCGAGCATTACATAGCATTGTATACAGAAGAGATTAAAATGCAATTAGGTAAGCTTTCTAGTAGCTGAGGTAATGGTGACCATGTAAAATTAATCTCCCAATAGATCCTCTAAAAACGATACAGATCGACAAGAGCAGGTAAACTGCACAAAACTCACGTGTCAGCATTACTAGAATACAGAGAACACCATCAACTTCAAATTACTGGTAGCTAAAAATACCTGCCAATTTCCAGCAGAACCACTTCTTCCTTTTTTTATATAATTTTTTTTAGTTTATTTATTTATTTTGAGAGAGAGAAAGCACAAGCAAGGGAGAGGCAGAGAGAGAGGGAGAGAATCCCAGGCAAGCTCTGAGCTGACAGCATAGAGCGTGATGCAAGGTTTGAACTCATGAACTGAGAGATCATGACCTGAGCCAAAATCAAGACCCAGACACTTAACCAACTGAGCCACCCAGGAGCTCCAGGAATGTAACTGTGAAATTGTGCTCAAGAAGCATCACCTGCACCTAGACTTGATTTAGAGGAAATATTAGACCTTGCGCCTGAGTCTGATGCCATAAAGAATAAATCTGTTAGGGATGAGTATATTTTGCATATGGGAGAAATGTAAATAATCTGTGACCAGAGGGCAAACATTACTGATGACAGCAAATTATTTGGCACTCCCCTCATGTACAGGTGGGGTGTAATTCCTCTTCCTTTCAATCTGGACTGATCTTAATGGCCTTCTAGTAACAAACAACATACAGCAGAAGTGACACTACCTAACTTTTGAGGTTAGTTCAGAAGACGTCCTGCCTTTTCTGCCTCGGTCTCTTGAAATGTTCACTCTCTGGATATTTCCTCTTGAAACTGAGCTGCCATGCCATAAAAACCCAAGCCTCAAGGAAAGGCCATATGTAGTTGCTCTAGTTGAAAGCCCCAGATAATAGCCAATTTTCAATTGTCAGCCAAGTGAGGAAGCCATCTTGGATTTCCAATTCAGTCAAGCTTTCAGATGACTATAGCCCCAGTCAAAATTTGACTGTAATTGCATGAGAGTTCAAGTGAGAATCATGCTGCTAACCCTTTTCAGATTCTAATTTTGGAAACATAAGCAAAATAAAATAGTTGTTTTAAGCCAGTAAGTTGTTTTTCTTTTTTTAAAATTTTATCTATTTATTTTGAGAGAGAGAGAGAGGAAGAGAGAGAGAGAGCACACTTGCAGATACGTGCACCAGTTGGGGAGGGGCAGAAAGAGGGAGGGAGAAAAATCCCAAGCAGGCTCCATGTTATCAGCGCAGAGCCTGATGTGGGACTTGAACTCATGACCCTGAAATCATGACCTGATCTGAAATCAATTAGTTGGATACTTAACTGACTGAGCCACCCAGGTGCCCCTAAGCCACCAAGTTTTGAGGTAAAACTTTGTAATGCAGCAGTGTGTACCTGGAAAAATTAGAATTGGAGTTATCAGTATGAGCTCATGGCCTTTAATAATTTACACATAAGTATAGAAAAATATACAGGATTATATGGACTCTGTCTGCTGAGAGAACCTAGAAGCAATGATCATATCTCTCAGGTAATGAGCATACTTAGCCCCCAAAACTTGGGTTTTGAAATACCACTCTTTACTAAAAAGAATTAGGGCTTTATGGAAAAATGGCTGATTCCATGGTCAAGGCAAGTTGAACCTATATATGTGCAAGAGTACTAGTTATAAAAAAAAAAAAAGAAGTACTGGTTACAGGGGCACCTGGGTGGCTCAGTCGGTTAAGTGTCTGACTCTTGATTTCGTCCCCGGTCATGATTTCACGCTCCGTGAGTTTGAGCCCTGCATCAGGCTCTGTGCTGACAGCATGGAGCCTGCTGGGGATTCTCTCTGCAACTCCCCGACTTGTGCCCTCTCTCTCTCTCTCAAAAATGAATAAATGAACATTAAAAAAAAGAGTACTAGTTACTAACTTTATTGTTTCTCAGTTTCAAATCCATCCTTCATTGCCCTGCTGGAGACACTACGGTTAGATCCGGGACACACCTCCACTCGGGCAGCTGGTACAATGTTAAGCTTTGTCAACAGAGGGCACTGGAGAGACTGTAGTAGGCAGGGGCTTCTCTTCTTGGTTTTGTGTGTCTGTTTCTAACGGCTCCTGCAGTGCTAGTCCAGTGAGCTGAACAGCTGGTGGCACTCATTACGGTGAGTTTCCACAGTATCCCTGCAGACAGCTTTCCAGCAAGTTCAACGGTTACTCAAGCTACCTTCCAAGGAAGTCCAACAGCACACTCCTGGGAGCAGGAGTTTCGTCAGCATCCTAGCCGGCAGTTTCCTGCTTGCCGGCCTTGGCTGCAACGAAGAACTTACTTGCTGTCCAGTGAGCCAAAGCCGCACCCTCTCCAGTGAAGTATGAATCCCATCCCCAGGGGGTGGTGTCAGGTGAGGGTGGACGCTCTTCTTATTTGTTAAAAGTTCCATTTACCCCTTAGAAACTAACTAGTAAGTAACCTTGTTACTAGTTACTCATTCTTTACATTAAAGGTTCCTCTTCAAATTACTGTGTGGTTTCTGTTCCTAATAATTAGACCCTGAGAGATATTCCCCCAAAATAAGAAAGTCCAATAATGATGGGGACAGGTCAAAAAGACAAACTGGTCTACATCTAGAAAAGGGTAACCAGGACAGTAAATCGCCTAAAACAAGATTACTTATTTATTTAAAAAATTTTTTTAATGTTTTTATTTTATTTCTGAGAGAGAGTTAGAGAGAGAGACAGAGAGAGCGGAAACAGGGGAGGGTCAGAGAGAGAAGGAGATACAGAATCTGAAACAGGCTCCAGGCTCTGAGCTGTCAGCACAGAGCTCAAACCCACGAAATGTGAGATCATGACCTGAGCTGAAGTTGGACACTTAACCGACTGAGCCACCCAGGTGCTCCTAAAACAAGATTATTTAATATGTATGAAAGAAACAGAAAAGAGGAACCTTTGGAAGCATAGAGAGCTGTTTTCAAGTATGTGAAAAACTACCATATAAACAAAGATAACAGAACAGTTCTAGGGGGAAGCACTTACAGTGTAACGGTAGGTATTGTAAGAAGGCAACATTTAGCCTCATTATCTTGAGATGCTTTATGTAACACTACAAGTGTCCAAAAATAAAACTACCTAACTTTTGAGGTTGTAAGCTCCATGTCAGTGAAGGTGCTCAAGGTGGTTCAAGGCCAGATGTCGGGGATGCTGGGAAAGGACTTCTGTGAAAAAGATGAGGAGGCAGAATTCCCTAAGATGCAGTGTTCCTTGTAGTTCAGTGAACTCTTGAGATTGTTTAATTTTTAGGAGATCCTTTTCCTCTTTTTAGCAAGCCTTGTATCATAACAGATGCACAATTTTTAGCCCCATACTATGAGTATATACCTTTGTGTCTTGTAGTTAAATGTTTTTATGTCCAAAGTAGAAGTTGATAACACTACAAAATATCATGAAGGTTAAAAAATGGTTGGTTTGCTTACCTTTGCTGATGAAACAATTTGCTTGGCCTGGCGTCTTGATAAATGATCAATTGTTCTTATCAGTACTTCAGGATCTGCATTAGCTAAGTGTATTAGACTTTTATAACCTGCACTGTACAACTGTTTTGCTCGACCCTGAAAGGTATTACAAAAATCAGAGGATCAGAGTTTGGGATTAGGAAAAAATAATAAAGTGTCTTCCTAAAGGGAAAAATTTCACACACAAGAGAAAGAAATAGATTCAAGTAATAAAGAAAATATGAAGAGATAACAACAGAACCCTGAGAAATTTTAAAAGATGAATTTGGGTGGTTCCAAACTGCAAGATAGCTTTCTGTGTGGTGTATATTGACGGATGTGTGTTGCAACCAGGAACGAGAAACCCATTAAGGCAGTCGGGTGAGCGGCATTATTTCAGACTCCCCATCAACATGTTCTAGTCCAACAACAGCCTTAAAGCGTGTTCACATCTACTCAGGGCACTACTGGGGTGTGTGTGCATGCACATGTGCATGTGTGTTCCCGAGCAGAAGAATGCTTCTGACCGAGTAACAGAATAAGCTGAAATCAAGGGTTGGTTAAAAACATAAGGCTGAGAGCCCAGCTGAGGACATTTTCTTCTCACTCTCTTGGGAAATGGAAATCAGCCTTGTTGCCACCAAATCAGCCCTTCCCAAACGGAGCTTTGAGTCTAAACAGACAGAAGGTAATTCTTCATTAGCGTGGAGGAAGGGAGAGATGCTAAAGACGAATGGAAGCCCACATATATGTGGGAGTGTCAGTTTTATCCCTACTGTTATTTTTTTTTTTTTCACAAATGTGATTTTTTGTAAAATCACAGGCTACTTCCAGATTAACAGTGGATTTTTGGGAGGCCACGGCAGTAATTTATTAAAAAAACAAACAAACAACAACTCTCAGAGCAAATGAGGAATAAGGCTGTTATTATGACTCACCTCATGATAAGACTTCACAGAAGAGTAAAATCTGATTTTCCTGTTAGTTGAAATCATCCCATTTTCCCAACTAACTGGGAAGCTACTAACCTCTAAAACTCCAGTCACTTCCATGAGGGGAATTAGCTCTGCCTTTACACAGTAAGTCAACTTCTTGGTCAGTTCTCCCAAAAGGGCTTTATAAACCCAAAATTCCTCAAGTTCCTGCAGAATACAAAGAAATATACAGAATTTAAATCTGGTGTTATTTCAAAGTTTGGTTGGTGTGGTGGAGGGCTCAGAAAGGATGTTCCCTTAGGTTAAGTTCTGAATCTTGGGGTAAGCCAGAGATGAACAATAATTCCAAGCAAAATTATTCTAAAGAAACATTGCAGAGACTGAGGAATTTGATGCAGTGGTTTTAGGAAGAGGAAGATGATTAAACATTGAAAAATAGGTCAGTAAGAAGAGTTCTATTCATTTTTATCAAAACACCAGCAAGTGAATGTATAGTTTTTCTTCCCCAAATGACTGAAAACAATTCCCACCTCTGGGAATTCATCCTGAAGACAGAATATTACATGTGGAAGGATTCTGATGCAAGATGCAGCAATATTTAAAGCAGCAAAAATATCAGAAGCAATATTTAAGATAATAAAACACTGGAAACCATGGGTCAATAACTGTTAAAGCTGGGTGGGTAAATGGGTATTTATTATATTATTTTGTGTTATTTTATGTTTGAAATTTTCTATAATAATTAAATTTTTTTTTAATGTTTATTTATTTTTGAGAGAGACAGAGAGACAGAGTACAGTGGGGGAGGGGCAGAGAGGGAGGGAGACACAGAATCTGAAGCAGGCTCCAGGCTCTGAGCTGTCAGCATAGAGCCCAACGCAGGGCTTGAACTCCCAATCTGCGAGATCATGACCTGAGCCAAAGTCGGACAGTTAACCAACTGAGCCACCCAGGCGCCCCTAATATTTTATTTTAAAAGTCACTTTCTAACCTTTGGGTGTCATTGTGAACCCATGTGATACATAGAACAGCATTAGCTGGCTATTTGTGGCCGCTAGGAAGGCAGTCTGTGCACTGAAGAGAACACACAGAAGAGAAGAAAACCTTGGACAGAACTAGAATCCATCAACCCTGGGACTGCCTTAGCTCTAGCTTTCCTGTTACATTTGATCCTCTTTTGTACTTACTGTTTAAACTTCCATGGGACTTTCCCTTTATTTGCAGTTAAAGACATCTTAGCTAGCTAATACCATTGATGTGCTATTTTATACTACTTATGTAACTTTTTAAAAAGAAAAAAAACACTTTAAAATACTGAAAATACACTCATGAGAGAGTAAGTCTGAGTAGATTGTTTCTAGGATCAAACATCAAATTATAGTTGTTTTTCAAATTCAACATATAGATTCTTTTACTTGAACAATTCTATAAGGCTAAAGTCCTTATAGTCATAAGTAAAACAAAGGGATGGAATATGAGGGGAAGTGCCTTTAAATAGGAAGAACAACAAACATAGAAAACTTAAGAAAATAGTTTTAAAGGCTAGTCTCTCCTTATTACCCATAGTTTTTGTCTATGGCTTAGCCAGCATATGATTAGAGAATGCAAGCTAATATTTGAAACTCAGCAGAAGTAGGAGATATTTAGAAATGTGAATTTGCTAAAATAATTCTCATTCAACCCAAAGTCAAGTATTTTGGATTATTTACTCATCAGTACATATTATAGAATTAATTGCCATGTATACACACACACATAGTATATGGAGATTTAAGATGGGAAAATGAAGATTTTAAATTAAAAAATAAAATTCACGAGGCACTTGATTGGCTCAGTCAGCTAAGTGTCTGACTCTTAATTTTGGCTGAGGTTACAATCTCATGGTTCATGAATTCAAATCCTGAATCGGGCTCTGCGCTAAAGGTGTGGAGCCTGCTTGGGCTTCTCTTTGTCTCTCTCCCGATTGCTCTCATGCTCTCTCTCTCTCTTTCTCTCTCTCTCAAATAAATTTTTTAAGAAAACAACATGTATGCTTTAAAAATAAATAAAATTCATGGGAGAAAAATGTTTTTAAAAAATTGAATATAGAAACAAATATGGAAAGGATTATTACACCACTCAATAAGAAGAAATTTAAATGAGCAAAAAAGGGCTTATGTTATGAATTCATTGAAAAAACTATCCAAGAAGAAAAGTCTGGTAAGCTTTGTTGTATTTAAGGACACTCTGAAAGCTTCTTTTAGGAAAGTCTTAAATCCATCCCAAATGCATATGGCCAAAATAGTTTTCTTCTTGAATTATAAGCTAAACACTTAACATAGAAACCTAAAGCAGCTGTCAAACTCTGGAATCAAAAATGACAAAATACTGGGTAAATCAAGAAAGTATGGTCCCAGGAAGTCATAAGGTAGCTGCCAGATACTGGTAACACACTAATGAAATACTTTACATGGTTATCACTCATGAGAAGAATTCTCCCACAGAGTCTACATCAATGGAGAATTGCTGTTTTAAGAGTTGATTCCAAATACTTATAACTATATTTTCACTTTTTAAAAATTATTGATTAAAAAACTTTTTTTTAATGTTTATTTTTATTTTTGACAGAGACAGGCTGGGTGCAGAGAGAGAGGGAGACACAGAATCTGAAGCAGCTCTGGGCTCTAAGCTGTCAGCACAGAGCCTGAGGCAGGGCTTGAACTCAGACTACTAGAGAATGAGCTGAGCCAAAGTTGGACGCTTAACCAACTGAACCACCCAGCGCCCCTTTAACTTTTTTAAAGTTTATTTATTTGAGAGAGAGAGAGAGAGACAGCGAGCGAAGGAGGGGCAGAGAGAGAGAGAGAGAGGAAATCCTGAGCAGGCTCTGCGATGTTACAGCAGAGCCTTACGTGTGGCTTGAACCCACGAACCGTGAGATCATGACCTGAGCCGAAACCAAGAGAAGGCCACTCAACCAAGTGAGCCACCAAGGTGCCCCCAAATACTTGTAACTATTAACAGTGGTTCTAAGAGTAGGGATAACTAGATGCTTTCTACTTGTTCACTATTTATTTTAGTTGATTCTGTCATTTTTGTATCTTTACCATAAGTTAGTATATAGTACTTTTTAAGCAGATAAAAACAAATATAAATCAACAATGAGGAAAGAATGACTAAATGGTTTGTGAGCTGAGTAGCAGTTAAAACAAAAGATGCAGAAAGCATGTGTCATCTGTTTAATGGAATTACCTCACAGAAATGTAACACACAGGAGGAGAACGTGGCAGCTCCAGTAAGAAGACTCTGGATGTATCCTCGAGGCATATTAAATTTTTCAGACACACTCCAAATGTTGGTCTCTTTGAGCAGGGCATAAAGAACAAAAGACAGGTATAGTCTGTTGACAGTGTCCTTGTCCACCTTCTAGAAAGACACAATGAAATAAATTTACGTACTGGACCTGCTAAAAATGTACATTATATTGAAGTTGGACAAAGGTAACGGGAATGAACTTATACTACAAGAAAGTAAGAATAGAATCATTCCACAGAAATAAAACTAAGTTCTAACATATGTACTTTATAGTAATTCAAATTATCATTTTTCCATGTATAAAAAAAAGAAATAGGCCAAATTATTTCCAATTTAAACTTCTTTTTACGGGGAAGCTGGAGTGGGTTGGATTGTGTTTGCTCCCCAAAAAAGATATGTTTAAGTCCTAACCTGTGGTACCTGTGAATGTGATGTTACTTGGAAACAGGATGTTTGCAGATATAATTAGTTAAAGATCTTGAGATGAAATCACCCTGGATGTACAGTAGACTATCTTTGGGGTACTGTATTCAGTGACTAATGTCTTTATAAAGAGGAGAGGGCACTGAGTGACACAAACCAGAAGGCAGTGTGAAGATGGTGATGTCCAGTGGAGACACTGGTAGGGAGGCATTTACAAGCCAAAGAACACCACAGATTGCCAGCAACCACCAAAAGCTAAGAGAGAGGAAAGATGTTTTCTTCCTCAGTGCCTCCAGAAGGAGCCATCTTGATTTCAGACGTCTGGCCTCCTGAACTGTGAGAGAATAAATTTCTGTTGTTTTAAGATGCTTAGTGCTAATTAGTTACAGTAGCCCTAGAGAAGAATACAGGAAGGGAAGGAGCTGGGAAGGACTTTACATTTACTGTGGTATTTATAGATTGTATATAGGTGTGAATGTGATTAGACAAATGCATTTCTTTTGAAAGGTATGTGTCTTGTCCATATTGTAAACTAAGAGTAAATATTGGATTCTATGATTTCCACATAGTTGTGATAATTTATGTTTCCAAAGTTAAAACACAAACAGAGAAAAACGCTTCCTGTCGTTGACTATTTGTGTACCTGCTTTTGCCTACGGTGTCTACAGACCAGTTCATTCAAAGTATTTCATCGTCAACAAGCTACCTTAGAAACTGAGTAGCTCATGCTTAAAATCAGAGGAAAGAAAGGATGAACTTGAGAGACAAAAAGTAGGTATAAAATATAAAATGATATCCTCAGTGATAGTAAAAGAATGTCTGGGATGAGAACTTAGGGTGGCACATGGAAGGACATGAATTACAGACTCTGCATGTTGATACTGGATCACCTTTTAAAAAGGATTAAGCTGAAAAATCATGATAGCTGAATTGCCAGTGGGGAGAGACTGCTTTTTAATTTCCCAAATTTAGTGCATCTTCATTATTAACTATAATTTGAGTCAATGCACATTTTGCTTAGAATGGATTTTCTAAGCCAAGAAAAATGATATAATTGTATTATATGGCAAGATAAGATGCTTTATGCCAATTTCAAGGTCTTTTACAAGAAATGTGTAAAGAAAAGTGAGGGTGTCATTTTCAATATGGAGAAATAAATTTGATTTTAACTAAATATGTTCTCTAGAATTTAAATCAACTGAACATTTATTGACTGTATTTCATTAGAATGTAACAAAAATAAATTCTGATTCAAGTTTTAAAAGATACATTATTCTAATAAGATTTTGTAGATGTTTATTATTTGGTAATAAGTTCTGAATTAATATGTTTTCATTTTGTATTTTAAGGTTGGATATAAAAGGTTTGTTTTAAGAAATATTTTTATTTAGCATTTTAGATATTTAAAGCAAGGTAGCTATTTCTGACCCAATCAAAATATTGTGATAACATGAAGACTGAAGTACTAAACATGTATTTATAATTTTATGATATAGCAGTACTTGAGAGAGGGCATCAGTTGATTCAAATGTGAATAAACACCATCTTTCACTTTTCAAAATATAATTAGTAATATTTATGTAAATTTAAAGATATAGGGGGAAATGGTAGGTAAAATAATTAGGTTATCCAATCCAAAAGACTGAATTACCAGAAAAAAATTAAAAATGAAAAAAAGTGTATTATAAGGTGGAAAATATTAACTTAAGGAATTTGAAGGTATGTTTGCCAAAGAATTATTTCCATTCCTCTTAAAGTTAGTGTAATAGACACTGGCTTCATATTTGTTGACTAAACTTCAAAACCCCAAAATATAAGATATTGCACAAAAAGTATTAACTTATCCATTTCAACCTTCTATAGAATATACTTCAAGTACGAGATTGGAAGTTCTTTAAGGACAACAAACAGCAATAACAGAAACCTCAAACCCATCCTATCTTAGAAGCCCTGATACCAAGTAGAACGCCTAATAAAAAGTTTCTAGGGGTGCGAAAAAAAGTTTCTAGAGGGACACCTGGCTGGCTCAGTCAGTAGAGTATTTGACTCTTGATCTCGGGGTTGTGAGTTTGATCCCCACACTGGGCATAGAGATTACTTAAAAAAAAAAAAGTTTCTAGAAAATACTTTTTTCTCCCTTGAACTGATTTCAGAATTATATACTACCATAAAAATATTTTATAAGTATTTTACAATTTTTATCACATAAGCCATCAGTAGACTAAGAAAAATAGATTAAGGCTTACCTTCTTCTATGATAAGAAGCTCATACGTGCATGACAGTGTTTCAGAAATACAAAGGTACACACACAAAAAGGACATCACATCATCCAAAAATAAATACTGTCTTTAAAAAAATGCCCAAATTTCTGGCCCTCAGATGTTTTAAATAATAAACTGGGAATTATATTAACTTAAAGAAAAAAATATGAAACAAAAAGATCAAATTAACAAAAGGGATGATACAACAGCATTAATTTTGTTAAATCAACTTAGTTATTTAGGAAGAGAAAAAGGACTATGGTACCTTCTTTATAGCTTGACCTGATGCTTTCTTCCCAATAAAGTTTTCAGAGACTCCAAGAAGAGCAGCTACATTTTGTTCTGCTGGGCTGAGCTGGCTAAACTACATTAAAAAAGAGTAAATATAGAAAAAAATCAAATTGTAACTTTTAAAAATCTGCTATTTGAACCAAATCCAGTATTTCCTGTGATATCACATTTTCTGGTTTTAAAGTATATGAAGAAACAACAAAAATTTTATTTATACATATTTCAAGCTTAAAAAATATGTTATCAAAATATAACATATTTTAGCAGAACATTTAAAGACAGAGTCACGAACACTATGACCATGGACTATGGTTTCCAGGGACTGTGTGGTTATGTTTAATACTGAGATGTCTGGGGGAGAGTGAGAAGAGGGTTAAGCTTTTGAAAGTAAATGTATTGTAAAGTACCATTTAAAAAAACTTAGTTATAGGATGCATGGATGGTTCGGTTGCTGAAGTGTCAGACTCTTGATTTTGGCTCAGGTCAGGATCTCATGGTTTGTGAGATTGAGCCCCACATCTGGCTCTGTGCTGACAGCAAGGAGTCTGCTTGGGAGTTTCTTTCTTCTTGTCTCTGCCCTTCCTCTGCTCGAATGCATGAGCCCCCCCCAAAATAAATAAACATCAAAAACCCCCCAAACTTAGTTATAATTTAACAACGTGACATTAAAAAGAAAGTTAATTTCCTGCAATTCAAAGCTGCATACTGCCTCTGCCTCGTCCGTGTTCATGTCTCTGCCCTGTTCACAGTAAAAACATAATAGACTGTGCTCTACTGCCTGGTTTTGTGACAGCGGGATCAGCTCCACCTTGTTGTTGGTGATAAAACTGACATTCCTGCTCAGGTGGTAATATCACTGGGTCTGTCACGCTTGGCTCTGATACAGCTGTCATATAATTAAACTCTCAAGAAATAACTTTCACAATTTTCTTCAGCTTCTAGGCATTATGAAATGGAGTGGTCGCCAAATCATAACAATAACTATCTTTGGGGAATAGGACTAGGGATGATTTTCCTTTCTTTTTTGGATCTTTCTTTATTTTTTCAATAATGAACATGTTCATATTTAACAGAAAAGTAATACTTAAGTTACATAAACCAAAAGTGCTATTACCATATTACTATTTTAAAAATGGAAGCATGAAAGGCCCAATTTCATATATATTTTTTGGCAGAGAAAAAAAGTGAATAATCACTTGACAAAAATTACATTGTCATTAATAAACAAAATACTCTATATTGAAGAACCTTGTATTCTCACCTGTCTGAAGTATATCATCCAGTCTGGGTTGCACTGAGAAGCCATATCATAGGGAGTTGTTAGGTAAATTAGGTGAAGAAGGCTTTCGAGCACAAGTCCTTCGAGACCTTTCTTCAAGTCTCTGTAGAGAATGTCACAATAAGCCAAATCTATAGTTCCTAAAAGAAAGATACAAATATTTTATCTTTCATGATTACCAGAGGGGAAAAAAGGTGAATTTTAAAAAGGTCTTATTTAGAAGTTACCTAAATATAGCAAAAAGTCTTTAAAAGCTCTTTAAAAGAAGTTTTTTTAAGTCCAGGATAGTTACTGGGTTATATTAGTTTCAGGTGTACAATATAGTGATTCAACAATTCTATACATTACTCGGTGGTCATCATGAGTGTACTCTTAATCCCCTTCACCTATTTCACCCATCCCCCCACCAAAACCTTTTCTTATGTAATTCAGCACAACTATTTTGGAGATCATTTGACAAGTACATACCTTCTGACTCAACTGCTCTGTTTTTGGAAATCTAACCCAGAGAAACATTTCCACACATACCCAAGAATACATAGAGATGCCTGCTGTAGCTTTGTTTATAATTGAGAAAAATAAAAAACAGTGCAAATGTCCACCAACAGGGGAATCGTTAAATTACAGAATTCACAGTACAGATGATTACAGTAGTAAAAGAAAAATGAGGTATATTTAAAGGGACTGACATTTTAAGATTCTCCTAATATTTAAGTGAGAAAAGCAAGCTACCAGAAAATGCTTACAGCTGTGATTTCATCTTTTAAAATAAAATAGAAAAAAATATATAAATGTATATGTACAAATAGATGCATAAAATAATCTATACACATGTACATACACACATACATATATATATACATACACATGTTAATCTATCTATAATAATACATGGAAAAATACACATCAAATTATTAACAGTGGTTGCCCCCGGGAGAGTGAAAATGGAGCAGGAGAATGGGATTTTTCTTTATATAATTCTAAGTTCTAAGGAGTTTTTTTAAACAACAGATGTATTATTTTTCATTAAGTAAATTATGATATAGCCATTAAGAAAATATTCACTGTCATTCCATGAATAATTTCCAAGATACTATATTAAATAAAAAAAGCAAATTTTGGAATACAAATGATTGTTTACTTAAAAGCAAAAGCTTTAAAAAATCTTAAATTTGGGGCGCCTGGGTGGCCCAGTAGAGTAAGCGTCCAACTTCGGCTCAGGGCGTGGTCTCATGGTTTATGAGTTCCAGCTGCGCATAGGGCTCTGTGCTGACAGCTGAGAGCCTGGAGCCTGCTTCAGATTCTGTGTCTCCCTCTTTCTCTGCCCCTTCCCTGCTCATGTTGGTCTCTCTGTCTCTCTCGCTCAAAAATAAATAAATGTTAAAATTTTTTTTAAATCTTAAATTTGCTTGTATATGTATATATATTTATATAATGTATTGAAGTGGAATGTACAGAAAATGTCTGAAAAGACATACACCAAACTGTTATTCTTGGCAGGATATTAAGATTTGTTTGATAGCTAGGGGAGGTGGGTGTGAAGGGGGAATGACCATCTTTCTCCCCAAATACTTCTGCAGTACCCAAAATATTTGTAATTCAACTTTTTATTTATTAAAAAATTTTTTTTAAAAAGTCAGCTCTACCATGCAACATGAGGCTTGAACTCACGACCCCAAGATCAAGAGTCTCATGCTCTACCAACTGAGCCAGGCAGGCTCTCCCCGTTTTCAACTTTTAAAAGCTAAAGTAGTCGGACAGTTTATAAACTTAATGTTATTAATACGAACTTACAATTCCAATTTAAAGAAACAGGATGATTTAATTTCTACTTTTTTTCCCAGCACATTTCCTTGGAAAGTTAGGGAAACTCTTACCCTTAAAAGAAGCTCGTCCCAGTTTTGTAATATGAAAACTATATTGGAACTCTTCTTTGCACTTATCAACAGTGTCTTTTTGCAGGAGTCCTTTTTCTGTCAGGTATCTAAGTGATTCCACAGTTATTTCCCACAGGCTTTTTTCTTTCAACAAAATCTTTTGCTGAACACCAAAAAATGTACCACTCATAAAGCGATATATGTCATCAAGATTTGTTGCAATCTGAAACAATTCAGGACATGATTAGGACATTTTCCTTAATTCAAGGCATCATTTTGAATGCATGTTAATCTCCACACCTCAAAATTAGTGCAGTAAATTTGTATAAAATCAACATACTTGCATATACAAAGATAGTGGCATTTTGAGATTAATAAGAAAAAACAAGTTGAAGAAGATATCACATTCTTACTTTTTTATGAAAACATCTACCGATTTTTCATTCAAAAACTGCTCAGATTTTTCAATAATTTTTCACAATAATCTCCAGCGCTATGCTCTGTTTACTATCCAGCCAATTATCCCTAATTCCCACACAGCCCCTTTCCCAGCTTACCCCCCCTTCCTTTCCAGCCACCTGTGAAAGTATTCTTTAGCAATAAAAATTGTATTAAAGCACACACACATACACACACGCACGCACGCAAAACACAACTGAAAGTCTCCTCTGAAACAGGATCAGACAATACTTCCTAACATATCACCTAAAAATAGTTTTCTTCTCTTTTTATCTCTCTCATCTGTGTTCTTTTGCTGCTGTCTCTCCTCCCCTCATACTCACTATTTAAAACCTATAATGGCAATCGTAAGGAACACTTAACCCTCCATTTGGTTTTCAGATATAGAATTGATGCTGAATTAGAATAATTTTACATTAGCCAATTTCAAAGAAATCAGCATGTTATACTAAAATGAAGTTAATCAATAAACACATTTCTCTTACTGGTGATACTTTCAACTGGAAAGCTTAAGTAGTTATTTCATACTAAAGCAATATAAGGGTTAACAAAAAAATATGATGAGGCATAGACATTTCCTATTGCTTTTCTTTCGCTTAGTAAAACTCTTTTTTTAAAATATATTTTTATTTATTTCTAGGAGAGAGAGAGAGAGACAGCGTGAGCAGGGGAGGGCCAGAGAGAGAGGGAGTCACAGACTCCGAAATAGGCTCCAGGCTCTGAGCTGGCTGTCAGCACAGAGCCCGACACGGGGCTCGAACCCACGAACCGCGAGATCATGACCTAAGCGAAAGTTGGACGCTTAACCGATTAAGCCACCCAGGTGCCCCAATAAAAGTCATTTTTAAACATTTATTTATTTATTTATTTATTTTTGAGGTGGGGGGCAGAGAGAGGGGGAGAAAGATAATCCCAAGCAGGCTCCATACTGTCAGTGCAGAGCCTGATGGGGGGCTTGAATCCACAGACCGTGAGATTATGACCTGAGCCAAAACCAAGAGTCTGACACCCGACCAACTGAGCCGCCCAGGTGCCCCTTAATAAAATTCATTCTTAATGGAGTATTCGATGAGGCAAAATGGCAGTTTTAAGATATTCGAGACTGATACACTAACTCTACTGTTTGAAGATTATTACTTAATTCAAAGGTATGCAGGGATCAGAGACAAAACACACAGTGGCTAGCAAGGGTGTCTGAAATATGGCTGTGATAAATAAATGGTAACTAGAGGTTCCCTGAATGCCATGGCCCAGCCACTGTTCTGTCCTCTCATAATTCCTAGAGTTTCCTTCTCTTCCACCAAAGCAAGGATCTAGTCTCTCCTGGGCTGCTCATCAGTACCCTTCTGCCCTAACTTCGCTGCCCAAGTCACAGCCCTTGCCCTTCTTGCCTCTCACCTCTCTTCCACCTGGTTTTCCCTGTCCAGAGGACTTGATTTCTGCTTCAATTCCAACTCCAAAGGTTTTCCTGTTCTCGGCCCTGTTGTGAACCCTTACCCCAGGACGTAAGAGGAGCCCTGATGACTTGTCCCCCTCACAACTGGGTCCAGTTTCTCGAGTTCCATGGGCAGGCGTGGAACCACAGCTGCCTACCTGCTAGTCTCCTGAACCAACTGCTGCCTGGACTTCTTGCTGCTGTGCTCCAGCTGTTAAAACAGAATTTAAATGCAACTGTTGTTCCCTGTGGATTTTGCATTGCCAGGCCCATAAAACCACACCCTGGTGGCCAAGTCAGTTCTCCCAGTCTCCCTGTTATCTGGGCGCACTGGTCTCAAGTAAAGTCTCAACTCCCTCCCAATTCCACTGCCTTTTGCTGAGTCCTAACTCATATACGTATTTGTCAGAGGTATGTATTATGAATATTTCCTCTGTGCTTTTTCATTTTCTTAGCAGTGTCTTTTGAAGATAATCTAAAGAATTATGAAGTCTATTTTACTGATTTTTTTTCTCTTCATGGTTTATGTTTTTGTTTCCACATAAGAAATCTTAACCCAAGGTAACAAATTTATGCCTATATGTTCCTCTATTTTAGTTTTTAAGATTAGGTCTATGATCCACTTTGTGTTCATTATTTTGGATAAAATTAGAGTGAAGTAAGAGTAGAGGTTATTTTGTTGTTGCTCTCTGTAGATATCTAGTCAGTCCAGCACCATTTGTTGAAAAACAAAACAAAACAAAACATTATCCTTTGTCCATTTAAATATCTTGGCACCTTTTGTTAAAAACTGATCATATATGGGGAATGCCTGGTTTGCTCCATTGGTAGAGCATGGGACTCTTGTTCTTGAGGTCCTGAGTTCATGCCCCAGTTGGGTATAGAGGCTACTTAAAAAAAAAATTGATCATATAGGTGTTGACCTAAGTTTGGACTTACTAATCTATTGCTCCATATGATCCTTGCACCAATATCACATTGTCTTGATTACTGAAGCTTGACAATAAATCTTGTGAACACTTATTTGCTCACAAAATTTGGCTATTCTACTCCTTTGCATTTCCAAATAAATTCTATCAGCCTTCAATTTCCATAAACAAGCTTGACATTTTGGTTGGGATTGCACTAAATTTATAGACTTTGGGAAGTAACATCTGATCAAAACTCAGAGTTCTAATTCTTGAATATGGTACCTCTCTCCATTTATTTAGGTCTTCTTTAATTTGTCTCAGCAGTTTTACAGTTATCAGTATATAGGTATGACACACAGTAGGTAAATTTATCCCTAAGTGTTGCATGTTTTTAGATGCTATTGTAACTGGAGTTGTATTTCCAATTATTTGTAGTGAGTATACAGATACAATTGAGTTTTGTACACGGATCTTGTATCCTATGACACTGCTGATTACACTCTAATTTTTTTGTACATTCCTTTGGGTTTTTCCTTGAACCTACTATCAGCAAATAAGACAGTTTTACTTCTTGCTTTCTAATCTATGTGCCCTTGTTTTTCTTCCTGTCTCATACTGGCTTTGATTTCTGATATATCCTGAAAAGTAGTGTGAAAGCAGACCTCTTTTCTTTCCAGATCTTAGAGGGAAAAACATGTAGTCTTTCAGCATTAAGTGTGATGTTACCAGCAGTGGTTTGTTGTTGTTATTTTAAAATAAACACCCTTTATTGAGTTGAAGACATTCTCTTCTAATTTGCTGAGTTTTTATCATAAGTGGGTGTTGCATTCTGTCAAATAAATAATAACACTGAATTCTGAATGTTAAGCCAACTTTGCATTACTGGAATAAACTCTGATTGTGTTGCTGTATTACTAATACTTTGATAAGGATTGTTATATCTATTTTTACCACAGATATTGGCCTGTAGTTTTCTCTTCTCATAATATCTGTCTGGTTTTTGTGTCAGGGTAATAATGCTGGTCTCAAAAGATGAGATGAGCAGTGTTCCCTCTTCCTCTACTTTCTGGAAGAATATGTGTATGATTGGTATTATACAGTTTATCAGTGAAGTCAGTTGAGCCTGGAGTTTTCTTTGTGGCAAGTTTTAAGTTATAAATTCAATTTCTTTAATAGAACTATTTAGACTTTCTGCTTCTTCTTCAGACAATTTTGGAAATTGTATCTTCCAAGAATTTTCCTCATTTCATTTAAATAATTGAATTCATTTTTCAGCATTCAAGGATTGTTATTTAAGGATTATTCATTACTATCCTTTTAATATCTCTAAAATCTTTAGTGATGATCCTCCTTTCATTACTAATCCTGGTAATTTATGTGTTCTCTCTTTTTCATCTGTTATAAAATCAGTGAATAATCTTATTGATCTTTTCAGAGAACTAGATTGTGGTCTCATTATTTTTTTTCTCTAGTTTGTCTACTTTTTATTTCATTTTTATTTTTACTAATTATTTCCTTCTTTTTACTTGGGATCCCCACCCCCCCATTCTGGTTCCTAAAGTAAAACTTAGACCATTGAATTTGGATTTTTCTTATATTCTAACAAGCATCTAAAGTTACAAATGTCCTTTTCAGCACTTCCTAGGCTTCATGCCACTGGTTTTAGTATATCTGTTTTCATTTTCATTCCATTCTAAATATTTTCTATTTCCCTTGTGATTTCTACTTTGACCACTGGTCAAATTATGCTATTTAATTTCCAAATATTTGGGTAATCCCCTATTATCCTTCTATTATTGCTGGTATACTATAATTGTTTTCATTACACACAATACCACATTGGATTTCAATCCTTTAAATGTATTGAGACTTGTCTATGATCTCAGAATATGGTCCATGTTGGTGAAATATTTCCCGTGCACTTGAAAAATAATCCAAACACACACAATGATACACTGGAAAGAGTACAGGCCAGCATGGCAGGAAACTAAATTATAGTCCCATCTAAACCATAATTCACTGAATGATCTTAGACTACTCACCAATTCTATGAGTCTGTTACCTTATCTAATATATAAATATAATAAGACTTGATGATCTTTATGATCTCTCCCTCCTTCACTAATTCCTTGGCAACCTGCCTATTGTAAGGATTTATTACATTATACATGGATTACTACAATTGCTTTTAAACTAGTCTTGCAATACTTATGCATGCTATGATCCCATTTTACAGATAAGGCAACTGAGTGAGGTTTAAGAGAGAGCTAATAACTTACCCAGGGTAATAAGAGACAGAGTTGGGACTGGGACACAGGTTGTGTGATATCAGAGCTCTTGCTCTCAACCAGCACACTTTACTAATTCTCCACTGATAAGTAACAGTGTCGCAACCCTTTAGTCTACTATTTAAGGATGCTCTCCTATCTTCCCCAAATTATAGCACACAATCTGGCCCAACTCTTTCCACCCAACCTTCACCTCTTCAGGATCTGTAGCCCTTCTCTAGAACTACAGACTCTAGTCTGTTGACTGATACCCCACACCATCTTAAGCTTTCTCATCATTTAGTCTATATTTTAGAATAGCTTATTCCTTCCCTCTGCTTATCTACAACTTCTTTTTATTATTTATTTATTTTTTTTGAGAGAGAGAGCGCGAGAGCGAGAGAGAGCACACAAGCAGAAGAGGAGCAAAGAGAGGGAGAGGAGAGAGAATCTTAAGCAGTCTCCATGGTCAATGTGGAGCCTGTGGGGCTCATGGGGCTCAATCTCAGGACTGTGAGATCGTGACCTGAGCTAAAATCAAGAGTTGGATGTTTAACCAACTGAGCCACCTAGGTGTCACTACCTACCACTGATTCCTTTTCTTCCTTATAATCTTTCACTATTCTGAACTTCTAGGGAATATTATAATATTACACTATTCATCTATAAGGTAATCAAAACTTATCGTATGGTATCTTTTTTTATTAGGTACCTTTTGTATTTTCACCCAAACTGTTTGCGCTAATAAAGGTAGTCTGCAAATTAGGTAGGTAGGGTTAAGAGCACTGGTTTTGTAGTTGAACAAAGCTGAATTCAAACCCTGGCTTTGCCATTTTATGGCCAAGTGCCCTTAGACACAAAGTTAAAATTTACTTACGAATAACCCTAAAAAAGAAGTTTAACTAAAGAGTAACCCTAAAAGAGAGCTAATCTCTAAGAAAAGGAGTGTTTTCCTATTATGCCTTTTCTTTTTCAATTTTTTGTCTAATAAAGGCTATACTGATCTCACAAATGTTTATAATATCCTAGAATGATCATAGGACTACAGGTGAACTTTATTCTATTATTAGTAAGCGTAGCCATGATGAATTACCTCACACTGGGAGCCGTGTCTTTACAGCTTCTTATAATCCCCAGAGTATCCAAAAAGTCTCTCACTTACAATGATGCCCAGTCATGATTTGTTGATTTTTCGTATTTCATACAACTCAAAGCATTAAAAATGCACATGCAAATCTAGATTCAGATTTATCATGTCAGACTGTTCTTTTCCACATCAGATTAGAAGTTAACATTTTTTTCTACTTTACAGTTCTTATAACTTTTATCTCTATTATCTCATGTAACAGTAATAATAGTTAAAAATATTGAAAAATACCTTCAAACCAATCAAAGAGAGAAACAAAGTTTGGATTCCCTTGGTGAATTCTTGAACAAGATGGCTATAACAGTTTTCCAACGGTCTGCTTATTAACTCCAATACCTACAAAAGTTAAAGCAATATTAAGTTTTGTGTTATTACAAAAAAATAAAGTGTTCCATAGAAAATTTTCTATTTTGCATAGATCTGGAAGTAGGGGGAACTTAAAGACATAAAGACAAACAACTAAGAATTTAGCAGGTGTTTTCATGGAAATGGAAGTAAGATAAATAAGGAAAATACTTTTTATTGCTTGTCTGAAATATAAAAGTATTCAAACTACTTGTTCTAATTCTTAATCATAGAGGACAAAGAAACATTATTTAAAGAAATATTAATAAGTAATTTTTAAAGGATGATATATATCATAAAAGGGCTACACCAAAGACCATAAAAAGACCAAATGACTAACCAACAACCAGATGGATTGTTACCTGTTGCTTGTCTTTTTCTTGCAGGATAAGGATACTCTCCCCAATGGAATCTATCCCAGCACGGCCAGCTCGGCCAATCATCTGTTTATATTGGTTCCTCTTTAAAAATTCCTTGGCAACATAGGGAGCTCTTAAAATAACTCTATGGAATTGATAATATTAATTAAAAGTGATAGCCCATCTATAATAATAGCATCTATTTTTTAAATTCTGAATTTCTTTAGTTATCTGATATTAAATTTAATGACATGTTAACTCAAAATAATAAGTGACTACTATTTACCAAGGACCTGTGATGTCCTAGATTCTTTGAGTACATTATCAGTAATTCTTAGAAAATTCTTGGTAACAATATTCTTCATTATTTTATTTTATCTTATTTTTTACAAAGGGGCTAACTGAAGCACAGACTAGCTAGTGGCTTACTTCAACACACAAAACTAGTATTTACCACAACTATGGTTTGAATGTGTTGGCCTAGCTACAAAGCTTATGATTGCCACTAGAACAAAAGTGATTCTATACTCCACAAATGTAAAATCTGACCCTGCACTACCAACATATGCTTGCCTATGTATGTATGTATATTACTGTCAACCATATACAATTACAAGTTTCAACTGTTTTTGACATACGAACATGGTGCTTTCAATCTTGCTCATGTATATCGAGGACTGTAGCCAGTTCTCCTGCTCAAAAGTGAGAGGAAACCTGCCATTTATCTACTAATGAACCTACTCCTTTATTTATAAATCTCCATGGACAGCCAAGATTATAAACACTTGAAGAAAACTAAAGACATAAAAGAAACACAAGAATATGCAGAATAAATGGTAGAAATAGGGAACTGAAAGAACTTTAAAAAATTCTAAATCTTGGGGCACCTGGGTGCTTCAGTCAGTTAAGCGTCTGACTTCGGCTCAGGTCACAATTTCATGGTTTGTGAGTTCAAGCCCTGCGTTGGGCTCTGTGTTGACAGCTCAGAGGCTGGAGCCTGCTTCAGATCCTGAGTCTCCCTCTCTCTTTGTCCCTCCCATACTCATGCTCTGTCTCTCAATAATAAACATTAAAAAAAAATTTTTTTTAATTCTAAATCAGTATTCACAGAAAATTCTAGAGGGTATTGTATTCACAATATGAGAACAGACTGTTATAAACAAAGAGCAATAAGAGAAGATAGTTCTTAGAAATTATGAAAAAAATTTAAATTCATTAAAAAATTCACGGAATAACTGAATAATGAATAAACATAGTTAATGGGAAATAGTAAAAAACTGATTTTGTCATATAGAAGGTAGAGTTGAAGAAATCACATAGCTCATATAGACTGAAAACTGTGTAAGAAAACTTGAGAGATTTGAAAGCCCAATCTACCAGGCTTCAACCCTGTCCAAGTGAAGTTATAAAAACAGAAAACAGAGATAATGGAGAAAAAAGGAAAAAAAGAAAAAGCAAAAAAAAAAAGTAAGATGAAAGCATAAAACTTCTCTTGGGAGGGGGAGGGTGCAAATGAGTGAGAGGCAGAGAGAGAGAGAGAGAGAGAGAGAAATGGGGCTCACCTGGGGCTTGTGTTTTTGTTTTTTTCTTTGAAGTGGGGCTTGTGCTCACCAAAGCAGGACACAAGCTCACCTGATGTGGGACTCGAACTCACTAACCGTGAGATCATGATCTGAGCCGAAGTCAGATGCATTAACGACAGAGTCACCCAGGTGCCAGAGGTATAAAAGGTATAAAACTTTACATTGAAAGCATTTTCCCAAGTGTTAGGACCTATGAATAAAAGTGGCTAAACTGGGATAGTTGGGATTAAGAATTAAATTTCCAGGGTTCAAATCTTGGTTTTTGAAACTCATTTGTTGGCATGAGGTTGGGTACATTATTTAGTTGTTCAGTGTCTCAGTTTTCTGTTCTATAAAATGTCGATAATAAAATATAACCTTCACAGAGTTGTCGTGAGGCTCTATTAAGTCAATGCAGGTAAAAGCTGTTATGACACAGGAGGGAGTGTAATGGCTCCAATTATAATTATGCACTATGATGAAATTTTAAGGTTACAGAGAAAAATCTAGGTTTCTGGAGAGGAAAAAGCAAACCTATGCAAAAACAAAAATGAGCAACAGTGGCTCCTAAAAGACATGGAACAATACTACAAAGTCCCCAAAGGGAAAAAATTAAACCTAGAATTCTATTCCTGGAAAGACGTTAAGGTATGAGGCTAAAATAAAAATATCTTCAGCTATAAAAAGACTCAAAAATTTTTACACCCAATTCAGCATTTAAAAAATAACTACTCAGGAGATGCCTGGGTGACTCAGTCGGTTAAGCATCCGACTTCCACTCAGGTCATGATTTTGCAGTTCGTGAGTTCGAGCCCTGTGTCAGCTGTCAACTGTGCTGTGCAGGTCAGTGCCTGGAGCCTGCTTTGGATTCTGTGTCTCCTTCTCTCTCTGCCCCTCTCCCACTCACGTGCACACTCTCTGTCTCTCTCTCAAAAATAAATAAACATTAAAAAAATTACTTGGGGCATGTGGGTAGCTCAGTTGGTTAAGTGTGGACTTTTGATTTCAGCTCAGGTCATGATCTCATGGTAGCCCCACTTTGGGCTTTGCACTGACAGTGTGGAGCCTGCTTGGGATTCTCTCTCTCCCTCTCTCTCTGCCCCTCCCCTGCACTCTCTCTTACTCAAAATAAACAAACTTAAAAAAAAATAAGTAATCAAGGATGGCAAAACTAAGAGTATATCACAGAAGGAGTATGTGAGATATAAGAGGCAGTGGTAAACCAAAAAAACCCAAGTATAATTCATAGGGTGGTTTAAATAATTATGACCTATAAGATAAAAGAAATTTAAAAATCTGGAACTAAAACTTTAGGAAGCTGCAACATATACATGAGGCAGTATAGGAGAAAATACAAGTGCTAAGACTTGTTATGTCCAGGAGAGGACACAGTTATTAACTCTAAAATGACAGAAAAACATGTTTGATTGTAACTGTTAAGATTTTAAGAGTACAATTTGAATAAGAGAAATAGGATATATAATTTTCTTTTTTATTCTTCAATTGTCTGAAAAATGGAAAACTTAATCAGTGACAGAGGTTGAAAATAAAAGAATGGAAAAAGATATACTTGGCAAAGAAAATGTAGTCCTAGTGTTCAAAATGAAATCACTCAACGAGAAAAACAAGGACCTACTGTATTGATAAAAGGTATGATTCAGCAATAAGATATTTGAAATAAATCTTTGTTTACTGAAACAGTTTTGAAATACAAAGCAAAACTTCTAGAAATGCAAAAAGGAGAAATTGACAACTCTGTAATAACAGGGGGAGACTAACACAGGTCTCTGAAATTGACAGATCAAAAAATCACAAAGAGTAAGAAAACAGAGACACTGATAGCAAGATTAACAACTGTGGTCTCATGGAGATGTCTAAAACTGCATACCCAAGAGAAAATACATGTATTTGAAAAAATGTCACAAAGTTTAAAGTCACAAATTATAAAGATCAGAAACCAATTATACAGGCCTATAGCTTTGGTAGTAACCGAAAAGATAATCAAAGACTTACTCTAAAAAACGATACTAGACTCAGAAGTCTTTATGGATGAGTTCTCTAAGTTTTCGACAAAATCCCTATGTTACATAAACTCTTTCAGATCATAAAAAATGGGAGAAGACTTGCCAACTGTTTACAAATAAAAAAATAAACCTTAATGTCAAAACCACACAGGGAGACCACCAAAGAAAGGAATTCTAATACCAGGAAATCTACTAAAGTTATTTTTCATTAAAATATTATAGGAAATAAACCACACAATTAACTCAGTAAATGAAAAACATTTGATAAATTCTCACCCACTACCGAGAAAGAATAAAACAAAAGAACTCCTGGCATGCTGAGAATTAAAAAGTTTTGAGCCCGGCCACTAGTTCCTGGTGTCTTACCTTCGAGCTGGTAGATTAACGCCTGCTGCGAGTGTGGAAGTGCAGGTAAAAAGGCACAGAACTCCTGTGGAATAGGCCTCCTCCAAGAGCTTCCTTTCATCGTTCGTTAAACCGCTGTGGTGATAGGCAACCCCAAAGGGGATGGTACGCTTTAAAACAGGACACAAGTTGCCATTGCTGACATCCTTCAAGTTCTTAATCACCTCATGTTTTTCTTCCTCCCTGTGTTTCAGATATTCCCTAGGAAAAGCGATCTGTTAGAGATACGAACCCTTGATATTATAGTGACAAAATGCCTGCTGTTTTAACTTCAGTAGATGCGTGTAAAAATTCTCTATTCAAAAACATATTGCTTTCATTAATAAGTACATAAGATGTTCTTAGAATTCTGATTCTGATTTCCTCAATTATTAGGCACTCTCAATCTTTTTGTGGATCACAGAGCCCTGTGAAAATGTGATTAAAGCTAAGGGAAAAAACCCCATAAAATAATCATAACACTTTGCTTATAAGTTCATGGACTTGCTGAAGTTCATTCCCATATTGGCTATGAATCCATGGATGCTAGGTTTTGACCTCTGCTGTAGATGTTACAATTAGTTTTTTTATTAGAACATACATTTTTATTGGCTTTTTAAAGAAATTTTAAGTCATTTTCTTCTCTGAAGATGGAAACATTTATTATCAAATATGTATTTATGTAAAATACCAACAGTCTAAACACTAGAATTTTAGAAGCTTCAATAATATCCCACAATGTCTCTGCATCTAAGAGTACCTTATTATTCTAAATTCCTTTTAGAAAAGAGAGGAAGGACTGAAAGACTAAGTACAACTAATTACTGACTGTAAAGCAACAACTTCTGAATACCAGTAACAACCAAATATAATCTATGATGAACATAGTAGACTCACAGCCTGTGTTGTTCCAGTGTGCTTCACGGAAAGAATAGAGCTCTGGCTCTATTATTCTGATGTTAACTGCAGAAGGCCAGTAACTTCATAAGAAGCTGAGGAACAGGGTTCAAGGAGGTGGAAGAAGAACAATTAAGAATTGGGAAGAAAGTAGTCAAGAGTTACGGGTGTGAGATTTAGAAGTGATAGCTGAGGAGGGAGCAGCACACTCTTACTCTGCTAGTCAGCATGTAAGGTCCTGAGAGAGAAGTATGGGATGAACTCAAGAAACTCAGTCTTCCACGGGGTGAAATACGGATAATTACCATATAATTTTAGAGAAGGGAGATCGTTTACAACTGACCAAGTGAGTTATGGTTACATGGAGACGGATTTCATGGCAGAGGCCGAGATCGGAGCTGGAAGGGGCAGTGAAGCCCCCTTTCCTGGCAAAGGGTAAAGCATGATCAGAGGCCTGGAAATGAGAAGTTCAAAGCATAAACAAAAAGGATGGAATTTGGATGAATTTCAGGGTGAATGAAGAGTAGAAAAAATAAGGATGGAAAATTTAAGTTAGATTTCAGCATGAATTCTAAACTAAGAAGCACCGTGGAAGCATTTTTAGGGAGATTTCTAGGGAAAGTGATAGGACTAAAGCTTTGCCAGTACCAGCAAATAGCGTTTAAAAGTCATTATTGACTTACAAGTCAAAGGAAGTGACAGCCATAAATCAGAACATAATTTTCCTTGAGACTGAGACAATCACTTGGGAAAAATCTGTTCCAGTCTTTGCCTGATTCTACTGCTTAGGGGATTTTACTGTACTAGCTTCCCGTGATATTTATGATAAAGAGGCACATAATTAAGATACAAGTAGATATCACAGGGCTCTCAAGAAATCATCTTTATTTTTTATAATTTTTATAATTTTTATTTTTTTGTGGGGGAGAGTGCAAGTGGGGTAGGGACAGAGAGAGGGGGACAGAGGATCTGAAGCAGGCTCTCCGCTGACAGGCTGACAGCAGTGAGCATGATGTGGGGCTCGAGCTTATGAACTGTGAGATCATGACCTGAGCTGAAGTCGGGTGCTCAACCGACTGAGCGACCCAGGTGTCCCCAAATCCTGTTTTTTTTTTTTTTTAAATTAGTTTTTCAATGTTTGTTTATTTTTGAGAGAGAGAAGTTGCAAGCTCGGGAGGAGCAGAGAGAGAGAGAGGTCAGTGCAGAGCCTCATGTGGGACTCGAACTCATGAACTATGAGATCATGACCTGAAGTCAGATGCTTAATGGACTGAGCTTCCCAGACCCTCCTCAAGAAATCATGTTTTAAAGATATTCATTTAGAACCCATTTAGCTCTAGATTTACTTTATCTACATGTAAATTATCTACATGTAAATTATAGATTAATCAAGAGCCACAAAAAAGGGGTGCTAAACTATACTAAGAACATTCAGCTAATGAGAGCAGCAAGTAATATGCAAAATATATTTTAGAGGACAATTTCCTTGAGAAGCAGTTAAGTCCTATCTCTTTTAGAAAGTATCAAGTATCTACGATAATTCATTAACTAAGAGTTATAGAAAAGCAAAATTTTAAGTGCTTTGCTGTTAAACAACATTTATGACCCAAATAAACTGCTTTCACCAAATGCAAAATAAGTCAAGGGTATAATTAATAAATCTCATGTCTTGCAGTCAAATGTTAATCCTTAAATATCCGCATCACTTAGCCAGTGCTATATTCTCTTATTCTATGAAAACTAATGATTTACTGAGACTACCTTAGTGATAATTTCATTTCCTTAGGCTTTTATAATCAATGTCATCATTGTAAAGGCAGACTGTTACCAAAATGGGAAACTCCTTGACTTTATCCTAAACATCTATATCACTGTTCTGGTCAGTAAATTTAACTATATTAGACCAATCCATGACAGTAGGACTGGATGGGGACGTGACGGCTGAATTAGAATCCAGGGTAATAACTGTCTATGAATGGTGATACAGCCCTGGCTAAGGAGCCAAAAAGAAGTCTGAAAAATGCAATAAAACTACACATGGGACAAAGATACAGAAAAAAACTGTACTGTTCATACTTAAGGTCACTTTATACTCATTGCTATGAGTATAAAAGAGCCAATATTAAAATACTATAAAGTTAAAACTGATAAGTTTCTTAATTACTTAAGAAATTCAATTCAAATTCAAATTTATTTACTTACATGTAAAGTTTACTAAGGAAACAAAGACAACATTATTTAATAACAAAGAAGTTTAAGCTAAAGATATGATTCATATCCTCAGTGATTAGTGACTGGTCCTTTGACTACCATAGCCAGTGGGTGCTGTGGTTGAACCATATGGTTGGTTGTAGGCTGAACCTGCCTGGAAGGTTTACAAAATCCTGATGCCTGGGCCCCACTCCCGGAGATTCTGATTTTCTGGGATGTAACCTGGGCACTGGGATGTTTAAAAGCCCTTGAGAGGATGCATTTGCAGTCAAGGTTTAGAATCATTGATCTAAACTGTTCTATCAGTCAGCATTCTCTTACATGTAGCCTTGAATTTTTCTTTGTCTATTTCACATATATGAATTTCACAGTTAAACTTTCTTCAAGGTTAGGGCCTTAAAATTGACTATAGCAACTTATTATAATGTTCTACAAGAAATAATCAGTGCTTTTTGAATAAACAGAACATATAGCATGTAAATTATGATAAAATAAAACAGTATTTTTTAAAGATTAACATACTTGCTTAAAAATTTGCATATCATTTCTGCTACGTTTTCACAGTTCTTCTTAGTGGGACAAAAAACTAAGCAGGAATAATTGGGAATAACTTCTGTCACCAATGCTACCAAGTGATCAGGGTCCATCTTTTTCAGAGCCTCGGAATACTGTTCAACAAGATGCAGGAACAAGACAGTTAGCAACCATGAAAACCTGTCACTTTGCCAGTGTGCTTTGGAAGGCACATAAGCCATCCTTAATTTTGAAGTTCTCATTGAATAAATCTGATCATTTAAAAGAAAAGAAGAAACCCAGATTAAATTTCAAAATGTTAAGTCCCACTTTCAGGTTATCAGGGCTTTGTTAGGTGTATTTAGTTTTAAGTTCATTATTATTTTCATAATAGAAATGTTATTTTCATTTACAGAAATGAAAAGAGTAAACGTTATTAATAACCCCCCCTGCAAGTTCAGCTCCAGTACAGCAAAAGTAAAAAGTCCACAGAGAGAAACACAGATTGAGCCTAATAATGATCAAAGGACCACATAGATGAGATAATGCTTTTCACTAATAGTTTTCAAAAGCATAGATTCAATCACACTACAGGATATATTTTCAGAAATTAAATATGTATTCATCAAGCAGACACAAGGAATTCAACAAAAAGAAAAATATAAAATTATTTAAAAGCACTGGGGGTTATATGGAAACCGACTTGACAATAAACTATATATAAAAGAAAAAAAAGTAAAAATAAAAAAAAATCTCACTTCTTTCAACTTTATTGAAAACTAAGATACAGATTTAGAATAATATACCTTTATGGAACTCTAAACTACTGTAAAATCCCTTTGTCTTCTTTTTAACATCTCCTATAAGTCAAAAACATTAACATAGTAGACATTAACATTTTATATCCAATGTCTGAACTACATAGCCCACAAAAGTTTCTTCTTGTTTTGTGCTTGTTACTGAATGAATAAACATTTAAGGGAGAGGTCTCCAGATTTTCTTGGTTCATGGAGCCCTAGGGCCAAAAGAAATACCTAACAGTTTTGTTTATTAGGTATTTAGGTGCAAACAACTTAAGTATGTACTTCTTCACAATTTTGTAGCCGTTTGAATAAATAGTACACATCACCTGAATGAAAAAAATACTGTTATTTCATTCTTAACCATAATAGCCAGCTAACAGGATGTACCCACAACTGAGCATTGCATGGGAAACAAAGTTTGGGAACCTCATATTCAAGGGATATTAATGTTACCTTATAATTCAGTAGACGTGAAAAAGTCATGCCATTCTCAGCTTTGCTGTCAACCTCATATATCGCATCGTTTATTTTCAAATATTCTTTTAATTCAACCTTGCATTAAAAAGACATTTGCAATTAATACCATATATAAATTCCTCTTTCCAAGTTTAAAATTTTGTGAAATATGTTGTAAAAAAGGACAGCAATAGAAAAATTGTAGCTTTTCTAAGGTATGCAAAACATGATTCAATTTAAAAGTTTTTTCTTTACCATTTCTTTAAGTCTCTTTTTCCCTTTCAATCAAAATAGGGATTAATACTCTTGAAGAAATACTTCTAAATTGACTAACCACTAAAAGGAAACCAGACAGTTCTGTTATTTGTCACAAGAAGTAAAAATAAGTCAATGTTCACATTCTGTCTTTTATTAAGGAGTTATCTGTGTTATTCCTCAAGATCTATAATTTTCTGTCTCATCAGTCATCGGTTTTAATTCTATACATCACCACATTGTTTTTAATTTAAGTATTTGTAGACAAAAGATGTTTATGAATACAGTTTACTGCATTTTTAAAAGAATAGTGTCTAATTTGACTATTAAGGTCAGCAAGTGTCTCAAAAGTTCTACTTTTTGATGCAAATATAAAAGCACCAAATTTTAAAATAAAATCTGGTGATTCTCAATAATTATTTTCTGAAAAGCTATTTAGACAACTGAATATGCACATGAGTACTGCAGATAGAGCATATGTTCACTATAAGCTAGTTTCAGATAATTATGAATTATATTTATTTACTTTCCTTAAGTCTTTTGGGAATACTGTTATTAGAGAGTTTAAACTTAAATCCACATGAAGTCTTAGCTTATTAAAAAAGCATTGTAACTGGGGCGCCTGGGTGGCTTAGTCTGTTGAGCGTCCGACTTTCGCTTGGGTCATGATCTCGCGGTTCGTGGGTTCGAGCCCCGCGTCGGGCTCTGTGCTGACTGCCGGCTCAGAGCCTGGAGCCTGCTTCAGTCTGTGACTCCCTCTCTCTCTGACCCTCCCCTGCTCACGCTGTCTCTCTCTCTCTCCTAGAAATAAATAAAACATTAAAAAAAAAATTAAAAAAAAAAAAAGCATTGTAACTACCAATGCATAAATATATGAAAACATTTTAACTTTTAAGATAATGTTTTTATATGCCAATAACTCAAAACATGAATGACTAAATTTTGACCAAATGAAAAAATCTTTAATAAGTAGAAAAATAGAATGTATCTGGAAAATTTCATTCAAAAAATATTCATTGAAGGTCCAGGAGCCAAGCATTGTTCCAGGTGCTACAGATACCCAAGTGACCCAGATTAAGATCTGACCCCACAGAGTTTATGTTCTCTGTACACAAACTCTTATTAGCATTTAGCTCTGGTGAGTGGAATTATACCCCTTCACTCCTCCATGGTATTTTTTACATGGTATGTTAGCTACTTTTCTTTTTTTAACTATTTATTTGTTTATTTCTGAGAGAGAGAGCCTTAGAGAGGGAGCACGTGTGCATGAGTGAGGGAGGGGCAGAGAGAGCGGGAGAGAGAGAGAATCCCATGAGGTGCAAAGAGAGGAGAGACAGAGAAAGAGAGGGTGAGAGAGAGTGTGGAGCTGGATCCAGCTCACCCAAAGTGGGGCTTGAACTCAAGAACTGTGAGATCATGACGTGAGCCAAAGTCAGATGCCTAACCGATTGAGCTACCCAGGCACCCCAGCGACTTTTCTTTCTGAGTAAGATGATGTATAACAAATCCATGCAGTGCAAACCTTAGGTACATACTGGTCTAAACTGACTGGTGTAATATTCTGCTTGAAGGAACTCTTGAAGGTCTTCAACATTGTTCAGTGTTGCACTCATGCCAATAATTTGAGTTGTTTCTAAAAAAAAAATCCAAAGGATGGAGGAAAATGTATTATTTTTAGTGTATTATAATAGTAATTTTAGCAACCTTTTTAAAATTTTATTTTATTTTTAAAGTTTATTTTTGTTTACTTTGAGGGAGAGGGGGAGAGAGAGAGAGAGAGCGTGCAAGAGGGGGAGGGGCAGAGAGAGAGAGGGAGACAGAATCCCAAGCAGGCTCCACATTATCACGGCAGAGCCCGTCGTGGGGCTTGAACTCATGAACTACGAGATCATGACCTGAGCCAAAGTCAAGAGTCAGATGCTTAACTAAGTGAGCCACCTAGGTGCCCTTAGCAGTCTCTATGAGTTCTGTATTCTAACTGAGTGATCTGGGAAAGGAGGGTGGGGAGGAGGTAAGAAAAATACAAAGATATTATGAGAGTATTATTGTGGCAATCAAAGACTGAAAACTTTAGGGATCCTGAAAGTTACTATTTGGAATTTTACAGAATCTCACACTTGCCAAGTCAGATCTTTATCAAGACTTCTAAGCAACAATAATGAGTATAAATATGCTTGTTGCTGACTATCTGGACCGTTGTGAGAAAGAGTTATGACATGTTCCACAGGTAGGGCTATAGGCAGATGAACAGGGTAGGATGCAGGGCTGAGTAGGTCCTGAACTCTTGTTATATAAAACTCTTTATGGGATTTTGCTATCAGGTTGACAACTTTTTGCCACAGGAAAGCAACTCAGGCAGGTTTTATTACTATCATCCATTTTGAAAAATTTTTTATCATTGAAATAGAGCTGACATACAGTGTTATATTAGTTTTAGGTGTATAAGAGTGATCAACAATTCAAAACATGACACACTGTTCACCACGGTTAGTGTAGCTATCATTTGTTATCATACAACATTATTATATTATTATTGACTCTATTCCCTATGCTGTACTTTTCAACCTCATGACTTATTTATCTTATAACTGTAAGTCTGTACCTCTTAATCCCCTTCACTTATTTTACCCATCCCAATGTCATCTATTTTTGGTGCATAAGGAAACAGAGGCACAGTTAATATAACTTGTTCAAGGTCACATATGTCGTTAAAAGTGAGTCAGGATTTTACTGCAGCTCGAGTCTGTCCTCAGCCACAATGCTATGCTATCTCCCAGTGGTAACACATGGTCCCCTCTACAGAGAGACAGTAGGGAAACCAAGAGAGAATGTTTCAGCACCTAATGGAAAAAAGAATGATAAACAACCCAATGCTGAAGAAAAATAAGGCAAGGACAGCCAGTGTACACTAGGTTTGACAAGTAGGTGACGATTCGCCTCTCTTCCTCTGCTTTTTATTTTTTCCATGGAATTTGTCACCATCTGATACACCATATGTTTTCTTGTTTGTCTGTTTACTGTCTGCTCACTTTCACTAAATTATAGGTTCAATCAAGGCCGGGACTTTGTGTCATTCACTGCTGTATCCTCAGCACTTAAAATAGCGTGTCTGGCACAAAGTAGGAACTCAGTAATTTTTTTTAATGTTTTATTTATTTCTGAGAGAGAGAGAGAGACAGCATGAGCAGGGGAGGGTCAGAGAGAGAGGGAGACACAGAATATGAAGCAGGCTCCAGGCTCTGAGCTAGCTGTCAGCACAGAGCCCGGTGGGGGGCTCGAACCCATGAACCGCGAGATCATGACCTGAGCCGAAGTCGGACACTTAACCGACTGAGCCACCCAGGTGCCCCGGAACTCAGTAATTCTTTTAACGAATGACTATAAAGTGCTGCAACCTGCCTAAATAATATTGCTATCAAAAATTTTTAAATAATTCTTAATATCTGCCCTTTATAATTACTTTTCCATATAAGAGCTATTGCAAAATATAACTTAATTAGTCTTGCAACAACACATCTATGAGTAGAAAGACTTTTAGAGTAAATATTTCATGCACAGTGAAAGACTCTTTGATGTTGCAAATAGCTCCTTAAAGCAGCTACTGGTGTGACGATGAGGATATTGATGGTGGTGGCAACAACAAACGCTTAGCTAGTGCTGTGTGCTAGGCAATTGTTGAAGGCTTCACCTTGTTAACTCTTATAGTCTTCACAACCATCCCATCTGGGTGGAACCATTATTATCCCCATTTTATAGATGAGGAAATGTTTAGTCACACAACTAAGCACACACAGCTAGTAAGTGGAGGATAATCACATAAATGTCTTCTAACGTTAATTTCCTTCATATTCACAGCTCTACTCGTGATTCCTCCAACAAAAGTTTGTAAGTTCACTTTAGAAGTAAAAAAAACTAAGGGGTGCCTGGGTGGCTTCGTTGGTTGAGCATCTGACTCTTGATTTCAACTCAGGTCATGATCTCACAGTTCATGGGTTCAGGTCTGCATTGGGCTCTGTGCTGACAGAGTGGAGCCTGCTTTGGATTCTCTCTCTCTGCCTCTTTGCCCCTCCCCTGCTCATTCTCTCTCTCTCTCTTTCTCTCAAACTAAGTAGATTAAAAAAAAAAAAAGAAAGAAGTAAAACTAATGCAGAATGCTAGGCTTAAAAAAAGGAAAGAAGTAAAAAGCTAATGCAGAATGTTTAAGTATCTTATTCTATGTTACATAATCTAACTAATGATAGAATTAAGTCTTATACAAGCTTCCTGAGTATAAATCAATTATATTTGGAAAAATACTCACTGCTAGTGTAGAGGACTTTTGCTAGGGTCATTTCCAGTATAGCCCCACGGCTTCCTTCACCAATCATGTGCAACTTTGAGATTAAAAAAAAAAAAGGGAGAAAAGTAAATTTGCATATGCCTATACAGAACATGCATGTATTGATATGCAATCAAGTAATCTTTGTTTTAGAACTCTTAAGCATTTTGGATATGGCAATTAGAATACATATGCATTGTACTACTGAGATTTTATGTTAATGAGGTTTGGGGGCAACATCCTGACACATCTGGAATTCATAACTGTCATTATAAAACTGAATATACACATACACATACATTCACTCTTCAAAAAACACTTAACACAAAACCAAATTTACAATTACTAAACATGAAATGTATTCACTTGTATTGTCTATTAATTATTAATAAAATATAATTATAAAATAATTATTAATAAAATGTTGGTAAACTATAAACGTAGCTACCAACCTCATCTACAACAACCAGACCCAGACTGCCGATCCTTCCAGTTTCAATCAAGGAGTTCACCAGACTATGCCCTTTTTCAATTGTGGCAATATAGAGAGACTTTTTTTCCCTTCTTTTAATTGGGGGAAACTTGCCTTTGCTTCCAGCATATTCTTCAACAAAGAAACCCAGTTCTATACCGAAACTTGACAAACCTGAAATCTAGAATATCATTTAAAATAAGCAAAAAAATTAGATAATTAACTCATTAAGAGCTCATGTCTATTTTTTAAAAATCTTAAACAGTATGTAATACCAATGAATGAGAACAAGGTCACAGATAAGGCACATATATCTAAGAAATGTTATAATTCCTGTGTGGCTCTTTGCAAAATGAACGCAGCTTTTAAACTACATAGTCAAAGTGAAGATAAATTTCAAATGTCTCCTCTTGATTTAAAGAAAATCCGCATAACTCATTTTGATAAAATAATCGATTACTTTCTGCTTGAAAAGGCAGGCTAAATATCAACAGAACTTTTACAATGGAGTTTAATCCACCAGTTTAGGAAATAAAATTCTTCTTTCAAGAGGCAACGAGTAGTAGAAAAGACTTTTGGTAGGTCCAACATACTGCTTTGCACATCCTAAAAAGTATTAATTCTCCATCATTAATAGAAATACCTCTTCTTAGTCAATGAAAAGTTGTTACAGGAATATCTGGATGGTTCAGTGGGTTAAGTGTCCGACTTCAGCTCAGGCCATGATCTCATGGTTTGTGAGTGAGTCCCGCTTTGGGCTCTGTGTTTGACAGCCTGGAGCCTGTTTCTGATTCTGTGTCTCCTTTCTCTCTCTGCCCTTCACCCGCCTGTTCTCCCCCTTCCCCCACCAACTCTCTCTCAAAACTAAATTTAAACTTAAAAAAAATAGTTGTTACATTCATGGTAGCTTTTCTATCTTAATATGAAAATGTTAGCAAATACTGCTTGTTAAAAAAAAATTGCACCTTTTCTTGGACAATTGCCACATATGGTAAGATCATTAGAACATCTCTCCGTCGGCAAAGCAGTTCCTGTAGCATTAAAATCTCAGCAACGAGGGTTTTTCCGCCACTCGTTGGCAAGGAATATATTAAGTTTTTTCTTTCTTGCACAGAATTCAGTGTTAAGCAAGTATGTTGCCATTCTGCGGAATTAAAAAAAAAAAGCATTACTTTCCCCTTCTATAATTGTCTTAAGAAACTTTTCTAAGAAGGAAAAACCAAATCCCACTGTGTGTATCAATCTTCTCATTATACATCCTTGTTAAATGTCAAACATCCCGAAGTACTCTATGGACAAGCCACTGAGTCTAATTCTAATTCAGGCCTGGGCAGAGGAGTGGGCGACTAGGCCACCTATTTACCGGCTGCACCCTTAGGTCTAAGATTCTAACAGAGCAGGTAGAGGGCATCACCTGAGCCATCGGAGGAGCTAAAGGACAGTACAAAGATCTGTGTGAATTCTAATGCTTTGCTCTCATGTTCTGCAAGGAGATTGTGTGTTTCCCTTTCTCGTCTACCCAAACAACATCCTAGAGGGAAGTAGAGGAAGGAGGGGGAAAATGAGGTTTTATACATGGCTAGAAAGGCTATTCAACTGGCTTTTATGGAAAGCTGAACTCTGGCCTGAATACCATTTTGAACTCTAATACTGAAACCACAGGACTAGAATTCTTAACTGGTATCTCTAGGAATTCCACAACGTAGCAAGGTGGAATTCATGAAAAGGATCAAATCAGATCCAAAATACCTGTGCAAACTTGAGTAACTACTCTGTAGAATAATCTGACAATGCAGATCATTAAAGGTTTGTAAAATGTGCATCAGTACCTAATCACTAGTAAAACGGGCAAAAAATATGATAAGACATTTCACAGCAGGAAGAAATACAAATGGCTAACAAATACATGAAAAGATTCTCATTTGGGTTGGCACTGTTGGCATTCTATTGGGTTGGCAAAATAAATACGCAAATAAAATACAAGTAACTACTAAAAAAAAGTAGCACCACACATATAAAAGCCAGAGCTGACTGGGGACAGAGACATTCTTTTTTTTTTTTTAATTTTTAAAAATGTTTTTAAATTTATTTTTGACAGAGACACACATAGCATGAACAGGGGAGGGTCAGAGAGAGATGGAAATACAGAATCTGAAGCAGGCTCCCAACATGGGGCTTAAACCCACAAACCACAAGATTGTGACCTAAGCTGAAGTTGGCTGCTTAACTGACTAAGCCACCCAGGCACCCCGACAAAGAGACATTCTTATGTGTGGTTGATAAGAGCATAAAATACTATCATCTTTTTAGGGGTGCCTGGGTGGCTCAATTAAGTGTCTGGCCCTTGATTTTGCCTCAGGTCAAGATCTTCTGGTTTGCAGGATCAAGTCCCCCATCAGGCTCTGTGCTGATAATGTAGAGCCTGCTTGGGATACTTTCTCTCCCTTTCTCTGCCCCTCACCCCCCAATAAATATATATATTTTTCAAATTTATTTCTGAGAGAGAGAGAGAGACAGCGTGAGCAGGAGAGGGTCAGAGACGGAGGGAGACACAGAATCCGAAACAGGTTCCAGGCTCTGAGCTAGCTGTCAGCACAGAGCCTGATGTGGGGCTTGAACCCACAAACCGTGAGATCATGACCTGAGCCAAAGTCGGATGCCTAACCCACTGAGCCGCCCAGGCCCACCCCCCCCCCCAATAAATAAATAAACTTAAAAAAAAAAAAAACCCAGCCCTGCACACTGTCTTTGATTTAGTAGTATTATTTCTAGGTCTCTACACCTGCAAAAATAAAATTAAGGGTATTTAAAGATTATGTGCAAGATGTTCATCACAGCAAGAGCCATCAAAGGGTAAAGGTTGAATAAATTATTGCAATCATATATCATTCTTTGCAGCTTGAAAGCAGGTGGTAGACTGATTTATACATGCTCAAATGAAAGATAAATGTGTGTTAGATTATAACTAGCCAATTATGTACAGAATATTAGAAAATAATATAGACATAGAAAAGTTGGACTTGAATGTATTACATTTTCCAAAAAATAAATAAATACAAAAGTATGGCTAATAAGATATATTATAAAGCCTCAAAAAGTTACATCTGAATAACAGCCAAATGACTACTTTCTTGCATTTTGGTGATTCCCAAATATTTGCAAAGGACTTTTCACTTTAAAAATATTTCAAAAGGGACACCTTGGTGGCTCAGTTGGTTAAGCATCTGACTCTTAATTTCAGCTCAGGTCATGATCTCAGTTTGTGAGTCTGAGCCCCATGTGGGGCTGTCAGGCTCTGTGCTGACACAGCAGAGCCTGCTTGGGATTCTCTGTCTCCCTCTTCTCTATCCTTTCCTTCTCCCCCTCAAAACTAAATAAACATTTAAGAATAAAAATATTTCAAAAATACTTATGTTTAATATTTAATACTTACATATTAAATATAGGCTGGTATTACCCATTATATATGAAACTACAGGTATCTGTGCAAAAATACAATTTGACCATATCCACATTTTATCTCAGATTGTTAAAGTGTAAAATGACCAAAATAACAAATCCTTAGTAATATCACTTATCTTCATACATTAAAAAATGATTAACTGAGTTCTCAGCACTTATATAAAACACATTAAACATGCAATTCTATGATAAAAAAGCAAAAATAACAGTGTAAGGTTGAGGGTCTCCAGCTCAGCGGTTCTCAAACTTTCGGCACACCAGGATCCCTTGGAGGGCTTGTCAAAGCCAATTGCTGGTCACACCCCCAGAGGTTGATTCAGTAGGTCTAGGGTGGAGCTTGAGAATACTTACTTCAACAAGTTTCCAAGTGATGCTGATTCTGTTGTCCAGGAATTACACTTTGAAAACACTACTTTAGCACAATGAAAAATGACACACCTATTTATGTTTTAAATTGGTCATCAAACCAGATTAGTAAGTAAAAAGGTTTAAAAACTTGTCATTTGCTGAAGTTCTTCCTTAGAAGCTACCAATATAATTATTGACGGTCATTACTCAAGTGTAATTTCATATGTCCTTGATGCAGAACGTAACCTGCAAAACAACTATTATCGTTACTTACTTTTTAATAGGCCAGGAACTAAGGTTCAGAGTGCAAAACTTGGGTTTAAGTGACAAGGTCAGAATTCACAACTGGGCTAGGCCCTAGCAGTTGAGAACCAACCAGAGCCTACCAGGCACAGTGCCAGTTATGTAAGAAAAAGATGAGTTAGAGAGAGCCCTGTGTTCAGGGAGCTAGGAGAAAAGCAGATGGAAGAGAGTGAATGCCTGCTTCAAGGGCAATACACACCTTTAGCTCTTTAACTGCAAACCCCACAATTTAGAATTTATTAGACTCTCTAGTCTTATATTAGACTCTGTGTCCTGCAGTTCTACTTCTTCACCTGATTGTCTCCTCCCTGAGAGAATCATGTTTTCGTATGGTTCATAAGGTACTAACACAGGAGTTTCAGAAATGCTTATGAAGTGATTGGTGGGCAGGCTCGTCTCTGAGGATGGTAGAAACTGTCTCTTTGTCTAAAATGACACATATCTGAACTATATGCAAGGACCCCAGATCTTTGAAGAACATTATGACATATATTGCTATTAATACTATCTCTTTGTGCTTAACTCTTTTATTTTTATTAAAAAAAAAAACAGTTTTTTTAATGTTTTATTTCTGAGAAAGAGACAGGCAGCGTGAGCAGGGGAGGGTCAGAGAGAGAGGGAGACACAGAATCCGAAGCAGGCTCCAGGCTCTGAGCTAGCTGTCAGCACAGAGCCCGACGGGGGGCTCAAACCCACAAACCGTGAGATCATGACCTGAGCCGAAGTCGGACACTTAACCGACTGAGCCACCCACGTGCCCCTCTTTGTGCTTAACTCCATACTTCAGCTGTCTTTAGAGATATTTAGTTTTAATCGATGGTATTACTAATATTGATTGACGCTGTCATTTAAGACATGAGTAGTAAAAGGAATTTCAAGTTTGGGTAGAGAAGAGCCAGCCAAGGAAACACCAGCTAAGAAAACTGAGAAAAAACCAGGAGTGGAACGTCAAGAAGTCAGTGTTTCAAGGGTCTGGTTATTTGTGTCAGGTAAGAACTAAAAGCATCACTGGATTTAGACACCCTAGTCATACCTCAAGTGAGAGCACAGAACCCAGAGTTGGAGTGGGCTGAGAACTGTGAGGTGAGGAAAGGGAGATAGCAAAGATAATAGAGTTGAGAAGTGTGACCATGAAGGGAAGGGAAGAGGTTTAGTTAGCAGCAGGATGGGGATAGAAGGCTCGAGAGAGAACTGATATTTTGATTCGTCTTAAGATGAGATACATGACCACGGAAGCATCTGTTTTCTATTGATTTGCACAAGTATTATGGTAATTATGGTGTTTCTTCATTTCAGCAAAAAGCATTACCATATAATTTTTCAATTCCTTTGAACTGAACATAAAGGTCTCTCACTTTGCTGGGTAATGAATAAAAGGGACCAAGGTCATCTGATGATGACTCGATTGTTTTCTTAGCAATATTAATCTCCTCAGATAGGAGAGTCTCTTTGAGTTGTTTAGTCTTAGAAAATATTGGTGTTTGGGCCTTGGCATTTCCAGTCATGGCACTTTTTAGGTGTTCTTTAAGACTTTTTCTCCTATTCTCCTCTGAGCTAGTTCTGACTTTAGAAGAGGAATCATTGATTTGCTGGTGTTGTTCAACGCTGTTCTGGGGTAATTCCTCATTCATTGTCTTGTGAGAGGATGAGTTCCAATCCCTCTCTTTAGTTGACTGATCGCCCAAATCGTTTGAATAATTCTGCAAATTTTCAAAGTATAAAACCTGTGAGGAAGGCATATCATACAAAAGATCAGGTTCGGATTCAATACAGACATCTTCATGCCTACTCTGGTTGTTCGTGTGCTCATCTGTTTTTAATTCGGTAAAGTTGTCTATGGTAGTAATGCTGAGTTTGTTGTGTTTGTTGCTTTCTGAACAAAAATCTTGAGGAGAAAGATCTGAGGCATGTTTCCTATGTTCAGGACGCTGCATATATCGTTCCAGGTCATCAACTTGAGCTAAAAAAGAGTTGTCAGTAAAGCTATCAGAGTAACCAAACATGTCCTCTTCACTGTCATTATTCTGGAAAGAAAATGAAAAGATTAACGGTCAATTCTAGTTTCAATGCGAATAAAAGTTTCAGCCTCAGACTATACCAGGTATATAATTATATGGATCATACGCCTAAATGTAAATCACCCTATAAAATGGGTATTATCATCTCTATTTTACAGATGAAGAAATGGAAGTCCAGAGTGTTTCAGTGATTTGCCTAAACTGCACTCCTCGTGTATGGTGATACTGGGATCCTAATTTAGCCAGTGCTACATCCTTATAAAGGTAGCAAGAACTTAGGGCACCTGGGTGGCTCAGTCGGTTGGTCATCCAACTTCTGCTCACAGCTTGTGGTTTCGAACCCCGCGTCCGACTCTGACAGCTCAGAGCCTGGAGCATGCTTCGGATTCTGTGTCTTCCTCTCTCTCTCAACCTCTCCCTGGCTCAAGCTCTGTCTTTCTCTATCTCTCAAAAATAAATAAACATTAAATAAATAAAAAAAGGTAGCAAGACCAATAGACATCTATTGGAATGTCATCTCACTAGATGTTTCTGGTAACTGCAGCACCTCTTCCCCTCCCACACTGCAATCTATAGAGATCGGCTTGTAATAGAACCATGTTTGTACCACTGGACATTCCAAGGAAATTCTGTTCCTAGGAATTTGGAATTGAAAGGGAGGGTCTGTATACTGACTTGGGATGATCCACTAAACAGAAGAGATGTAAATTTAGACAGCAGTACAGTGAAGTGTTTAATAAGACAAGATCTGAAGTCAGAAATGCAGTTTCTTGCTGGGTGTGGGGCGGTTTGGGTGGCTCAGTTAGTTGAGTGTCTGACTTTCACTCCAGTCATGAGCTCATGGTTGGTGGGTTTGATCCCCAATCCCCACATCAGGCTCTTTGCTGTCAGCACAGAGCCCACTTCAGATCCTGTGTCCACTCTCTCTCAGCCCCTCCCCTGCTCATGCTCTCTCTCTCTCAAAAGTAAATAAACATTAAAGAAAATAGTGTTTTTTCTTAACTTCTCAGGGCCTGATTTCTGTTGTAAAATCAAGATAATACAAATAGCTTAACAAAGTACTCAGCACATAATGAATGTCCAATAAATGGCACATTCTATTAGTTCAGGAGGAACAGCAGTAACCTGGGTATCTAGATGTGCATCTCAGTCATGCCGCTTATTTGCATGTATGACTTTCAAACTTATTTTAAAAAAATGAGGCTAGCAAAGCAATTAATACCTCACAAGTGAGGATTAACTGATAACAAAGACGAAGTAAGCAAATGAAGACTAGTAGATAATTGGTCAACTGTTTGCATCTAGGAAAGGAACTGCCAAAATTTTGAAGTTTCACGTTCCATCACTTCTACAGCTCGTCTCCCGAAGCCTTTCAGTGGGCAGGCGCGATAGGAGACCTGGGTTTATATTATGGCTCCAAAAATATACAGTGAGACAAGGAACTTTGGGAATCTGAGAGCTGAGGTTGTACCTCGACCGGCTGCACCTCCGCGGTTTTCTTCCGCCGGCTCCCAGCCGTCATCTCCTCCTCCTCTTCCTCCTCCTCTTCATCGCCTGGCTGGAGCTCGGCCGCGGTGGAGGCGGCAAAGATGCTCTCTAGGGTGGGCCGGTTCCTTTTGCGGACAGCAACCCGCCGGCGGATGCGGGAACCACCTTCATCCATGGCAGGGGCTGAGGACCCCGCCCGAACTTCGTCCCGCGTGACCCAGCCGCCAACCCCCCGTGGAAGAGGGAGTGGGGAACTGGGCGAGGGTAGCAAATGAGAGGGAACCCCGCTCGCCTCTCCATCCACCTCAGGATAGGATCGCAAATCAATTGCCGGGCGCTAGCAGACCGGAAGCGGCGGCACGAGCATAGGGTCCCGCCTTCTCCTTGTCCAATCACAGGTGTCCCAGGCTTACGCCTGTGAAGGTTTGAACTGGAAGGTGCTGCGCAGGCGCATTGAAAACCTTACCCACTTCTGTTCGCCAGCGGAACCTTTGAATCGAGTATTCGGGCCAACAGGGGAGAGCACCGGAGGCGACTTGTCAGGACTGTCTGGAAACAGGAAAGGAAGAGGAGGAGCCAGGATCCATGGCGGCGCTGGTTGCTGTTTGCAGTGGTCTAGGGAGGAAAAAGTTGGCGTACTTCATAAAGCCAGCTCTCTGCCTCAGAGATTCTAAGGCTCACGCGGGTAAAGTTTCCATATCCTGTGCTCTTTTGGGGCATTGCAGCGGTAGCGTCACCCCTAATTACGTTGGTGGAGTGGTCCCTATTAGCCAAACGACGCCGGTTTCTAGGCAATTAAGCCCTTCTCCAGGATAGGTGGGACTATATATGGCCCGGGACTAGTATTTTACGACAGAAGGGTGCGTGATTGTCGTCGAGTACACTTTTTTAAACACACGAAGAGAGTGATCGCGTGATTCTCAAGAGTACTTGCCTGAGAGCTCTGGGTACAGTGGGTACGGAAGGTACATTTCCAGAGTCACCCAGCAGCAGATTACAGGGGATGTCTACGGTTTCAGATCAGGGCGAAATGGTGACATGGGTTCTCGAATCTGTCATTTCTGCACGTTATCTTCTCTGCCAGTTACTCTCTTTAGGAGGTCTGTTACATTTTCCCTTGGTGTAACAGTGCCTTTCTGTTGCCTTCCCGTTATTTCCATTAAAATCTGTCTCTAACCGTGGAGTGAAGTGAAAATAAATTTCAGGAAGAGAGCAGGCGAGACGTTGTAGGGGTGGAGAAATATATGCCTTTTCCCCAAAGCCTTGGAAAGCATATTCATCATGTCTTACTCTGCGTCACTTCTAAAGGTTTTTATCCAGTCGTGTTTGTGAATATAAAACTTTTTTTAAATAAAATTTTTAATGTTTATTTTTGAGAGAGAGAGACAGCATGATTTGGGGAGGGGCAGGGAGACAGGGAGACGCACGATCCAGCAGGCTCCAGGCTCTGAGCTGTCAACACAGAGCCCAACCTGGGGCTCAAACCCATGAGCCTCGAGATTATGACCTGAGCTGAAGTCAACGATTAACTGACTGAACCACCCAGGTGCCTCCAAAACTTTCTTTTATATTGTATCCCTTGATTCACCTTGCTTCCATAAAAATAAAAAATCTTTCTTTAGTTGCTGCGCTAACAAAAAGAATTGGTTTGTTTCTGTTTGTTTAATTGCAGTGCTGTGGAGAACTTGTTCACAATATACGCAGGTAGCCAGCAATGAGGACCTGGTAAGGCTTTTTTTCTTCTCCTTTTTAAGGCATGTGCAAATATGAGCAAATTTGTATGATATTTTAGCTAGTTGAATAAAGTGCAGCTGGAGGAGAAAACAATTTATAATCAAAGTTTGAAAATTATAATTCATTGGTGAATCAGCACTTAAGTGGACTTTGAAGTAAGAGAATTTCTAGAGTCCTACAAGAAGCATCATTTGTGTTAAGACCATACTTTTCTTCCTAGATCTTAAATTTAAGGATATATGCTTTAGAAATTAAAAAAGGTAGTTTTGGTGGGTGCAGTAATTGCAGAATATCCAAGAGAGGAATTCAACAAAGTCTGTTCCCCATTTCAGATACAGTTCTTTGTGTCATTCATTACTGGGGGAATAGGTTCGGGGTTTTCATAAATGAGTGATCAGAATTAAAGTTTTACACCAGGACATTAAATACAGTTTCTTTTAGCCTGTAGATATATTTTTATGGTTTTCAAGTATTAGCTTTGGGCTTGGCCAGTATAGGTTTTCCTGCTATATGCAAAGATGATTTGACAGTAGTCAAACCATACAGAACATTTAGCACAGTGTAGACAAGGAACGTACGTAATCATTACCTGTGCACTGCATCTAAATTGGATTAAGAAAGTCTGAAAGGTTGAAAACCGGACTCTAGTCCCTTAAGCGTCCTTCCTGGTCATCTGATGCACACCATAGTTCAAGAGAGTAAAGGAAATTACTAGAGCTCTTTTATAGGTCATAAATTACCCTGAGGCACTAATGAAATACGGGCTTTCAGAAAAAAGCTCAGTCTCATTCAGTTGAAATTTTGCATGCAACTACAGGGGGTAAGGACTTCAAAGCCATTTCTAGGTAAGAATGTCGTGATTGGAGCCATACCTATACTGATTATAGAAGGGAGGCATTGTGACAGAGCATTAGAGGTAGTCGTAAAGACAGAAAAACCAAAAAGGCTGACATATAAAGCACTTTGGGGCCATGAAAGGTATCTTCCCATAAACAGAGATTGTATTCTATCCCAGAATCCTCCTGCATGATTTAATTCCTCCTTAGCCAAACCAAAGTACATGTACAAAATTGTATGAACACATTGAAATCTTTAAAATAGTGACTCCGTTTTTAGAAACCCTGATTTTTCTTCTACAAGCCAAGCTATCGTATTTATTTTTATATTAAGAAAGGTACAACTAATCCTTCTGATAGATTCAAATGTGGTGACCTTAGGATTTAATTTTTTATTTTAAAATGAACACATTAAACTGTATTATCAGATTTTTTTCTTTCCTTTATTTTAGCCCATTCCAATGGAAAATCCTTATAAAGAGCCTCTTAAAAAGTGTATCTTGTGTGGAAAACGTGTAGATTATAAGAATGTACAGGTAAGATATGGTTTTACTTCACTATGATACTTGATTTTAGGATTTTTGCTCCTTTGTTAGTCATAACTAAAGAGAATCAAGTCAGTTTTATAACAGGCTTTGTGTAGAGCCACCTGTTGTAGTAACTTCAGAATTTCAAATCTGGTTTTCTATGTACAAGGCATCTCTTTTATTCAACTGAGAGCCCTTTGGCTCTCCCTCATCTACTATTATTTCAGCTCAGTGTTTCTTCCTCTTTTTCCCTCTACCTTAAAGGTCTTAACAGTAGCTTGTTATGCAGGGATTCTTGGTAGAGTTGAACAGTTTGGAAAAAGCTCCTCTGCTGAAGTTGATCTCTGTACTGATACACTACCAACATCACCGCTTCAAATGTATTTTTGTCTGTTGTCCAGGGCTCAGCAAATTAAAAGTGGCAAATTAGGGGCAAGAATGGTTCTGGGGTTAAGTATCCTGACAGTAGCATCAAGTGATAGCTGCCTTAGGAGCAAAACCATTCAATTTAAAGCATATCAGGAGGATTGTGCGTAGTGCCAGAACAGTGCCTGCTACCTGAAAAGCACTAAAGAAGAATTTAATAAAACATAAAAGTATGGCAAGTAGCTTGAAGTACCTGTTGAAGACCCCACTGTAGACTGCTAGAATAATGTGACAAACTCTCATGATACATGAAATGTTTCATGCCTTGTTTTAAGCATAGTATTTTAGGAAAGTATCTGTGGAAGTCAAGAAAACAGGTTTAGCACTGAAAACAAGTGCTCATTAAGCTTTTGTATAGACTTTTTTTTGACACACTGGATGAGAGATGTTAACTTTGGTAATTAGCTTTTTCATTTAAAAAGATGATCTATTAATAGAATGGACATAGTTCAGTATTTATATTTTATGAATTTTGTCTGAAATTTATTAATAAACCTTTACATAACTTGACAGTTTATATATACATTTTTTAATTTACTCAAAGTTGAATAATTGTATTGATAAAAATTTTTTTTCTCCTCCAAATTAAATTCAAAACAGCTTTTGTCGCAGTTTATATCTCCATTTACTGGATGCATTTATGGAAGGCACATAACAGGTATTTTGTTTTCTATTATAGCAACTTATAAAAATTAGGTAAATCTACTTGTTATTTAAGAAAAATGGCAGATTTCAGATTTTGCTATTAGACCAGATATGACGTGTACTTTGAGAAAGCCTCTTTGTAGGCCAAAAGGGTTATCATTTTACGTAAGTCTTCTTATGCTCAGAGTTTACAGGCAGACATGTACAAAAATTAGGGCTGAAGAAAATGCATTGGTGTTTTGGAGTATACTATAATATTCCTATTTATTTAAACCAGGGGCCTGTTGCCTCTAGGCCAAGTCAGATCTGCCACTTGTTTTTGTAAATGGCTTACTTTAGTGGCTATAGCCACTTTGTGAGCTACATCACACTAATTATGACAATAACAGTATGGCCGCAAAGCCTAGGATATTTACTCCCTTGCTGTTTTCAGGTTTTCCAACCATTCCTTAAAATAGTTGTTCTGCATTATGAGTGCTGACATTTCTTAATGAATATGAAAGCATTTCTTTTATAGGTCTTTGTGGGAAGAAACAGAAAGAAATCACAAAAGCAATTAAGAGAGCTCAAATAATGGGTAAGAGCATCTGAAAAACTGAATTGAGCTAATGAAGTTTTTGCTGATTATCTTTTGTGAAGAACTTTCATTACCTTTTTTTCAGGGTTTATGCCAGTTACATATAAGGATCCTGCATATCTCAAAGACCCTAAAGTTTGTAACATCAAGTATCGGGAGTAAATTACATGTCTTACCATCAATAAACATATTTTACAATAAATGGTTGTATGGTTTAATATTGACTCAAATTACAAGATTTTATAACCTTTGAGTAGAAAATAGGCTAAATCTTACCAAATGCTTTAAGTTTTAAATTCTCAATAAGTGCGAGCTTAACAAGGAAAAAGTGTTTCCTTTCCACTGCTCATTAAACAGATTATTTAAAATGCTAATACTCATTACATTTTACATACATACAAACTTTAAAAATTGGTACTGTAGGATTGTCACTTTATCTGGTCCCCAGTTAGCACATACCATATACAATTCACATTGGGACTTTAAATATGGAATGGAGGACTTATACTGGGATTTTGCTTTAGGCCCCGATTGTCTCGTAAATGGAATTTTAGGCATATGATTGCATGCAGGTGGAATGCTTGTATGCACGCACTAACTCCATGTGACAGAGTGTGGGCTTGCAGTTGCTCCGATTTTCTCACTAGCACTATGTAAGTATACCTGGCTACCGCAGGGCTTCCCCTTGTAGAGATGTCAGCTATACAGGTGTGGATAGTGGTGTGGTCACAGGTCCTAACTTATTCCTGGGCTAGTCAGTCCATCTTGAAACTGGTAGTGTACTTTAAAATGATCCATGGGCAAATAGTCTAGTATTATCATCTTATCTTACTCTAGGGATAGGAACTAATTGCCAAAAGATGAGAGTAACTAGGGGAGAATGATCTATAAGGACCCTTTTCCTTCTTTTCATTTAATACCCTGAAAGGTGGGTCATCAAACTTAATTATGGAAGTTGAGCCAGTACTGACCTTAGCAAACTTCTCTATGATTGAAAGTTTAGTATTGCTTTCATGTAAGATGGATCAGTGTGCAAAAGTATGAGCTAAATACATTACCTCTCGATAGTGCTTTAGCAAACTGAACTTTGTATGAAGGCCTGTTTCTTGTAAGGTGTCTGAAAACTCTTAAGCTGTTGTCTTCAAAACACATTTACATACGTTGGTTGCTTATTGCTTCTGCCAGTCCTAGTCTAGCTTGTTTTATCTGTTGATTAGTAGACTGGTACATGGAAGTCAAGGAAACACTAAAGAGGCAGACCACCTCAGATTGGTAGGTAGCAGCTTAATAAGCAAGAGAGCTTACAAAGCTTGTCTTGGGTGACCACAGGACAAATAGATCTCTAAGAAAAACAGATCTCTGCACCTGTCTGGCAAGAGTCTTAAAAGTTTATATCAAGGCCTTAACTGGGTTCAGTCACACACAATCCATATGGTCTCAGCACCTTACTTTCTCAAGGCTATGTTCTTGGAACACGCCCAATGTGGGAACAGTAGGCAAAGTGTACATTCCAGGATGGGAGGGGGTGAGGAACCTTTGTCTCAGTCCAGCTTGCAGGTAAACCAGATCACGTGTGCTCAGTGGCTTCTGGCAGTTCATTTATTGGTTGCATTTAGTCATTACTTTCTATGTGACCCTCTATATGCTCTGCTGATGTGGTGGTGGTTATTACTTTTTTAAATTTTTCAGTGTGTGAGTCAGGAGAGAGGGGCAGAGGGAAAGGCCATCTTAAGCAGGCTCCATGCTCAGTGCAGAGTCCAACAGAAGGCTCGATCCCACAACCCTGGGATCATGACCTGAGCCAAAATCAAGAGTCAGAAACTCAACCGACTGAGGCACCTGTTTGTGGTTATTTTTAAGTCAGGTTTCAGATTGCCAACCTACTTCCCCTCCCTCTGCCCTGGGCTGTTACACCACAGTGCTTGTTAGGTGACCAGTTAAACAGCCCCAACAGAAACTCATTATTTATACAAAACATCTCTGTTGTTAATGTGGGCTTCATTAGCACCCCAAGGTAACTAATACATGGTAACATAGATAGAAGATAATTTTGATAGTAGCTACGAATTGGTTCTGTCACTTAGGAAGTAGCAGATGGAAAAGCTATGGTCAAAGTGTATGTTCAGCATTTCATCCAGTGAATGAATCATGAAGGCTTCTCATAATGTGTGTAGGCTTTGTGGAAAATTCTCACAATTCTATAAAAGACAAATACAAAAAACACACAGTAAAAGCTCTTAGCCAACCTCATTTAACCAGCTCACCAGATTCAACTGGGGCTTTACATCCTCAAATATACTGAAGCCGATGACTCTTCAAACCTCTTGAGTTCTGCATTGCCAAGAGTCAGCTATTTTGTTCCCAAATCTGTTGTCAGTTTTGTCACTGTCCTGATGAAGTAGGAGCATTGGAAAGAGAGTTACTGTTGCAATTAAAACTAAGTAAGCACTTTCAAAAGACTTACAATAACTAGCTTTAAGAAAATAGTTGTCGGGGTGCCTGGGTGGCTGGCTCAGTTAAGTGTCCCACTTCAGCTAAGGTCATGCTCTCGTAGTTCATGAGTTCAAGCCCCACATCAATCTCTGTGCTGACAGCTCAGAGCCTGGAGCCTGCTTCTGATTCTGTATCTCCTCTCTCTCTGCCCCTCCTCTGCTTGAGCTCTGTCTCTCTCTCAAAAATAAAACATTAAAAAGAAAGATAATTGTCAAGTTAAGTGTGATTAGGACAACTGAAGAAGGGTAGAAGTAGGATGCTGTGAAATGAAAAAAAAAAAAGTAGCATTTTGTACTTAGGTTGCTTCGCAAATTTCTTTAAATTCCTTAAAGAAACTGGGAATTAAGTAATGAATGTGACTTATATAGGAACACCAGTATACTCTTAGAAAAGTTCCTAGCCCAACAACGCAAGGTTGACAAAATGAATGTACGCTCTACTTTATGTTAAAATGAAATCTGTGATAGACATATGTATATACACATATGCACCATTTTTGGTTCCCACTTTAACTGGTGTTTTTAGCTACCTTTTTTTAAAATGTTTTATTTATTTCTGAGAGAGAGGGACAGTGTGATCAGGGGAGGGTCAGAGAGAGAGAGAGAGAAAGAATCTGAAGTAGGATTCAAGCTCTGAGCTAGCTGTCAGCACAAAGCCCAACGCAGGGCTTGAACCCACAAACTGTGAGATCATGACCTGAGGCCAAGTCGGATGCTTAACCGACTGAGCCACCTAGGCGTATCCCCCGTTTTTAGCTACTGGACCAGCTGCTGACCTCAGACACACTGCATTACCAGGCTTGTCCTGTACTCAAATACTGGATTCACTCAATTTTGTGTAGAGGACTCGACTAGGGAGGGATTGTTTGTGCTGTATTATAGTTGTGCCATAATCAGATCTGCCAGATTTAGCAAATAAAAACATAGGACATGCAATTAAACTTGAATTTCAGATAAACAATGAATAATTTTTTAATGAATGTCCCTAATATTGCATGTTTCCAGCATTTTATCTGGCAACTCTAGCCACTTATAACTTAAGGAGTAGAAACTGTAATGACTTAAATAAAAACGTATCTTTTCATGTTACCTTTAGACATCTTCCTTTTCTATTATGTTCTAATGCTAGTCTTTCTTTTCTGATTCTAAAGTATGCTATATGAGTTTAAAAGAATATCTATTTAAATTAAGCCTTTCCCTCAACAGTTTTGTAAAAGGGGCCCCTGGCTGGCTTGATCAGTGGAGTGTGTGACTCTTGGTCTTGGGGTTGTGAGTTTGAGCTCGTTGCTGGGTGCAGAGAAGATTACTTAAAAATAAAATCTTTCAAAAGGTGGGAGGCAAAAAAAAGGTTTTTAAAGTAAAGTGCTTTAAAAAATAAATGCACTAGAATTTATATGTCACTGCAAACAGCTGAACATTGTAGAGACAGTATAAATATCTGGCTTTACCCTTTAGCCAGTCAAAAATCTCCTATTGGCCTAAAAGGATCAAAATGTAGGAGACTGTGGATATTCACCAGAACCCTTCATTTTTTCAATCTCTTCATCTGTTTCAGGGCTGCTCAATGTAGATGCTTTTTCTGGATTGCTACTATCAGTATCTGTTTTAGATGGTTTGTTTTGTGTCTCTAACAGCCGTGACTTTTTGAATTGCCATCCATCGTCGGTATCTAAAGCTTTACGTTTAATTGTTTGCAGTGTACTGCTAGCTGGACTAGCTTCAGGAAGGTCGGTGTATTCTACCATCAAGGTCAGGTTGTCTATCACATCGAGATGGTGGTTGGCAGTACAGCTACTTTTAGAAATATGCCTATTTTTCAAAGAGATAACACATGAATGAAGAAATTCGCAATCTGGAAAAAAGGTCCGTAAAGCTTGACAGAGAAAAATGTTCTCCTGAGGGTCTTTTTCGACGGTCTCTCCTAAACAAAATAAAATTATCAGTTCAATGTATGACATTTGTTTTACTAAGCTTTTGTAGTGATCTATTTGTTAAGTAAAGTCAAAAAGATCTTAACTGAATAGTTCTATCAAATCCTCTAAATTGAGGAAAAATGATGTGCATAATCCCAAATTCTAATTTATATTCCACTATATTCTAAAAGGGAATTTAAGTTGTATTTTTTAATATCAAGAGTATAGTAAAGCTATAATAGTACCAAGTGCTTTAAGATTTAAGAGTATATTAATAAAACAATTATTTTTAATCCTGAAGTAGGTAAGTTCATCAGTTAGTTTAGTGGGGATTTTTTTTTAAAGTGCAGAAGGCAGTGATGTGTGAACTTTTTACTTACGTGCTGCTTGAATTTGTGCCTGTTTTCTTTTTTTAATTTCCTGTTTCAATCTGTGTACATCCTTTAGCAGTTTCTCTACTGCTTGCTCACTGTGTTCTACTTTTTTGCATATACCCTGCAAAACAAAATAAGGGCATAGATAAAATTCCAAGTTGTATACTATAGCCTAGGTTCACAAATAACAGAAAATCCTTTGTGGATATTATATTTTTATTATTAGCCTTTATAAATATCTTATTTTGCTATTTTCTGAAGGAATGCAACAGGCACTTGTATGGTGCTTTATAGGTTATACAATGCTTTCCAGATGTATTAACTTCCAATTTATGCACAGCCGTATCATACCTGTTATCTGCATGCTATACACGGAAAACAGAAATATTTATTTACTTTGAAACAAAAAATACTGTAGTATTTTGAGAGATGAATATCTACTGCAAAGATTTAACATTAAGAAACTGACAGTGGGGCTGGGATGCCTGGCTGGCTCAATTGGTGGAGTGTGTGACTCTTGATTTCGGGGTTGTGGGTCCGAACCCCATGTTCGGTGTAGAGATTGCTTAAAAATAAAATCTTAAAAAAAGAATAGCTGACAATAAAGTAACTATGTTTTACTGACACTATGAAGGAAATTAATGTGCCGACACACAGGGAAAGAAAGTTCTGATGGCATTCTGGCTCCTGGTTCCAGTTTCTTCCTGAAGCTCAGTTTTTGCCTGGAGCTCCTGTAACATACCTCTACATCCCCTGTTTTAGCCCAAGTTGGTACTTCTGACATTAGATTTCTCATATATTGCTATATGAAATATACTGACATTAAAAACTAAGGACTATGTAGCAACATGAAAAATGCTTAATGACATCAAATGAAAATCCTGACAGTCCCCTTCACTATCAACTATGTAAAAGAATGGACAGATTAGGGAAAAACTAGAAATTATGGTTAAGTGAAAATAGCTATGTTACAATTTTGGGATTCTGGATGTTTCTGTTTTCTAAAATTCCTGTATTATCATTCACATTAAAGACCAGTGTTCATTAGTAGTATAAAATGTGTTAACCCTATTTCTCTTAGTGTGATATGTATATATGTATACATTTTGGTGTTTATTTTTGAGAAAGAGAGTGAGAGCACATGGGGGAGTGGCAGAGGAAGAGGGAGACAGAGGATGTGAAACAGGCTCCACACTGTCAGCAGAGAGCCTGATGCAGGACTTAAACTCCTGAACTGTGAGCTCATGACCTGAGCTGACGTTGGATGCTCAACCAACTGCGCCACCCAGGTGCCCCCTCTTAGGGTGCTATATTGAGGAGTACAATGGCCATGGAATATACTGCTCAGATCTCCAGTGGAGGAAGCATAGTGGACGGACAGCCCCAGTGACCAAACTTCCAAGTCCACTACTGAAGCCACACTTCCCCTTGGCTGCTGTGTTCCATGAATGAACACAGTGGGATATTAGTACTGGCCCCACTGTCAGTTTCTTTGTTTTTTTAATTAAAAAAAAATATTTTTAAATGTTTATATTTCAGAGACACACAGATGAGCGGGGGAGGGAGACAGACTCTAAAGCAGGCTCCAGACTCTGAGCTGGCAGCACAAAGCCTGACGGCGGAACTCGAACTCATGAGCCATGAGATCATGACCTGAGCCAAAGTTGTACGCTTAACTGACTGAGCCACCCACGTGCGCCTGAACAGAAGTTTTGAAGCTGTTGTGAATTTCCACCAGCTTTTGCTCTTTTCCATTTGTCATGAGAAGAGCATGTCCCAATAAGGGCTGCTCCTTCAGGGTGGATCCTAGGATGAAGACAACACTTAGAATAGGAGCAGAGCTGCAGCCGAGATAAAATGTGAGTGAGACTAAACTTCTGAGATTGAGGTCTTAACCTGTTACTGAAACAAACCTATCAGAATAATGTGAATCTAATCAAATGTCAAGTTACCCCTAAAAGGTTTGTTATCAATTTGATATGAACTTTAGAAGTAGTCTTTGTTTGATATGTGAACTTACCTTTAATTCCTCTTGTAAAGAAGCATACATTTCATTTATTTTATGTACCTCCTTTAAAGATCCATCTTCTTTAAAAAATTCAGAGCTGTGAAAAATTACCATTTTGTCAGGCAAATGTATAGAAATCATTTTAATACTACGATGAAAACCTATCTGTAGTTGAGGAGCAACAAGATTCTTTTGACTGGTTTTGCAGGGAACATATTTTGTCAGCCTACTTGTTCATAGCAAAACCAATCAGAAAACTTAGTTCATATATCTTCACATTAGCAGACTTCAAAGCCTCTTAAGGACTCAAAAGAAATTAAGAAAAATCAAGACTGAAGGAGAAGGGGAAAGAGGTTTCTTTCTTGGTAATAGGGACCGGTCAATTTTTAAAATACTATACTGAATTTAAGTTATTAGTGATTGAAAGAGGCAACATTATTTTATATACCAAAAGACAAACCGCTAAGGCATAGTTTGTAAATTACCCCAATTAGAGATAAATATAAAACTGTGCATCTCAAAATTAAGGTTTCTGTTTCTCAGAATTCAGTTTCTTTAAAACTGTAAATTCTTGTGGAACACAAAAATAAATAAAATCTAGTTTCTTATTCTTCAGTAAGTACCCTGTAGTCCCAGTGTTGTTATTTCTGACATTAACTATTTCCTTAACAAACAACAGTTATGGCAATATAGCTATAGCCTATAGTATGAATGAGTCTTGGCTAAAGTCTCATATTTTTGTTGTTACTTGGCTGAAGTCTCATATCCAGTCTAATTTTATGCCTTTATGATCTAAACTGCTTCCATAGAAAATTATTTTGAAGCCAGCTACTTACTCTCAGAATACATGTTGACACATAAAGGATATACAACAACCCTTCTCTTTTTGGTATATTATAAATGGACAAGTGCTAGAAAGAAATATGGAAAAAGTAAAAACAGTCTAGTTTATTTGAATAATGTGCTCATTAGTTTTCCTTTAATTTTCATTGTTGTGTAATAAAAAATTAATTTCAAAAAATGAATGAAAATTTAGTGGGAAAGCAGCCAAAGAATCTCACCTGTGTGTTTTTATTGCTCGGCTAAAACCAGTGGACTCACAGGAACCTGATGCAGTTCTATAACCCAGTTGTTCGGACATGCCCAGATTGGCCACCACTAATGGTATCCTGTGAAAAAGTCTGAAATAATAAAATTTTAAAATATAAAGTTAGAATAAAGTAAAATATTAGCCTCTCCTTATTATATTTCTATATATACTTATACATATTATGTATAGAGTACCTTTCCCCTACAAGATTAAAAAATAACCAAAAACCCCATTCTATACTACTTACCTGAGACAGTATTGACTTGAAGCAAATGGCTTTTAAAAGTGGTGAAATGTGCACAGTGTAAGGTAATTGTGTGAAAACAATACCTTTAAAAAAAATTTTTTTTGTTTTTTATTTTGGAGAGAGCATGGTCTGAGGAGAGGAACAGAGGGAGTGGGAGAGGAGGAGAGAGAGGGAGAGAGAGAGAGAGAGCACGAGTGCGCGCACGAGAATCCCAAGCAGACTCTATGCTCAGCACACAGCACAAAGCAGGGCTCGATCCCACAACCCTGGGATCATTACCTGACCCAAAACCAAGAGTTGGGTGCTCAATCGACTGAGCCACCCAGGTGCCCCTAAAAGAATGCTGTAATGGCTATTTTAACATGTAAAAATAGGCAGTGTTGTTGAGATTTATCCTGTCTTCCATGAATAATAAAATTAATTGTAGGGGGGCCTGGGTGGCTCAGTCGGTTAAACTTCTGACTTTGGTCAGCTCATGATCTCACGGTTTGTGAGTTTGAGTCTTGCATCGGGCTTTCTGCTGTCAGCGCAAAGCCTGCTTCAGATCCTCTGTTCCTCTCTCTCTCTGCCCCTCCTATGCTTTCTCTCTCAAAAATAAGTAAACATTAAAAGAAATTAATCTTAGGCGCACCTGAGTGACTCAGTTGGTTAAGCATCTGACTCTTGATCTCAGCTCAGGTCTTGATCTCAGGGTCGTGAGTTCAAAGCCCTGCATTGGGGGTGGGCATGGAGCCCACTTAAAAAAATAATAAAATTAATCTTAGTTGGTACTCTTTTCACTTAATCCTCATATTCCATGAGAATGTTGTTTATATAACCTGTTGGGAATCTCTGTTAACTCATTTTGGTGGGCCACCAAGAACGACCTTGCTTCTTTGCAGGTTACAGAAAAGCTACTCAAGTACCTAGGCTCAGTTCTCTATTATGTCCTTTAGCAACCATAACTAAAACACACATATTTTTTCCACCTTATGACAAATCCTCTGTGCCAAAAACACAAGTCATCATTCCATACTGGGCTTCTAATTTCCTTATGTAACCTTCATTTTCCCATCTATAAAAAAATATGGTACACTAACTTCAGAGGGTTATTGTGACAATTAAGTGAAACAAGATTTGAAATATTTGTTAAGTTGCAAAAAGTACACTGAAAGCACTGAGTATACTTTTCTATTAACAGAAACAGCCAGTGACTGGCCCAACATTTACCCCTTCTGAGGTTTATATAAGGCATGCTCCAGCCGATGAGTAGAGCAGCTGTCTGTTATTATACTTGGTGTTAACAGCAGAAAGACAAGTTCCTGGCTTGAAAAATGCTTCTGTAAGTTTTTATGAAGCAGCCTCTCTCTAAATGTCATGATCTGGTCTGAATGACGTCGGAATTTGTACCATCCAACCACAGCCTGAGGAAAAATACAAAAAAATACCAGGTGTAGGCCTTAATGGTTACAATTATTTTTTGTCTTACTGTCATAATTAAACAATAAAATTGACAGCCTTAAAAATGGCATTCTTAAATTTAGCAAGATTTTGACATACATAAACAAAGCACATACTTCAGTATACTCTTTACTTTTAATAACGCATACAAACTGACTTGCGTAGTCAAATTATTTTCCATTCAGCTACGGAGCTACTATTTTATTCATATAGAGAAAAAAGATTCCTAACTTCTAGTTTCTTCATAGCATTTATGATTTAAAATCTTAATCTTTAGTCAAAATTTAAATGAAGAAAGTGTCAATGAAAACAAATTTATTTCCTGTATGGATATTTGGTTTGCTAAATAAACTGAACCCAATAGGTTTTAACTGGAATTTATATGGAAATGATACCACCTCTAGAGTGGGTTTCGAAATTGAGGAAGATCATATGAAATGGTTTCATAAACTGTAACATTTGCTGAACAAATTTGTTAGTATTCCTAAACTTTTTCTTAAAAGCTGGAAAAATAAATCTCATTTATTGAAAACTTTGTAATTATAACAAAGAGCAACTACTTTGCTTAAAGGTCTGTGTGTGACAATGTCAGCAACTAAGTTTTTTATCTGCACATTTAAACTGACAAAATTAAAAATTTTCTTTTTAAAAATAAAGTTTTTATAGGTACATTTTAAAATACCCAAATATAATTGGGGGGCAAGCTCCAAGCATTTTCAACAAAGGATGTTTTTTAAAAGAAACTTACTGTATCTACTTTTATTTTCAACTCAGAGATCAAAAAGTTTTAAGAACCTGCAATTTTGTATAGGGGGGAAAAACCCTGTTTTGATCATTCAGCAAGTCTTACCTAGACACCAAGTATACTAGGGAAGGTTCAAATTGGGTGCTACATAGCAAAGTGCATTAACTGCAGCTATGTAAAAACAGAGGAGTTAAGTCCTAAAATAAATGGTATGGGAAGAGGTATGGTAGGAATGTAGAAGAGGAAGAGATTAATGCTAATTAGAATAGTCAACGATCTGGGGGACCTGGGTGGCTCAGTCGGGTAAGCATCCAACTTCAGCTCAGGTTATGATCTCGCGGTCTGTGGGTTCAAGCCCCACATCGAGCTCTGCAGTGACAGCTCAGAGCCTCAAGCCTGCTTTGGATTCTGTGTCTCCCTCTCTCTCTGCCCCTCCCCTGTCTCTCTTAAAAATAAATGTTAAAAAAATGGTTTTTTTAAATAAAAAAATAGCCGAGAATGAGAACAAGATTAATATTTTTAGTGACTGGTTTTGTTCTCAGAGCAATCCTTTTAAACTTCTGGAAAGAAGAAGCCTTTCTTTTTTCACTTGCTTTATAGAACACTGCGAAGACAAATGTTGCTTAAAACTTCTGTTAAAGTATTACCCATTTTTCAGGTCATGATCTCACAGTTTGTGGGTTCGAGCCCCTCGTTGGGCTCTGTGCTGACAGCTAGCCTGAAGCCTGTTTCAGATTCTGTGTCTCCTTCTCTCTCTGACCCTCCCCTGCTCAAGCTGTCACTCTCTCTCTCAGAAATAAATAAAACATTAAAAAAATATATATATTACCCATTTTTAGGATAGAATACCAAAAAAACCTCTAAAAAGTCAGGGAATACCTTTTTGGTGCTTGATAATATCTTCTTCAGTGCTTGCTCATTTAGTTCAGCAGAAGAATTATAAAAGCTGTAAAAGCCAAATTTAAAGGCATTTCAAACAGGCTAAAAATATGGATTTTATTAGCATTTTTAATATTAGTTACTCCTTACCCACCCAAAATCCATATACCTACTTGCTGGTCATATGAAGTTCTAAAAAATAAGAATAAAGTTCTCAAATTAACAGACTTAAAGTGGTAGAAATATGAGATCCATAAGTAATGAAAAAGGAAAAGGAGTAGAGGATCCAGGAATCCTTCATTCAACAAATATTTCTGTATGTCCACTGTATACAGAACACCATACAAACTCTAGCTCTTTCTGGCATAGCAGTTTAAGACCACACAAAAGCCTTTTTTGTCCTCCCTACCAGATGTTTCCACCTTTACCATATGCTCCACTGCAATTCGTATACAACCTTAGCTATGTGTACACACAGTGTGACTGGAAGATAGTAATGCTGATTTTCCAAGTACAGTTTATATAAATCATAAAGGCATTTCATTAAAACTACACCATGTTGTAGTTATAGGGGTTTGGTTTTTAAGTGTGTGTTATACCTCAATGAAAAGTTTTAAGAAATATCATAGCCAAGTAGAAAAAAGGGCTGCTGTTGACGTATGAGAACGTGTCACTGAGTTTAGAATACGCAATGAGGTGACTGGGTGTGAGAAAACAATCCTCTAGGTAAACTGGTACCTGGGAGAGGCAGTGGAGACCAGCTAAAGCAAGCATATAAATACAGAGAAAGAACTATTAGGGTGAAATGAACAAGTGAATTTTCAGATATATTTTTTTTAAAAAGTCTTTTCATTTTTATCAGTACCACCATATATAACTGATAGTTAAGATATTTTGTTAGTTTTAAAAATTACTTCATTCGCTGGGTGCCTGGGTGACTCAGTCGGTTGAGCGTCTGACTTCAGCTCAGGTCATGATCTCGTGGTTCGTGGGTTCAAGCCCCGTGTCAGGCTCTGTGCTGACAGCTAGCTCAGAGGCTGTTTCAGATTCTGTGTCTCCCTCCCTTTCTGACCCTCCCCTGCTCATGCTCTCTCTCTCTCAGAAATAAATAAAAAACATTAAAAAAATTTTTTTTTAATTACTTCTTTCGCACAGAATAGTTTTCACAATAGGTCATTTATCTCCTCTCGCTACTTACCTAAAAAGCTGATAGCATGGAATATATTTCTGGATGTCTGGAAAATAGGAATTTTTTGCTATGATTACTTATTATTTGAATAGCATATACTGAGCACTTCATACATGAACAGCATATACTGAGTAAGTACTGTACCATGATCTCATTTAATCCTCACAACAAACCTAGGAGACCTATAGTCCCTTCCATTTTAAAGATGAGGTAACAGGCAGACAGAGTGGGGGGGGGGTCAAAATTCAAAGCCAGTGCCTCAGTCTTAACTAGAACACTACATTCCCTCTAAATAGGTTTAATAATGGCAACACAAGAGATAAATTTAAAGTTGCTATATTTTCATTGGGTTCTAAAAAGGTTATGCTCTAATTCTACCCAACTGACAACAACAGCTGCTAAAGGATTATCTTGTTATTCCAAGCAGCTGCTTCCTAAAGGATTTGTTAACTACACACTTAAAAAAAAAACAAAAACCTAGTATCTTTTAGGAAGTAACTTTTATTCTCTTGTCAATAGAAATACATCTAAATACATCCAAATTCTGGTAGCTACAGATGCTGGGTAAAACAGATTAAATTCTATTGCACAAGACACTATTATAAATCTTGTAAGAAATATCCAGATGAATGTGGTGTTCCTCTATTATTCCAAACTTTCAGATCTCCCAAAATTATTCAAGGAGCAGTATGAGTGAACCATCCACATCTGATAACACAGAAACTTATCCAGAGCATATGAGTCCAGGGTCGCCTGGCCGCCTTAGTTGGTAGAGCATGCTGCTCTAGATCTCTGGATTGTGAATGTGAGCGCCACATTGGATGCAAAGAATACTTTAAAAACAACTACAGAAGAGAATACAGGTTCTTCTGGGCTTCCCACTTTTAAGTGTGACTTGTGTCAAAATCAAATTTTACCAGACAGTATTTACGGGATTACTGTAATAGCAATCACCTATTCAGATCGTTCCTGTGACATGTCCTATTTGTGTATCTCTTCCTTGGGCAGATCTTAGCCAGATTACTACAAAATTTTTTAGTTACTTAAATCAAAGACATCAGTGTGACTTTGGGGAATTTGTGAACCTTCAGCAAGATGAGGAAACCCACATCAAACTGCTGCTGAATCTCTTCAAGTAAACATCTGAAGGCTGTAGACATCTCTGCATCTTTGTACCTGCAAGTACCATCTTTAAAGAGAAAACTACATGAAATCACCATTTCAATAACTCCATATGTATATTAATAAAAGTAATTCAGTCTATTTAAAAAAGGAAAAGTGAGGGGCGCCTGGGTGGCTTAGTCGGTTAAGCGTCCGACTTTCGCTTAGGTCATGTACTCGCGGTTCGTGGGTTCGAGCCCCGCGTCGGGCACTGTGCACTGACTGCCAGCTCAGAGCCTGGAGCCTGTTTCAGTCTACGACTCCCTCTCTCTCTGACCCTCCCCTGCTCACGCTCTCTCTCTCCTAGAAATAAATAAAACATTTAAAAAAAAATAAAATCTCTTTAAAAAAAAAAAAAAAAAAGGAAAAGTGATCATCTTCTTGAGACCTTTTTCTTCTAGAAAATGTACGTTACCCTCAGATAAATTCCTGTTTAAAATGAACAGAAACAGTCTTTGCAACTGGTAACTGGTCAAACACAGTCTGGTGTAGATATGGGAAAATACAAAAATAACCGCTAGCCAAAGTAATGTAGTAACATGTAGACCTTGGATTTTACTTGTTATCATCTAATAATCCAACATTTTAAAATAATTTGAGCAAATACTTAAGCGTTCCTATAGCACTTGCCTAATACCTTAATGTTTATTAGCATTGTTCCAGCACGATGGGGTTGCTCAATGTGGTTGTTTAATTAAACTCCTCAAAATATGTTTGCTTACTGTGGGTAGCATGCCAATTACAATTGAGGGGGGGGATGCCCCAAAGGCTTGTTTTTAAAGCTTCTGAGAAGAAAAAATAATTAACAAAGTAAAACTACAAACTGTATAAACAGCTGTAACACATGACAAAAGGCCAATTTCCTTAAGTTGTAATGTGGTATTACAAATCAATGAAGAAAAAGCAAAATAGTATAGTAGAAAGAGAGTAAAAGTATGCAACAGTCCTGTCTTTTTCAAAAACCAAAAGCTGCCCCTAAAGCAATACATAAACACTTAACCTCATTTGTAATTAAGAAATGCAAATTAATATAGTTTCTTTTCATTTATCAAATTGGCAAAGATTAGAAGATTGGATAATACCTAGTGATGACAACAATATGGGGACCTGGGCACTTTTATATACGGTGGAAGAGTCTTAAGAACATGCCTTCTCCAAAGGCAATGGTCTACCTCTAGGAATTTGACTTTCCAACAGACTCAACGTCATAGAGATATATGGACTACAAAGTGTTCACTACTATATTGTTTTGTATTAACAAAAAAATAGAAAGTCATTCGTAACTGGTTTTATATAAGAGATGGTACGTAGAAACAGTTGGGAATATAAAGCCGTTAGAAAGAATGGCAAACTATACACCGTTAGTACAGAACAGTATCAATGGAGATAATTTATCCTGGAGATATTTATCCATGTATAGTAATAATCCCTTTCATGTAAATAAAAAATTATACACATTTATATACATGTGTATTGTTAATGAGCAAAAAAATACTAATACCACTGACAGTGGTTACCAAAGAAGACTCTATTGAGAGTGAATTTAAATTTACTTTACATATTTATTTACACATATATACTACGTTTATATACATATATAAATTTGCACATATACTTCCATTTTTAACCTTTTAAAGTGGCAAACAAAAAAGTTACATAAAGTAGGAATATAAACTGACACAGTATTTCTGGAAAGCAATTGCTAATACAGATCAAGAAGCTTAAAAATGTTCATACCCTTTGACACTCTAATACCACCTCCAAGAATCTATCTATAAGTGTAAAAAAATATTTATGTACAAGGATGGTCACGTAATTTATGATAATGAAAAAATGGAAACTACTGATTATAATTTAAAAGACTGCTGAAATCACATAGAGCTATTAAGAGTAAGTAAGCTAACAGAAAATACAGTAGAGTTATAAAAAATGATTTTTAGAGGATTGTTTAACATATGGAAATGGTCATGACACAATATGATGTCATGGTGCCACATGTTTTATAGAGCAAACCACCAACTTTGTTTTTAAAAATATGCTTAGAAAAATATGTTAGGTAATCAGAAAACCCCCCATATATTTTAAAGCTCCCTTTTCTCTCTCCTCCCTGAAAGACCAGCTGCCATATGAGGCAGGTGATTCACCACCCGCTCCTGGAGCCCTTCACAGTCTTGCCTTTTTCACACTACACTCCCAAAGTTACTTACAATGATCTAAGACAGAGGCCGAAAAACTGAGCTTTTTCAGTTCTTATCTTCCAACTTTTCTGCAGTACTTAAAGTCTGTGTCCAAACTGTTTTATCTTTTTTATTGGTCTTGCTTACCGGTTCCTTTACCTTTTGTTGGGCCATCTTCCTGCCACTTAAATATATAGGAGCTAGTTCATCCTTGTTTCCTCACGGTAATCTTGTCTGCATCCTATGTCCCTCACTCTTGCTTTAGGCCACAGCCATAATTTTATTTATTTATTTATTTATTTCTTACAAATAGTTTATTGTCAAGTTGGTTTCCATATAACACCCAGTGCTCATCCCCAGAAGTCAGTGCCATAATTTTAATTGAGAAATGAATACAATGTATCTTTTAAAATCAGCTTTAAAAGGTTTTATCTATTTTTTAAAGCAATTAACAAACTAATCTGACTCTTGGTTTCTGCTCAGGTCATAATCTTGCGGTGTGCGGATGTCAGGCTCCATTCTGACTGTGGAGCCTGCTTGGGATCCTCTCTTCCTGCCCCTCCCTTGTGTTCTCACTCTCACTCTCTCAAAATATATAAACAAAGTTTAAAAAAAAAATAAGTGACTCACCAATTGTATAAATAACTTCAACATCATCCATTTGGGAATCAGTAATACTATTCTTCGCCTCGCCTTTCACTTCCCCAAGAAGAAAACCTTCCTAAAAGGGTAAAAACAAGCAGTCTATGGAATATCGTGATAGAATTACTGCTCAATCACTTAACCAATATATCCCAAGATCAGGTGAGGGACACACAAAATAAAGACCAGGTGCATTTTCAGTTTAGTTAGGAAACATGCACAATTTAATAAAAATGAACAGAAGAGATTGTAAATACTGCTGTGATTTTAGCACATCTGGAATATAAAAGGCTTAGCGCCAGAAATGAGCACACACTGTGTGAAGGAGGAGCAGCAGGGTAGTTTGTCTTCCAACAGAAGGCTCCCCTCTCAGAGTAAGGAAATCACAGATAGGTGGGAACATAGCCAATAATGGAACATCCTGAGTACCCAGCCAAGGGCTCTGGATTAATGGCACATGCTTCTGGGAGCCAGGGGGCACTTGTGAGCTATGAAATGACACAATGATCAGCGTTTTTAGATTAAAAGTTGTAAATATTAAAGATTTGGAATTCAGTATCAAAGTCTGATTTCGAAAAGGGGAACTGGGAACCCTAATTGTTTTTAAAATGCAGGCATTTTGCCACAACAGGAGTGATATCTTTGAGTTTCAGAGAATTCAATTATTTCCCTTGGCACATCTGAAGACCCAATATGCTTGATGGACAATAAAGATTTTATCTTCTTTATAGTTAGTCAAGAATGCCTCCCCCTTCCATTAAAAAAAAAAAAAAGACAAAATGAACGTTTCAATAATGAGTTTTTACTGGAATCTGGAGGGAACAATCCAGAACTCTACAGCCCAGTGTTCGAGACAAACCCTGGGAAAGGAAGCAGCGTCAATGCAAGTACAGCTATCCAGAGAATCACCTTTTAAAGATGTCAGGGAAAAGATGTAAGAGTAATGGTCTCTCTAACACGATGGTACTTCCCGAGGGCTAATCCTTTAAACCACAGAGACTTAAGGACCCATTCTGTTTACATTCACACTAAGACTTTCCAAAATAATTGCCACAGCCACACACATTTTAAATTGCCATATATTTGCTCTCAGCCAGGTGTTAATCTACAAGGTTATTTAAAATTGTAGGGGTGCCTGGGTGGCCCAGTCAGTTAAGTGCCCAACTCTATCTCACTGTTCCTGAGTGCTAGCCCCGCATCAAGCTGGTTCTCAGCCTGCTTGGGATTTGGTCTCCTCTCAGCCCCTCCCCTGCTGTGCTTTCTCTCAAAATAAATAAATGAAGAACCATCACCGCAGCCCCCCCAACTTTAAAACTGTATACATGAAAGGTATCAATTCCAGCTTTATTAGGATTGTGCCAAAAAACGATTTTGGAAACAATAGACCTTATGAAATGTAGGACGCTGAAATGAAGAGGACAATATTTAGCAGATGTCAGTAGGCTTTGTTCAGTACTGAGGTTTCTAAACTGTACGAGCATACTAAACACTTAAATCTAAGCCAGTATTTCTTGGGGTCGAAGTTTTATAGTATTTTTATGATTGCATAAGTTTTTCAAAACGTGTACTGTATTCAAAACACTACTTCACTATTGGATCCAGAGACTTTTGAACCTGGCAGAAGTATGAAATAAGAATATCTAATATTTGAGGATAAATTTAAATGTTTTCATTGTAACTGAAAGCATCAACAAAGGAACTAGCTGAGGCCTTACTTCATAAACTTGACACCAATACAAACAAAAATCAGATCTCACATACACCAATTTAGGCTTCTTCGTCCACTAAGCTTTGCCCCAGCACTGCCACTGGACGCATCTCCTAGCCTACAATTTCAACACACACACACACACACACACACACACACACACACACACACACAGTGGCTGCTCTGCACGAAAAGATTCAGCGGCCTTTGAGAACCAGTAATCGGCACTTAGAAGAAACGGAAAGTTAACCCGCAACCTTCCAACCGTCGTAGGAGAATGTTGTATGAACTCTCCATCCTTTTACAACGAAGTTTAACCAGAAAAAAAGGGGGGGGGGTGTGGAAGAGAAACGCGGGCGTGTGGGACACTTGTCGGGGCGAAGAAATAAACTCTGGTTAGAAAAGGAACGGCTACTCCTGGAAAAGACTCGGCAGGCGGGAGACACACCTAGGACTGCCCAGGAGCGGGACAAGGCAAAGCCCCAAGGCAGAGGACCGGCGCGGCGCCGCCGGGAGCTCATGGGCGGGGACGGGGGTAACGGCGGCGAAGGGCGCCCGCGCGCGGGGCCTCTCCCGAGGCGATGCCGGAGCCCGCCTCGCCCCGCGGGCTCACCGTGTCCGAGTCGGTGTTGAGGTGCTGGAAAGCGAGCGCGCCGAGCACAAAGCCGGAGAGGACCGCCGACGTACTCTCGCCCTCCATGCTTCCGCAAGCGAAGCGCGCAGGACGTGCGGAGGCGGGGCGAGCCGGAAAGGCGGGCGCCCGGCCGGCTCCTTAAGCGACGCGGCGGTGAGGCGGGCCGAGCGAGAAGGGTGGTGCCTGCGCCGGCGCACTGGATCCCGCGGGCTCTGCTGAGGGGGCGGGCCCGGGGAGGTGCGGAAGCTCTGTGTGGAGCGGGGCGCGGCCAGGCGGGCTGTGGAGGGCGGGGCCAGGGAAGCGGTGGGGGGCGGGGCCAGGGAGCTGTGGGGGGCGGGGCCAGGGCGCAGTGGGTTCCACACCTGCGGCGCCGCCCGGGTCGCCTCCTGGCTTCCGCTGACAGCTTCGCAGTAAAGGCCGCTCAGCGTTGGATACCACGGAGTGCGTTGGGTGGTCAGCTGCTGCTGAGGGACCCGTGGCATCTATGCAAACTTATAAAGAGTGAACAATGCTGACAGAATAGAAGCACTACTTATGTCGCTGTAATAGCACAACGGAAATGCCCTGTGTATGGTTTTCAAAGTGCATGATACGGCCATTTACCCATTGAGGCTTCTAGAATACTAGTACCCCTTTCATAGTCTCTTGTACAACTCTCTGCTGATGTTCCATACTGCGTGTGTGGGAGTGTTGGGGGGTGGCATGAGTTTGAGGATTTGCTAGCTTTTAGAAAATTAAAGACCCAGGTTAATTTAAAGAATATGATGATTATAAATATTGTTTAATGATATGTTTAACCATGGTATACTGAGTCATTTGATGTAAATAGTAAGGGGAGTGGGAAGACCAGGGCGTGGCAATATTCCACAACAAAGCTATGTTACTTAAATGATTAAAAGTCAGCAAAATATCAGATTACTGAATTGAGTTAGTATTGCACATTTCTGGGTTTTGCTGTGTGGCGGCTATGTTTGGCTGAGTAACATGTTGAAGACAGACATGTAGAATTATGTTTATTACCTAAAATTAAATTTCTTGCCTTCATTTTAGCAAAATCACTGTTAATATGAAACGATTTTTCACATAATTTGTTTTATGAATGGTGATGATCTAAACGATTAAAAAATAAAATGCAACACTATTCCAAGAGACCAGAAATAAACACTCAATATAAAGTCAAGTAATTTTCAACAAGATTGCCAAGACTGTTCATTAGGGAAAGGGCAGTCTTTTCATGCAAAAGAATTAAGTTAGGTCCTTTTCCTATACCACACACAATAACTAGCTCAAAACGGATCAGAGATGTCACCATAACACCTGAAACTATGAAACTCTTAGAAGAAAACTTGGGGAAAGGTTCATGATGTTGAATTTAGCAATGATGTTGTGGATGACACCAAAGGCATGGACACTAAAGGAAAAAATATACAAATTGTACTTCATCAAATTAAAAACCTTTGTCCATCAAAGGACACTATCAAGGGGCACTGGGGTGGCTCAGTTGGTTAAGCTGCCGACTTCGGCTCAGGTCATGATCTCATGGTTTGTGAGTTTGAGCCCCACATTGGGTTCTGTGCTGACAGCTCAGAGCCTGGAGCCTGCTTCGGATTCTGTGTCTCCCTCTCTCTGCTGCCCCCCTGCTCATGCTTTCTGTCTTTCAAAACTGAATAAATGTTAAGAAACAACAACAACAAAAAAGAACACTATTAAAAGAGTGAAAAGGCAACCCACAGAATGGGAGAAATATTTGCAAACCATACATGTGGTAAGAGATTAATATCCTGAATATATATAAAGAACTACAGCTCAACAGTAAAATAACCCAATTAAAAACGAGCAAAGAAATAATCCAATTAAAAAATGAGCAAAGAACTTGAATAGACATTTCTCCAAATAAGATATACAGATGACCAATAAGCACACAAAAAGATGCTTACCATCACTAATCATTAGGGAAATGCAAATCAAAACCACAATGAGACATTACTTCACATGCATCAGGATGGCAACGGTATAAAAAATATGTTGGGTCTTTGTCCCTGCGTCCAGGAGCAGTGCTCCTATAGCTCTTGGAGTTTCCGAAGTGATAAAAGTATCCTTTTGTTAATGTGACTTTAGGGTTGGAGGAGCTAGATAGCACAAGGATGGGAGCCAGTTGCCAGAAAGATCAAGACTTGATTAGATTGCAACTTTGAGCTCCACTCCAGACCTCTTAGGTGACAGGATTAACTAGAGATTAAGTTTAACTGCCAATGGCCAATGATTTGATCAATCATGCCTAAGTAATGAAACCTCCATTAAAACTCCTTAAGAATGAGATTTCCCTGGGAAAAAGCAAGCAGATGTCTGAGAAACCTTAACAAATATATTGCCTCGGCTTCCTCTCATGGGTGTTCCAGAGACTAATAAAAAAATTAAATTAGTTAACAAGGAAATGGGGAAGGGAAGAGAGAAGAATCAAAGAACTCTCCTAGTAAGGTGGAAATCTTTAGATGATTATTAACAACTAACATTAACAACTCAGGCAACAACAGATGTTGGCAAAGATGCAGAGAAAGAGGATCTCTTTTGCACTGCTGGTGGGAATGCAAACTGGTGCCGCCACTCTGGAAAACAGTCTGGAGATTCCTTAAAAAATTAAAAATAGAACTATGCTACAACCCAGCAATTGCATTACTAGGTATTTATCCAAGGGCTACAGGTGTGCTATTTCAAAGGGACACATGCACCCCAATGTTTATAGCAGCATTATTGACAATAGCAAAGTATGGAAAGAGCCCAATGTCCATCAACAGATAAATGGATGTAGAAGGTGTGGTATATATATACAATGGAGTATTACTCAGCAATCAAAAAGAATGAAATCTTGCCATTGCAACTATGTGGATGGAATTGGAGGGTATTATACTAAGTGAAATTAGTCAGTCAGAGAAAGACAAATATCATATGACTTCACTCATATGAGGAATTTAAGATACAAATCAGATGAATATAAGGGAAGGGAAGCAAAAATAATATAAAAACAAGGAGGCTCACAAAACATAAAAGACTCTTAAATATAGAACAAAAAGAGGGTTGCTGGAGGGTTTATGTGAGAGGGGATGGGCTGAATGAGTAGGAGACATTAAAGAATCTACTCCTGAAATCATTATTGCACCATGTGCTAACTAACTTGGATGTAAATTAAACAATAAATAAATTTTAAAAAATTAAAAAAATAAAAGCACAGATGATTATTAACAAATAAGATAAATTGATGGAGTTGAAAAGAGTACTAAATACAGCACTATTGAAGTTTGGGTGGGTCAAATGAAGATGGTTCCTCAACATTAAAATGCCCCAAACAAGTTTGCTCTCTTTACCCCAGTTTGGAGGAATTTAAAAAGCTGGAAGGCCAGGAATACAATGAGAAACCTAGCCTGTAATCACATAGGGCAACAGTCAGGCAGATTAATCAAAATAAAGTTTGACAAAACGCCAGGGTCTCTTGGCTGGGGACCCAAAGCCTAACACTGAGGAGTAGGTAAAATGGTCAGAGGGTGAAGAAAAGAAGTTTCCAAGATTTATAGACACAGGAGATGCATGCACTGTGGTATCAACAACTGTTGGTGAAACCCTAACATAGGCTACAACTAGATTGAAAGAATGCAGAAATATAAAGATTTGATAAGATTAAGGTGAAAATTTCAGTAAAAATTGTAATGATTAAACAGGCTTTATGTGAAGAGTTTTTGTCTCCTTTATCTGAATGCTTTAAGGGGATAAATATTGTTAAAAACAAGACACTAGGCCTAAAGTGGAGTCACTTCTGCAAGGTCCCATGCCACCAAACTGACACTTAAGCTAGAATTTCTGCTCTCCCAGAGATGGAATCTTACGTTAATGCCTAATTAGCTCTAGTTAGGTCATCTGCCTGATAGACCTCTGCCGTCCCCTAAAGGAAAGTGATCTGGCAATAACCAACCTACTTTTTTTGTCCTTGTTCCTGCTCCTTTCTGCCTAGACTGTCTGCCAGGAGGCAGTGGTGTAGGTTATAGTTAAGGGGGCAAGGTTGGGAGGTATGGGAATGAATAGAATTTTCCTTTTTTCATACCGGTACCCATTGGTCAGCTAGGGTTTTTGGACATTTTGAGGTGGGTTGCCTAATGGCCCATTTATATTCAGCCTGGAGGTCACTGTGGGCACCTTTACCTTACTCGGGTTTCCATTGCTCAGGTTGGGTGCCTAAAAGGGGCCTCTAAACTTAGTACTGTAAAACCAAAAATCTAGTAAGGCTTTTACTTTATGCCATCAAATTGTCCTATAGTAAAACTGTTGTAATGGATAATTCCATAAGAAATCAGTACCTTGAAAAACTAAATCGTCACTAAATGGAATTTTGCCAATGTTATAGGTCAAAAATTTTCTCTTGGGTAGTTTCAATTGTTAAAATAGGTACTTTGCTTGCTCACAAAGTTGAGACATTACTTGGCCATTTTTATTTGTTCTCTTGTGAATTACATCAATATATATTTGCTCTTTTTCTATTGCTGTTTATATCATATTGATTTAAAAGAGTGTTTATACATTAAAGCATTAAGTTTGTCAAATATTGAAAGTGTTTTCTTCTCAGATGGTTTTTAATTTTTAATTTTACTTTAGAAATTTAAAGTTTGGTATTTAAAACTCCCATTCATGTCTTTAATCTTTCTAAGGTATCACATTTAGGAACACTTCCCTATGTTATGATAAAAAACATTATCTGGAATAAGAGGAAATTATTAATTAAGACTAATCACTAATGCCATTGGCTGAATGGAACCATAACAGAGATCACTTACCAAAATTTAAACACTGGATTCACACAAACAATAGAACTGGTTTTAAACTACTTTAAAAATGAAAATTGTTACCTTTCTTCACTAAAAGAAAAAAAGGAAAAAAGGCTGATTTCAAGGACTGAAGCAGAGAAAAAAAAAAACACAAGATGAGCTTGGAATTTTTTTTTTTTTTTTTGCCAGAAAGTAAAGATAGACTCAAAGACTGATGTAAACATGTCAACTTGACCTAAGAGTCAGGTGGAAAAGGATGATACTAACCAAATCTGAGGCAATTTAAGTTTCAAAATAATGATAGTAATGGATTATGTCCCAGTAAATAAGGTAAGAATCTTTGAGTCCACACTGATATAAATGAATGAATGAATGAATGAATGAATGAATGAATAATTGGGCTAAGAGTACTTTCAGTAGAATATCAACTAATAAATGTAGAAGAAATTATGAAATTAGAAAATCTCTTTTGGCAAATATCATCATCATCACAATCAATACAGGCAACCAGGGGGTGCTTGGCTGGCTCAGTCGTTTAAGCCTCTGTCTCTCGATTTCAGCTCATGCCATGATCTCAGGGTGGTGAGATCAAGTCCCCTGTTGGGTCCCGCTCTGGGCGTCCAGCTTCTCTACCTTTCCCTCTGCTCTTCCCCTGTTCGCATGCTCTCTCTCTCTCTCTCTCTCTCAGCAAAAAAACAAAAACAAAACAAAAAACAAAAAAACTCCAATCTCAACAGATAATACAATTAGTGAACAATGTTTGAGCAATAGGCTATTAAAGTAGTCTCCAAGTGGGATGCCTGGGTGGCTTAGTCGGTTAAGCGTCCGACTTTCGCTTAGGTCATGATCTCGCGGTTCGTGGGTTTGAGCCCGGCGTCGGGCTCTGTGCTGACTGCCAGCTCAGAGCCTGGAGCCTATTTCAGAGTCTGTATCTCTCTCTCTCTCTCTGACCCTCCCCTGCTCACGCTGTCTCTCTCTCTCTCTCTCTCCTAGAAAAAAAAATAGTCTCCAAGTATCTTCCCAAAAGATGTATATGAATGGCAAGAGGGAAAATAACTTTACAAAAACCACTTTAACCAAATAATGAAAGTTAACATCACCAGTAAAGAGACATGTCAAGATCAGATGCCTCATGACATGATGCTCGGAGAAAAGAACATCCTATCTGTGATATTCTTGGTAAAAGTGCATAACCTGAATTTTATTGTGAGGAAGCATCAGCCAAACGCAAATTGAAACACATATATTAAAACAAATGACCTATACTCTCATAAATGTCAATGGCATGAAACACAAAGTCTGAGAAACTGTTCTAGATTAAAGAAAATGAAAGAAGCAGGACAACTAAATGCTGCAAGGAATAACCCACAATGGTAGGGACAAAGTGGATCAAACAATGTTGAAGTATGGTTGAAAAATACTTTTACCTGATTTTTCTTTGCTTTTTTTCATTATTAACATATGATAACTCAGGAAAACCTGAAAAATAGAGCAACTTTGGAAACTCCACTTTAAAACTATTTTTTATTAAAAAATTTTTTTTTAATGTTTATTTATTTTTGAGAGAGAAAGAGACAGAATGCAAGCAGGGGAGGGGCAGAGCCAGGGAGACACAGAATCTGAAGCAGGCTCTAGGCTCTGAGCTGCCAGCACAGAGCCCGACGTGGGTCTTGAACCCACAAACTGTGAAATCATGACCTGAGCTGAAGTCGGACCTCAACCAACTGAGCCACCCAGGCACCCCTTTAAAACTATTTTAAAAATTAATAAATAGACCTCCTCCAGGTACCCAAATTGCAAATCTTTGAGTATGTTTGAATAATAGTTTGTAAATTTTCTGGTCATATTGAAACTTTTCTGCCATGCTCTACATTTTGCTAAATATATATATACATTTTTTGTTTTTCCAAGATAGGGAATTCCTTTAATATAGTCTATTAACAAAAATTTTTAAAAACACCCCATTCTATAGCTGAAATACTTAAGGAACTATGAAAGAGACTTTCAGAAATGTCATTGTGCATATCATCCTCTAAACTCTAAGAAAATAAAATGAGATGATGTATTATAAGAGAAGAACAGTCTGAATTTTTCAAAAATCATAGTCTTCCTTCATTTAAAGTTTGGTCAGAATAATAATAATAATAATAATACAATCTCTACCTTAAAATTTCACCACATGAAATTTGTCTAGGAACTTCTTATAAAGCTTGGTTTGTCTCCTACTCTGACAGATTCCTCTTGGTACATTTCTACTATTGTCAAGTATTCTCAAAGTACCATTTTCATAGTATATGTTCAACATGTATGAGATACATTTCCAAAAGGAGCATTGCTAGATATATTCCTCCTTCATGCACCACCATGAGATGTAAGAAGAGACACCAGTATGGGGTGCCTGGCTGGTTCAGTCGGTTAAGCATCTGGCTTCAGCTCAGGTCATTTTCTCATGGATTGTGGGTTTGAGCCCTGCGTTGGGCTCTGTGCTGACAACTAGCTCAGAGCCTGGAGGCTGTTTTGGATTCTTTGTCTTCCTCTCTCTCTCACCCTCCTCTGTTCACTCTGTGAACAGAAATAAATAAAACATTGAAAAAATATTTAAAAAAGAAGAGACATGGCACAAAAATACACACATAGACCAATGGAATAGAATAGAGAACTGAGAATTGGACCCACAAATGTCTGGCCAACTAATCTTTGACAAAGCAGGAAAGAGTATCTATCCAATGGAAAAAAAGACACCCTCTTTAACAGATGGTTCTGGGAGTACAGTACAGCAACATGCAGAAGAATGAAACTAGATCATTTTCTCATACCACACACAAAAATAAACTAAAAATGAATAAAAGACCTGAATGTGAGACTGAAAACTATAAAAACCCTAGAGAAGAAAGCAGGAAACAACTTCCTTGACTTCAACTGCCACAATTTCTTACTTGACACATCCCCAAAGGCAAGGGAATCAAGAGCAAAAATAAACCATTGAGATCTCATCAAGATAAAAAGCTTCTGCAAGGCAAAGGAAACAATCCATAAAACTAATAGGCAACCGACAGAATGGGAAAAGATAGTTGCAAATGACATATCAGATAAAGGGCTAGTATCCAAAATCTATAAGGAACTCATTTAACTCCTCATCTGAAAAACAATTAATCCAGTGAAAAAATGGGCAGAAGACATGAACAGACACTTCTCCAAAGAGGACATCCAGATGGCCAACAGATACCTGAAACGATGTTCAGCGTCCCTCCTCATCAGAGAAATACAAATCAAAGCCACACTGAGATACCACCTCACACCGGTCAGAGTGGCTAAAATGAACAAATCAGGAGACTTTAGATGCTGGCGAGGATGTGGAGGAACGGGCACCCTCCTACACTGTTGGTGGGAATGTAAACTGCTGCAGCCCCTGTGGAAAACAGTGTGGCGGTTCCTCAAAAAATTAGCAGTAGAATTCCCCTATGACCCAGCAATAGCACTAGGAATTTACCCAAGGGATACAGGAGTGCTGATGCATAGGGGCACATGTACCCCAATGTTCATAGCAGCACTCTCAACAATAGCCAAAACATGGAAAGAGTCTAAGTGTCCATTCACTGATGAATGGACCAAGAAGTTGTGGTTTGTCTATACAATGGCAATGAGAAAATGAAATCTGGCCACGTGTAGCAACATGGATGGAACTTGAGGGTGTTATGCTGAGCGAAATAAGTCAGGCAGGGAAGGACAGATACCCTGTGTTTACATGTATAGGTGGATTAGGAGGAACTTAATGGAGAACCATGGGGGAGATGAAGGGGGGAAATAGCTGGGGAGAGGGAGGGAGGCAAACCATGAGGGACTCTTGAATGCTGAGAACAAACTGAGGGCTAATGGGGGTGGGTGGAGGGGAAAGGGGGAGATGGGCATTGGGGAGGGCACTTGTGGGGATGAGCACTGGGTGTTATATGGAAACCAACTTGACAATAAACTATTAAAAAGATAAAAAAAATAAAAAAGAAGAGACACCAATAGAAGCCAGCCTTAGAACTTACTAGAAAGGAAATTTCAACCTTAAGTACCCTACCTGCAAGTATAGTCACAACCTGAGGTACTGTTCATAAGAGCTTCAACATAAGCATTTTGGATGGACACAATTCAGTCTATACCATCAATATGATGTGTTTGGGATCCCAGATATCTGGAGATCTGATGCTGAGGTTCATTAAGTGGTCTCCCTAAGCAGAAGGCTTCCAAAAGTAGAAAGCTATCTCCAAACAATTTATATATCAATAAGATACCATTTGGTATGGTCAAAAATAAACAAAGCTCAACATTTGTTAAAGTGGTAAAAGCAGCTTTTATTTAGTAACTACTGCCATAGGGGAAAGCAGTGAGGTCCACTCCAATTTGTGCAGAGATGATAGGGTGTATTAAAGGGAGAATGAGGAAAGAGGGAAGGGGAGCAAGTACAGGTTTGAGCAGTCAGGGAAGTGAAAATTACATAAACAAGGCAAGAGTATGGGTCAACATGAATGTGATCAAACCATCTGTTTCTGCTAACTAGTATCTTCTACCCTCTCTCAAAAGACTGGAGGCTAAGGCCCATCCTTTCTCATGATTACCTTTCAAAGGTATGGTTTTTGGGCCCTTGAGAAAGACACTCTTGGTTATAGGAAATACAAATATATCTCAAAGGGACAGAGGAAATATTTATAATTGTAAGCCCTTTTTATTTATTTATTTATTTATTTTTTTAAATTGATAAATACTTGTTATGTATCACTTTCTTTTTTTTTTTTTATGTTTTATTTATTTCTAGGAGAGAGTCAGCGTGAGCAGGGGAGGGTCAGAGAGAGAGGGAGTCACAGACTGAAACAGGCTCCAGGCTCTGAGCTGGCAGTCAGCACAGAGCCCGACGCGGGTCCCGAACCCACGAACCGCGAGATCATGACCTAAGCAAAAGTCAGATGCTTAACCAACTAAGCCACCCAGGCGTCCCAATTGTAAGCCCTTTTTAATTAGTGCTCTAAGAAAGGAAGGTCAAGGGCCTATCATCAGGTATTGACTAAAACAAATAGCAAGTTCTTTTGACGGTTTTGAGCTCTTCTGCCACAGAAACTCAAGGTAGGGGGAGGGGGCGGTCATCCCAGGGACATGGCCTTAGTCTGCTCAGAGCCATGCTAGAGTTTAGTCAAGCCTCTTGGTGCATGGGTTTGGATTGGAGTCATTTGTGCTGAGACAAATAGTCTCAGGTGTTTTTTTTTTGTTTTGTTTTGTTTCTGTTTTTTTTTTTTTTTTGTTCTTGGTATAAACATCTTTCTCCCATCATCTTTGATCAAGATCCATAGTTCTTGGTATAAACATCTTTCTCCCATCATCTTTGATTCAAGATCCATGATCTGGCAATGAACTTTAAAATTCCTAAATATCATTTTCAAACAATTGAATGACTGCAATTCTTCCCAACCACTGGACTTTCTAACCATTGGACTTTGCAACTATTGGTTTAATTGACCCTGGAACACTCTAGAATATTATCAGTCTCAATACATCTACATGTCTTAATTGTACCCTAGCCCTCCAATAATTAGCTGCTATAACTGGTATCTTTCAGAGCTCTAAAGAAACCCAGAAGACGTCAAGAATAGAAAAGAGACATGGGGCGGACAACAGAAGCCATTATCTAATTATTTTCTTACAACGTTATATAGAAACCATTATGTGATTTGTTAAACTCCATTCAGAGTTTAAGATGTGTCCCCCACAATCAAACCAACTAAATGAAAGCAGCAACTGATGCCTTTAAGTTATCTTAAACTGCACATTTGTCCCCCTAATGAGAATCCCTGGGACATTTCTTCCTGTATGTTGCAATTTGGACATGACTTTAGTGGACAGGATTCACTGTATCAGCTGTCAAGATTTGCCTTAGTTCCAGAAGCCACCTCACAGTCAACATCTAACTGATCTTGCAGGGGCATAAATGCCTGGCCATTTTGGCCCAAAGAGGGTTAAGTTTGATAGGTCCTGTATGCCCCAGAGCTCCCTGCGGGTTTGGCTGAGCCTTTGCCAGGTCTACGTGACCATTTGTTTTCACCTTCTGCCTAATCCTACAGTCCCATCCACCTTCCAAGTGTTCATCCTTAATAAATGCCCTACAGACAAAATTCCATCCTAGTGTCGGCTTTCAGAGAACCCAACATTGCATCAGTGGTCAGTTGGACTTGCCAAATATTCAAAACCAAATCCACTAGTTGCTTGTATTTTATTAGGATGATGAATTACCAGGAATGGTCTGAGACACTGCACGTCGTTGGTTTATACAAGGATTTTTTGTTTCACCTAACTGCAAGTTCTTTTTTTTTTTTAAACTTTTTAAATGTTTATTTATTTATTATTTTTTAAAAAATAGTTTATTGTCAAGTTGGTTACAGATAACACCCAGTGCTCATCCCAACAAGTGCCCTCCCCCATGCCCATCACCCCCCTTCCCCTGTCCACCACCCCCATCAGTCCTCAGTTTGTCTCAGCATTCAAGAGTCTCTCATGGTTTGCCTCCCTCCCTCTCCCCAACTATTTTCCCTCTTCTTCTCCCTCACAGTCCTCCGTTAGCCTCCTCCTAATCCACCTATATGTGCAAACATAGGGTATCTGTCCTTCTCTGCCTGACTTATTTTGCTCAGCATAACACCCTCAAGTTCCATCCATGTTGCTACACATGCCCAGATTTCATCCTTTCTCATTGCCATGTAGTATTCCATTGCATAAATATACCACATCTTCTTGATCTATTCTTCAGTTGATGGACACTTAGGTTCTTTCCATGTTTTGGCTATTGTTGAGAGTGCTGCTATGAACATTGGGTTTTATGTGCTCTTATGCATCAGCATTTCTGTATCCCTTGGGTAAATTCCTAGCAGTGCTATTGCTGGGTCATAGGGGAGTTCTATTGTTAATTTTTTGAAGAACCTCCATATTGTTTTCCAGAGGGGCTGCACCAGCTTATATTCCCACCAACAGTGTAGGAGGGCGCCCATTTCTCCACATCCTCACCAGCATCTAGAGTCTCCTTATTTGTTCATTTTAGTCACTCTGACCAGTGTGAGGTGGTATCTCAGTGTGGTTTTGATTTGTTGTTTATTTATTTTTGAAGGAAAGAGAGACAGAGCATGAGCAGAGAGAGAGAGGGAGACACAGAATCTGAAGCAGTCCCCGGCTCCACACTGTCAGCACAGAGTCCAACATGGGAGCTCAAACTCATGAACCACGAGATCATGGCCTGAGCTGAAGTCAGTTGCCCAATGGACTGAGCCACCCAGGTGACACTCAGTGTTTCAACCTCTCCTAGGGCTTGCTAACTTTGGAGAGCCACCGTTCAAGAGAGTGTGCAAGCAATGGAAATTGTTTGCCCCAAGACCCAGTAATTTTTTTTGAAATTAATACTTTGAGGCTGGGAGAGCTAATATTTAAGGCATGGATTGCCAGAGTAGAACATTTCAGTGGTGAGTCTAGTGTATTTGACACCTGGAACAAGCATTTTTTTTTTTTTACATTCTTTCTTTTATACAACAAAGTTATTTTCAGTAATAATAAAATAAAATGAATAATGATAAAGGGCAGGAAAGAAATGCAAACGCTGAAACTTTTCTTTTATTGAACCTTATGTATAATTACATCAGGGAAAATGAGTAAACAAGTAAACAAATATTAGAGTACAGAAAGGACAAAAGTAATGGACTGATGTATATTTTAATGTTTGTTTGTTTTTTTTTGACAGAGAGAGAGAGAGACAGAGAGACACACACACAGCATGAGCAGGGAAGGGGCAGAGAGAGAGGGGGACACAGAATCGAAGCGGGCTCCAGGCTCCACCCTGTCAGCACAGAGCCCAACGCAGGGCTCAAACTCACGAACTGTGAGATTATGACCTGAGCGGAAATCAGACATTCAACTGACTGAGCCACCAAGACGCCCCAATGTATATTTTAATAATAACATTATATTGATGGATATTTTTGAAAGGGGAGAAATTCATCTACATGGTCTATGAAGTAATCAACAGTAACACTAGTTTTACTTTCAGGGAAATAAATAAGTAATGAGGTACAGTCTCATTCTGTGTTTGGAATTCCTGTGAAAACTAGTGGGTATCTTACTTGAATAAGAGAAAAAGATTTATGCCCCCTGCACTATAGTAATTTTGTGAATAATATAGCATATTGACCTAGTAGTTCAATACAGGACTATAGAAGATAACAACAGAAAGAAAGCAATTCCTCCATTAGAATCATTGATGTTTCAGAAGGATGTACTTGCTTACTTAAATTGGGATCCAATAATATTCATCTCTATTAAATAGTTGTAGGGCTCACTTCGGCAGCACGTATACTAAAATTGGAACAATACAGAGAAGATCAGTATGGCCCCTGTGCAAGGATAACATGTAAATTCAAGAAGCGTTCCGTATTTTTGAGTTATTTATGTAAAGGAAAAGCCTATAACTTATTTTTAGAAAGGTAGGTGAACAATCTTTTGGAATACTTGTGTTATTCTTTTCCTGGATAAGACACATGCCAAGCATTTAATGATCCACTTGTGAATTAGAGTTTATGTTACTTAACTTTTTTCAGCAATTAAAATCTTTTCCCCCCCTGCTGGAGAAGTGGGAAAGCTAATATTCATCCTGGGCTTGGCAATGTGTGAAGTGAAAATTGTTGGAAAGATAATTTAGACCGAGGACTGAGAATAGAGAATAGAGGACTGAGAATAGAGCTGAGGTAAAGAGAATAGTTCTGTCTTTTCTATAGAAAGATACAAATGGACTTAGCTTCAGTTATAAGTAATTTTTCCTGAGGAAGTGGGAGAGTTAAACTCTCTTGTTTTTTTCCTAGAGCATACTACTGAATTTATATTTTAAAACAATTTAATACCTGCTTGCTTTCCAGATCACCTGGTGGAAAGTGAAAGCCACGGCTGTTTAGATGTTTGATGGATTCTCCCAATAGGACATTCAAGATATGACTCACTGGTGCTAATTTGTTTCAGTTCTTCCCCCCCACCCCCAACACTGGAGATTCCATGGTGCTGTATCCTACCATCCTGGGTGATGAAATAACATTTCTTTCTTTCTTTTTTTTTTTTTTTTTTTACAAATAGTTTATTGCCAAATTAGTTTCCACATAACACTCAGTGCTCATCCCCAAAGTGCCCTCCTCCATGCCCATCCCCCCCTCCCCCCCACATCCATCAGTCCTCAGTTTTTGTCAGCATTCAAGAGTCTCTCATGGTTTGCCTCTCTCCCTTTCCCCCACCATTTCCGCCCTTCTTCTCCCCCTTGTTCCTCCGTCAAGTTCCTCCTAATCCTCCTATACGTGCAAACATATAATATTTGTCCTTCTCTGCCTGACTTATGAAATAACATTTCTGAGTGGTGTTTTTTTTTTGTTTTGTTTTGTTTTTGTTTTTGTTTTGTTTTGTTTTGTTTTTTTTTTTGCCAATCCCAGAAAAAGGAAAGCTTGGGCAGCGGTAAAAAGACTTAAAGTTGAAAGAGATGGGGGTGGGAGGCACCTGGGTGGCTCCGTTGGTTAAGCATCAGACTCTTGGTTTTGGCTCAGGTCATGATCTCATGTTTTGTGAGTATGAGCCCCGCACTGGGCTCCACGCTGACAGTGTAGAGCCTGCTTGGGACCCTCTCTCTCCCTCTCTCTCTCTGCTCATCCCTTGCTCACTCTCTCTGTCTCTCTCAAAAATGGGTAAATAAATTTAAAAAAATGGAAAGAGATGGGCGATAGATTTAAAGCTTTGGTTTGAGGATAGTAGTCAAATAAAAGTCTACCCAGAAGTCCTTTTTTTTTTTTTTTTTTTTAATCACTTAACTGAAGGCAGGCCATGGTTGTTATTTTATTCTGTCTCTTCTTCAGAGAACAAGTTGGGGAAACTCAGTCCCCCTCTTAGGAGGCTTCATGTGGTGGGGCCCCTGGGTGGCTCAGTCATTGAAAGTCAGACTTAGGCTCAGCGCATGATCTCACAGTTCCTGAGTTCAAGACCCACATTGGGTCTGTGGCTCTCAGCACAGAGCCGGCTTCAGATCCTCTGTCCCTCTTCTGCTCTTGCTCTCTCTCTCTCAAAAATAAATATTTAAAAAAATTCTTAAAAAATGAAAATAAAAAAAGAAGGGCTCGTGTAGAAGTGTGGGGATCCGAGGAATCCTCAGAGAGGGATCCCGTGATGGTCGAGGCATTCTGGCATTGACAGTGAGCTTCAGTGATGCTGTAAAAATACTTTCTGTTGCCACAGACTTCTGAATGTGTGAAACGGCAGCCCACGAAGCCTCCCATCACCAAGAGCAGGCAGCACAGAACGGCTTGCTGCCCTCCTGAGCCCTGCTGGGAGTCCCGAGATCAGAAACCATTGCTTCCAGTACCAATAACTCAGAAACCTCAAGTGGCGCCAGAAACACGAAAGGATGCCATCGGGGTTAAAAAAGAAAAACCCCAAACTTCATTTGTGTGCATTCACAGTAAAGCTTTCAGGGACAGCGATTCCCTGAGGTGCCACGTGTCCTGCCACCCAGGGTTCAAGTTGGGTCCTGGTCAAAGAAAACCCCCACTGCGGTGGTCCCCCTCACCTCCGCCACCGCCGGGGACCAGCAGAACTTCGTTGGTCTCGACCATTGCTGGTATCTCATCAACAGTCACTACATCTTCCTCGGCACCAACCCCAGCAGCAGCGCCAGGACCACAGCTATGCCCGTGACCCCGACTGTCAAGAAACCCAGCAAGCCTGTCAAGAAGAAGCATGCCTACCTACCAAGCGTGCGGGAAGGCCTTCCGGGACGTGTACCATCTCAACCGGCACAAGCTCTCCCCTGCTGATGAAAAGCCCTAAGAGTGTCCTGTTTGCAATCCGCGCTTCAAGAGGAAGGACCGCATGACTCACCCTTGGAGGGCTCACGAAGGAGGCATCACCAAACCCCATACTTGCAGTGTTTGTGGGAAAGGCTCCTCCAGACGTGCACTGCTGCCCTTGCCACCAAAGACAGACTGCGGACACACGGCGCCACAAAGGCAAGATGTGGTGTAACGCCTGCGGGAAGCTTGAGTGCAGCGGACGTCATCAGCCACTTAAAGACCCACAGGCGGAGCCAAGGTGTCAACTGTAACCCATGTGAGCAAGACATCAGTAGAACATGCATGAGTGAAGAGACCGGCAGCCAGAAGCTGCAGCTGCAGCAACAACAACAGCAACATGTGAGGAGCCGGCCAGGAAAGCAGGTGGACACACAGACTGGGGGAAGACGCTGTCAAAGCAAGAATGAAAGAAACTGCTAACATGTGCCAAACCTCCACGGCTGCTACGACACCTGTGACTCTCACTGCTCCATTCAATATAGTGTCCTCTGGGTCGTCCGGAACGATGTCAAACCCCGTCACAGTGGGAGCAGCAATGAGCACGAAAGGAGAGTAAATGTTTCCAGCGCACTTAAAACAACCAGCCCGATGAACAGAGGGCACCCTGTGACTATAACCAGTCCATTATCCATGACCTCTCCTTTAACACTCACTTCCCCAGTCAACCTTCCCACCCCTATCACTGCTCAGTGAATAGAGCCCACCCTGTCACCACCTCATCTCCAGTGAACCCGCCCACACCTCTGACGTTAGCTGGCCCTCTCAATATAGCAGTGAGGCCCATAGAGAGCACGCCTTTCTTACCCCAAGATTTGCCCACATCACCACCTTGGTAAATAGCATTATAAAATCAAAGAAAGGGTTAAAGTAAATATTTGCTAGCACCTTATTTTTAATTTATTAAAGCAAAGAGTAAACCATGGTAGCCCTGGGTGGCTCAGTCAGTTAAGTTTCTGACTTCAGCTCAGATCATGATCTCGCGGTTCCTGAGTTTGAGTCCCACATCGGGCTCTGTGCTGCTTCAGATTCTGTATGTTTCTCTCTCTGCCCCTCCCCCGCTTGTGCTCTCTCTCATTCTCTTTCTCAAAAATAAATAAACATTTAAAAAAATTTTAAAAAGGTATTTTATGAGTAAATACATGTGTTGTCATAATGAAATACATTTCAGAGAATATGCATTTTACCTTTGGGAATTTGTTAATTTCAGGCAGCATTCCCTAAGTGAAAATGATACCAGCTCTGAGATGCAAAACATATGACAATTTATCATTCTACCTTCAACATATAATAGAGATTGTGACCTGATATTTGGAGATGTAAATATTGCTCAGCATATTAATCCTGATGGAACATAGCATCCATTGTAGTTGACTTCAAACAAAACAAAACAACCAAAATATGCAAATTATGTTTTGGTAAGAAAAGGCCTCAACTGCCAGCAGAGAAGTCAAGCATGTGGACAGGCAGATGCTATGATTTTTTTTTAAGTTGCAATATGTTTTTGGGTTTCTTTTCCTTTTTAAATCTTGCAGTTAGGAGAAATGGAATTTAGTTGTATTAATCTTGCAGGATGTTTGCAGGACTGACTATCAAACTGGATGACTTCCGTTTATACCCCATGGTGTCAATTCAAGCATCGAACACCTTACATCTGAGACAGACTTCCTACATCAGGGACTGGTATCTATGTGTCATTATACAAAACAGTTCCAGGGAGTTGAACGACATAGTAAAACATGAAATAGCACTTAGTGGAAAAAATGTCATACATGATCTTTTGTACTTTAGGACATTACATTGTACAACTTCTGTATTTATAAAAGCTTAGGAACTTTCTGTTTAGCAGGAAGGCAACACATTCCTGCACTTCTAATGTATATGTTTGTTATAATGGCCATGTAAACATGCCCTATTCTGTGCCTTTTAGTTAGTGTGTCTCCATAAATGAAATGTAGAGAAAAAAATAGTTGTAGTATTTTACTAAGCCTGTTAGAACAGATACTACTCTTGATCTAAGCCAAAAGGCTGAAAAGCAATAGCTGTGGCATTTAAAATTGTGGGTTAATGCAAAATCAAATCATCTCAAGGAAAAACTGTGCTTTTTTTTTTTACCTTTTTATTTGCATTTTTAGATATCTATTTTTCCCATAAAAAGAATCATAACAAGAATATAGAAAGCAATGATTGCACTTATGACAAGGGCCAAACTTTGAATAAATATACATGAAAATAAATGAGCATTATAAAAGGAGATATAAGTTTATCTTTTTAAAAAAAGTTTATTTTGGGAGAGAGAGAGTGTGTGTGTGAGTGAGCATGAGCAGGGGAGGAGCAGAGAAAGAAGGAGAGTGAGAGAATCCCAAGCAGGCTCACTCTGTCAACGTGGAGCCCAATGTGGGGCTCTAACTCACAAACTGTAAGATTATGACCTGAGCTAAAACCAAAAATGGGACGCTTAACTGACAGAGCCACCCAGGTGCCCGGAAGATCGTATAAATTGTCTTAACAGCATATCACCAATTGTACAGTTTCTTCAAAGGAAATTGAGTGTGTATGGCCATGGATATGCTCCACTTAGGTCTTCTAGGGAAACTGGAAGCTCCAGGGAATGACTGGGGGACATAGTTGACTGAAAACCTCCAGCTGCAGCTCTTGTGAATGCTGTGGGACTACCCCCCCCCCCACCCCGGCCCAAGCCCTGGCTGCTCCCAGTCGGTCAGTGTGCACGATGGAGGTACTAATGAAGGCCCATCCTTATGAGAAAGCACATTCCTTTAGCAGAGGACTTGCTTTAGGAGTCTCCATCACCCTGGTGGAGATTTTTCTTAGCCTGCCTTGTAGTCTGAGACTCCACAACTCTCCTTCCTTCCCTTTCTCCTTTTCCAGGTGTCAGACATACACGACATCGTGAAGCCTCTCCCTCCTAACTCACCTGTCTTTCCCTTATCTTTCACAGACATTTCCCCAATATGGCTCTTGAACATCTAATCTTGTCTTTGTGTCTGCTTCTCAGGATTCAAATGGACAGAGTGCTTGCTTTTCATGTCACCCAGGAAGGTCTTTCTGAGCCATAAAGATCCTATTTTCAATTTGTGCAAATGTTTTTTATTTTATTTTTTTAAAAAAATGTTTATTCATTTTGAGAGAGAGAGAAAGAGACTGTGCATGCACACATGCATGTGTGCAAGTGGGGAAGGGGAAGAAAGAGAGAGGGAAAGAGAGAATTCCAAGCAGGCTCCAAGCTGTCAATGCAGAGTCTGATGTGGGGCTCAGTCCCATGAACCATGAAATCATGACCTGAGCTGAAATCAAGAGTCAGACACTTAACCAACTACTTAGGCACCCCAATCTTTTTTTTAAACGTATTTATTTATTTATTTATTTATTTTGAGGGAGAGAGACAGCATGAGTGGAGGAGAGGCAGAGAGAGAGAGAGAGAGAGAGAGAGAGAATCCTAAGCAGCCTGCACACTGTCAGCACAGAGCCTTATGTGGGACTTGAACTCACAAACTGTGAGATCATGACGTGAGATGAAATCAAGATTCACTTAACCAAGTGAAACACCGAGGTGCCCCAGGCACCTGTCTTTTTTACTTTAAAACTCCAGTGATCAACATACGTATTCATGTTGACCATTATACAGTCAAAACAAAGTCATTCACTTTGTCCCCAGCTTAACTGAGGTATAACTGAAAATGAAATTATATAAATGTAAGGTATATAATGTGATTTAATGTACATGTATATTATAAAATGATTACCATGATACAGTTAATTAACACATCCATAACCTCATATATTTGGCTTTTTGTTTGTGTGTGGTCAGAACATTGAAGATCTCCTCTCTTAGTAAATTTCATGGCTACAGTACAGTATTGTTAACTGTAGTCATGATCTACATGAGATTCTCAGAACTTGTTCCTCTTATAACTGTGAAAGCTTGTACCCTTTGACCGACATCACCCCATTTTCCCAACTGTCCAGTCCCAGCCACCACCATTCTATTCTCTGTTCCTATGAGCTCAACGCTTCTAGATTCTACATATAAGTGAGAGCAGATGGTATTTATCTTTCTCTGTCTGACTTATTTCACGTGGCATAATGCCCTCAGGGTTAATCCATATTGCTGCAAATGGCAGAACATCTTTCTTTTTTATGACTGAATAATATTCATTTTGAATATACACTAAATTTTCTTTAAAAAAATTTTTAATGTTTATTTTTGAGGGGGGCAAGGGGCAGAAAGAGAGACATACACACACAGAATCTAAAGCAGGCTCTAGGCTCCGAGTGGTCAGCACAGAGCCCAATTTGGGGCTCGAACCCACAAACTGTGAGATCATGACTTGAGCTGAAGTCGCCACCCCCTACACTAAATTTTCTTTAAATAAAGTCACCACATAGAACATAATACAATATGGAGATGGAATTATAAAATATCAAAACGATAGTATCAGAAACAAATTATAAGCATCTACAAGTATAGAGTGTAGAGCTTACAATATATTGTTCAGTTTTATTGATAGATTCAAATACTTCTGCCATAATTTATGCGTTTTCTATGGCCATTTCCCAAATTTTCAAAATGGTCTGTGCTTACATGCTAATTTGTTAGGGCCTGCCAGAACAAAATACTAGACCTGGCAGCTTAAACACAGAGATATGTTTCTTCACAATTCTGGAGGCAGAAGTCCAAGATTGAGGTGTTGGTAAGATTGGTTTAATCTGGGGCCTCACCCCGTGGTTTGCAGACAGCCGTCTCCTCCCTGTGTCTTCACATGGTCCTTCCTCTGTGTGTGTGCATTCAAATTTCCTTTTCCAATTAGATTAGAGTCTATCCTGATGACCCCATTTATCCTTAATTACTTCTTTAAATTCCCTAGTTCAAAATACAGTCACATTCTGAGGTGCCAGAATTTAGGACTTCATCACACGAATTTAGGGGACACAATTCAACCGATAACATGCACGTGTACCGATAAAACACACTCATCCTGTGTGTTTCTCATTTACTCTCACACTATTAATAGGTAATACTTTTGTTACCAGATGTGTGGATTTTCCACATATCAGGCAATTCTCTGATACCAGCCAGATGTCCTATGATTTAATTCAGTTCTGATACCATCTACCTGGAATAATTGGTCAATTTTGGCTCTTAACGCAGGAGCAGCTACCCTGCCCCATTCCCAGCCCCAGAGCAGCCAGATAGACATATGTTCCCAAAGCTGCTTACACACAGCTTGCAGGGACCTAGAATGGAAAAAGATATTCCATGCAAATAGTTACGAAAAGAGAGCAGGGGTGGCTATACAAATACCGGACAAAATAGACTTTAAATCAAAAAAGTTTACAGGAGTCAAGGAAGAGTCCCATATATGAATTGAAATTCAACACAGCCAGAAGATACAACAATTATAAATGTTGACATGCCCAATGACAGGCTAGCAAAACACAGGAAGCAAAAATTGATAGAGTTGAAGGGAGAAATTGACAGTTCTATGGTAATAGCTGGAGACTTCAACACCCCTCTCATAATATGGATGAAACAACCAGACAAAAGATAAGTGAGTTAATAGATGATTTAAACCACACAATAAACCAAGTAGATCTAGCAGACATATACAGAACGCTTCACCCAGCAACTACAATGTGTACATTCTGCTCAACTGCACACGGAACATTTTCCAGGAAAGACCATGTGTTAGGCCACACTTAAGAATCAACAGATTTTAAAAGGTAGGTATCATACAAAGTATCCTCTCCAACCACAGTGGGATGCATTTAGAGAAATCTGTAACAGAAGGAAAACTAGAAAATTCACAAAATTGTGGAAATGAAACAACACGCTTCTAAACAACCAATGAGTCAGAGAAGATCTCACAAGGGAAATTAGAAAATACTTAGAGATGAGTGAAAATTAAAACATGGGGCTGCCTGGGTGGCTCTGTCAGTTAAGCATCTGACTTTTGATTTCAGCTCAGGTCGTGGAATTGAGCCCCATGTCAGTCTCTGTGCTGGCTGTGGGGATCCTGCTTGAGATTCTCTACCCGCCCCCTCTGCCCCTCTACACCTCTCTAAATAAACATTTTTTAAAAAAGAAAATGAGGGCACCTGGGTAGCTCAGTCTGACTTTGGCTCAGGTCATGATCTCATGGTTCGTGGGTTTGAACCCTGCATCAGGCTCTGTGCATATGAGCCTGGAGCCTGCTTCAGATTCTGTGTCCCTCTCTCTCTCTGCCTCTCCCCTGCTCACATTCTGTCTCTCTCTGTCTCTCAAAAAATAAATAAGTGTTAAAAAAAAGAAAATGAAAACATGACATAACATTACTATGGATCACATTGAAAATAGTCTGAAGGGGGAAACTTATAGCTATAAATCCTTACATTAAAAAACAAGAAAGATCTGGGGCGCCTGGGTGGCTCAGTCCGTTAAGTGTCCAACTTCGGCTTAGGTCATGATCTCTCTGTTCATGGGTTTGAGCCTCGCGTCGGGCTCTGTGCTGACAGCTAGCTCAGAGCCTGGAGCCTGTTTCAGATTCCATGTCTCCCTCTCTGACCCTCCTTGCTCATGCTGTCTCTCTCTCTCTATTTCTCAGAAATAAAAAAAAAAAATTAAAAAAAGCAAGAAAGATCTGAAATCAACAACCTAATTCACACCTTAAAGAACTAGAGAAAGAAGAACACACTAAACCCAAAGCTCGTAGAAAGAATGAAATAATAAAGACTGGGGAGCGAAATTAAATAGAAAATAGAAAAGCAATGGAGAAAAATCAAGGAAACTAAAAGTTGGTTCTCTTCCTGGTCAGGCGGGCCCTTTTACTCATGAGAAATAAAAAAAAAATTTTTTTTTAATTTTAGAGACAGGCAGAGAGAGCAAGAGCATGAGTGGGGGAGAGCAAGTGAGAGAGAAAGAGAATCCTAAGCAGGGTGGAGCCTAACACGGGGCTTTTCGGTCCCACGACCCTGGGGTTCTGACCTGAACTAAAATTAAGAGTTGGATGCTCAACTGACTGAGCCACCTGGGCACTCTTCTCATGAGAAATTTTATGCCCTATTTTTTGGTAGTAAGAGTAGATCTGAGTGCTCTTTCCGCCTCTGCTGCTTTTCAGATGTCTTCAGCTCAAAATAATCAATATGCTGAGGCAGTGTATTTTGTAAAAGGCGAAAGATTTATGCGATCTGAAGAGAAACCAGAGTATGAGGCGGTGTATTTTGAAGTGGCGTGTTCTAAAGCACTTCACCTTATTTATTTTGTAGAGATTTACTAAACATTCACCTTGGATGCAGACATCAAATAATACAAGAATTGAAGGCAACTTTGGACATTATTTAGTCCCTTCTCATTTTATTGATGCAGAAATGAAAAATCCATAGCAATTAATCAAATCATCCAAATTTGTAAGTAGTTATTTTCTACAAGTTATTTTATATGGTTAATATTTATTTAGATTCATCCTCTTTTGTCTTCTCTTTTTAGCTTTATTGGAGTATAATTGACAGAAGATATTGTATATTTTTAAGGTCTATAACTTGATGTTTTGATATCTGTATACTTAGTGAAATGATTGCCACAATCAAGCTGGCTAACGTGTCCATCACCCCACATAGTTACCTTTAGTGTGTGTGTGGTGAGAATACTTAAGATTTACTTTCTTGGCAAATTTTGAAATACGCAATACAGTATTATTAACTAGAGTCGCTGAGCTGTATATTAGATCTTCAGACCTTACTCATCCTGCATAACTATAAGTTTGTACTCTTTGACCAACATTTCCCCATTTTCTCTCCTTCCCAACCCCTGCCAAACCCCATTGTACTCTGTGCCTCTATAATTACGATTATTTAGATCATACAGTGTTTGTCTTTCTATGTCTGGCTTATCTCACTGGTATGGTGACTTTCAGTTTCACCCATGTTGTCAGAAATGGCAGGATTTCCTCCTTTTTAAAAAGGTGAATAATATTCCTATTCAGTTCACATTTTCTTTATCCAATCATCCTTTGATGGACAATGAGGTTATTTCCATAACTTGACTATTATGACTAATGCTGCAATGAACTGTAAATACTAATTTGAAGCAGAGTCAGAACCAGAACTTTGGGAGTCTGACTCCCAGTGCTATACCCTTCTTACTAGACCGAAAAGAATAAAGAGGTGATTGAAAGAGAAGAGGTAACCCCACGTATAAGGCCATTAGGCTTCGGGAAATTCTCCGAAAGTGCTAGGAAGGCTGATAGGGCCCAGCTATTGTCATTTCTGAAAAATGTATTTCTGATAGCCGTTAGAGTTATAAACCACTGTTTTACAGGAGATCATAAATGCTTTTATTATCCATCTTTTAGAGATAAGGACACTGCTTCAATCACAGGGTGGGCTCCTCCTCCAGCATGACTGGTGCGCTTGTAACAAGAATGCCGTGTAAGGAGACACATGTGCACACAGGGAGCACACCATGTGAACATGACGGCAGAGGTGTTGTGAGGTGTCTGTAAGCCAAGGAAGCTGGACAGCAGGCAAACCACAAGAAGCGAGGAGAGAGGAAAGGAGTAGATTCTCCTTCCCAGCCCTCAGAAATCCATTCCTGCCCTGCTGAGTGTGGACTTCGGCCTCCAGGACTGTGAGACAATGACTTTCTGTTGTTTAGGCCACCCAGCCTGTGGTAGTTTGTTAAGGCAGCTGAAGCAAATTAATGCATTTCCTAACATAGCAGATTGCTTTGCCGCTAAATCACTGTCTGACCCACCTAATCTTCCTCTGCCCTAAACTGGAGCTTTTCCCCGGGAATCCCCACCAAGATGCTTTCTCTACTGAATTTTACTTTTTTATAGCTCTGTCTTCGTCTCTTTGGGCTGCCCTAACAAAAATACCATAAGCCAGGTGGTCTATTCACAGCAAACACTTATTTCTCACAGTTCTGGAGGCTCGAAAGTCCAAGATCACAGTGCTGGTATATTTGGTGTCTGATGAGGGCTTCTTCTCACAGTAGCCTCAATGGCAGTTGGCTTTCTGGGGTCTCTTTTGCAAGGGTGCCAAGACCAATCTTGAGGGCTTTGCTCTCATGACTTAATTAGCATCCAAAGGCGCCACCTCTTACAACCATCACCTGGAGAGTAGGATTTTAAAATATGAATTTTGGGGGGACACAAGCATTCAGACCATAACAGTCCCTTTCATGTCTCTCTTTTCTACAAATCTGTATCCCACCTGTTAGAGTTCTAGTTTTTCCTTAAATCCTTCTCCATTCTACAAAGTTGTTTTTATTCCTATGAAATTTTCTAATCAACGTCAATTATTTGTTAGAATATGAGCTTCATATGAATAGAGATTATTTATCTGTCCCCTCCTCCCTTTATTTTCAATCCCTAGAACAGTGCCTAAATCAAAGTTGGCACTAATAAATATTTATGGAATGAATAAATTTTGGTTCTTAATTAAAAATTTTTAACATTTGTTTATTTCTTTGAGAGAGAGAGTGTGTGTATGCATGCAAAAGTTGGGGAGGGGCAGAAAGAGGAGACAGGATCTGAAGCAGGTTTGGTGCTGTGAGCACAGAGCCCAGTGTGGGGGTCAAACCCACCAACTGTGAGATCATGACCTGAGCCAAAATCAGAGATGGCTGCTTAACCAACTGAGCCACCCAGGCGTCCCTGGTTCTTAATTTTTTAACTTCTGGATATAGTAGGTGTATCTTAGATTTTTTTCCCCCCTCAATATGATTCTAAGATCTTAGAAGGCAGGAATCCTGCCTTATGCTTTCCTCGTATTCATGAATTCACAACTCATGAACGTGTACTTTAAATCAGGTTAACCAGTGTCCGCCTTAATGGAATTTATAATCTAATTGGAGACAAAAACGTTAGAGACATAATCTCTTATGTGATGACATAATTACATAATGCTGACAAACACGTTGTAGGAAAGCTGTAGAAAGCTAGAAGCAAGGATCATTAAGGTACCTACGCCCTCTAGTGTTGGGATGAGGAAAAGCCTTTTCAAGGACCTAAATACCACCAGAGAGGAAGGGGTGAAAGGGAATGCCCGGGGAGGAAGACCAGACTGAAACCTGAGGAAAGCGTTACCTCAGCTGAAAGGAAAACTAGAAGATATTTTGGAATCTTATTTTGAGTCAACTGTAAACAGACTCTCTAATTACACAAACGTAAAGCAAGTGCTGACATTTTGTTTTTAGGAAAAACCTGAAAGGAAAACAGGAATGGAGGTGTTTTAGACATAAGTCTTAATCAGTGCCAGGTTTGGATTGTAAATAGTTGTATGTACTTTGTTGACCTTAAAAATAAAACCGTTATTTTACCAGCAAAAATGGGTTTATTTGGGAATAGCAGAGGATTGAAATTTGGGGCAAATAAGCTACAGCAAAAACCATAGATAGGCAAGTCCAACAAACAAAGGAGAGGAATGTTGTTTTATGGAGAAGAAGGATGTTGGGAGGGGTTGTTCTGAATCAAAGTCCATTGGAGAAGAGCAAGAGTTCAGGATGATGATGGTTTCTCATCTGGATGAGTGGCTGGGGTAGTTGATTTCTTACGTAGCAGATGCAATGTACATCTTTTCCTGTTGGGACCTGTAACTGATGATTCTATCCTGTTGACAGTTCCTCTGTTGGGGGTCTATAAGTAACTGGCAATTCTTGACTTAATTGATGTTGAGTGTCACAGCATGAGAGCTCCCCCTTCTGGCCTCCTGACTTCATTTTAGTGAGGTTTCCTTTATTAATTTTCACAGCTTGAATTATTGCTACACTGGGACTCAGTTGCTTCTGTGGTAGGAAATGTTTCTTGGTTTATTTATGCCTACAGTTCCTGCTACAGCAAAGGAGGCTTACCCTTGGGGAGGGAGATGTGGGCTTATTCAAGAATTGCTTGCAGAGCTCCAGAGCTTTTGCATTAGTGCAAATGACCCAGCGTCTTTACTTCTACTAGAAGAAAGTAATGAGGAATAGGGCTGGGCTTGTAACAACCCAGTCTATGCTGGATGGTTGATATCTTATACATGGTTGGAAGACCAAATAAGCTAAAATACGCTGATGCTTGCTTTCAAAATGACTGCTCAAATAGCATAGTGGAAAATGGATCAGAAGGGGCAAAAGTGGATTTATTCTAGATTATTTTGTATTTATGGGCCCTCTTGGTCAATTTCTTCACATGCACTGGACAATTTTATTTTTCTTTAAGCCTCGGAGATTTATCATAATATCTGGCTTATAAATAGTATGCCCTCCATATTTCCTTATTGAATGAATGGACTTTTCATTAGGAGTTAGTTTAAAAAGTCATTATATAGAGAATGGAGTAAGGTATACCTGGATCACCAGAATTTGGAAATAAGAACATCCATTGAGAATGAAAATAAGGTATACATTTATTTCTTATGTATTAGTTGTTCATCATTATTTATTTCTTAAGGATGACTTATTTAAGAGGATGAATGCAACTATACATAATGAGTCATTTGTAGCAAAAAATAAATCCGAAAAAACTGGCAAATGTGTTGCAGAAGAGATGTGGAAAACACCCATGAAAGTGACTACAGTACATTTCCCAGAAGAACCACCAGAATATGACTAACATAAAAGTAACCATGACTTCATTGACTATTGAAAAAACCCATTTAAAGAAGGAAGATGAGAGTCCGGGTGGAATCAGGGCATAGAACCCTCGCCACTATACAACTCTCTTGCTCTCATTTCTTTTGCTTGTGAATTTGGCCTTTCATCCCTTTGACAGAGTGAAGAAGGAGGTACTATATTTTGAAGACATTCTGGCTACTAGAAAAATATATACAGCACCATATATATGGTATTAAGCACCATGATGCATAACTCAGTCTCCTCTGAATTTGAGTATGATGAACTGGCCACAAAAGCTTGACTAAACCAAGTTTTAGATCTTAAAACCAAGGGCTATTTTAGCTATCTCAAATGGAGATGATTACACTAAGGTAGTAGTGAGTCCCCATTTTTGATATTCTGTTTCACCTACTCTAATCCCATAGGACTGTTATAGGAAAAACCTGCCTCATCAGGGTAGCTCATTCCTAGGCAATCTTGTAAAATCTCTGCTGTGGAGTCATTTGCATTTGGCTTTAGGAGTGCTGGGGAGATTGGGTCATGGTATTTTCCAGGTAGGAGTCACCAAGAAAATGCCCCCAACATACTTTTGTAAAGGCAGGTCAATAAGAGAGTTTGAGGCTGAGACTTTAGTCAACAGTGAAGAAGCTGAGGTTTTCCTTACTTCATTTGACAGATACGTGTTGATGAACCATCTGGTTTTTAAGGTCTTTAGAAACAGAGCCATAGGCTGGGATTTTCCTGGTTCCAAAGAAAGAACATTTCCTACAGATTTAAGTTCATCAGATTCAGAACCATATCACCATCTTCCTGGGATGCTCAAACCAGAGAATTCCCAGATCTCTAATGTGTTTGTATGCTCCAATTTAAGAAATATTGAATTGAAAGAGTAGAGGGCCACTACTTACTCACAGAAGACTTATGGATCTCAAGACTAGGTCTGTGTTCCCTGTGGTTCCAGAAACTCCATTTGGAGAAGCATTGGACAGATGATTGTCTTCCCCCCACTTACTCATGGATAAGGTTGGGTTAACCAGTTTTATTTGCATTTATGTTGAGGTCCTGCCCAAAACATCATTAGTCATTTTCTTGTGAAAGCAATACCTGATGGATTTAAAGTAAGTAAAACAAAAAAGTTTTCATTTGTTAAAATAACAAAAAGAATGGTGGAAATAATTGAAGCATAGAAGTCACACTGGAATGTGCTTGGCATCGTTAGCTTATTTTAAGCTTTGCTCAACTAAATACTGGTTTGATGAGGAGAGTATTTTTCCTCCAACTGCAGGGAGGAGACACCAGGAGGAGACAAATAAAGAGTAATGGGTGAAGCATTATAAATAACAGGAGTGTGTTATAACAGTCATCATGGTAGTTGAAGAGATTTTATTTTTAACAGAGGCCAGAGGGCATTTGAAGCTACTAATTAGTCAGCAAATTATTTTCTTTTTAATTGTTGTTGTCAGCTGGTTGCTTTCTGCTCAAAATGCAGACGTGAACTTTAGCACTATACATTATAGGGCAGCAACAGCAAGCCACTAATTAAAGGCAACTCTTCGTGATTTGAAAACGTTTTTAACTTATGAACTTGCAGAATGAAAGACTCTAGGACTAATCCTGGGATAAATGTGACTGTTCTACTTAACTGCTAATCTACTTATTTTTATTCTGCCCTAGAAAAGGGAAGGTATACATCTAAATAATATTTAAAATACCAGTTTCTATTTATTACCACTTGTCCAAGTATATAATTTAGAATTGTATTTGGTCTTTGAAAATGTTTACCTGTAAGTTTTTAATTTTCCCCGATATGTGAATATTTTAAGGACAAAAGACAGAAAATCAAACTCTATGACAAGTTTTCCAATCATGAATGAATTTCAGTGCCTGATAGATTATGTCATCAGAGAATGATAAGTCACAAAATTATTCCTGTACTCACCAAACCACCAAGACCTATGTACATGCAACGATGTATGTGCACATATATGTGCAGATGTGGTACAATACTTCATCAGAGAGAGAAGGCTTTTACTTACTCTCACGTAAGTTCAGATGGCTAGATGTAGTATTAGCCTCTCAGCAAATTGTTAGTATTATCCAGAAATTTTGAAATATAAAGTCAATTTTTTAAATCTGTTAAAGGAAAATAAAATCTTTTTAAGGGTTTACTGGTTATTGTAATAATGTATTGATTTTTCCAGAATTGGGGAAATATTTTGGCAATATTGGTTAACAATTTTTTTGAGAGAGAGACAGAGAGACTGTGAGAAGTAGGGGACAGAGAGAAAAAGAGACAGAGAATCCCAACAGGCTCCTGGAGGTCAGTGTGCAGAGCCCAATGCAATGCTCAAACTCATGACCTGAGCTGAAATCAAGAGTCAGATGCTTGACTGAATGAGCCACCCAGGTGCCCCTGAAATATTTATTGGTAAATTATGTAAAAGTGAATATTATTGGGTATAAGGTGATTACAACTGACTGAGGAAGAACTACTTCCCTAAGTCAGAAGTTCCTTAATGGAAACTTTTGCCAACATTTTTATTATCCCCCAATTTTATTCTTCTTTGTCATCATCTTTCCCTAGATTTCTGGGGAAAGGAAGAGAGATGATGACAAAGAAGAATAAAATTGGGGGATAATAAAAATGTTGGCCAAATTCTATGATGGGGTCTTCTGTCTTAGTATTATCCTGGGGACACAGGGCACTTGGCCATCAAATTCCTTCTCTAATCTTTTTTTTTTTAATTAAAAAAAAAACTTCTTTTTAATGTTTATTTATTTTTGAGAGAGAGAGACACACACACCGAGCACAAGTTGGGAAGGGGCAGAGAGAGAGAGAGAATCCCAAATCCACAGAATCCAAAGCAGTCTCCAGACTCTGAGCTGTCAGCACTGAGCCTGATGCGGAGCTTGAGCCCGTGAACACGAAGATCATGGCCTGAGCTGAAGTTGATGCTCAGCCAGCTGAGCCACCCAGGGCCTCCTCTCCTTCTCTAGTTTTGAACAAAGATCCTAATCTTTGAACAACAACAAGAACAACAAATTTAAAAGAAGGAAGGAAAGAACAAAGGAAGGAAAGAAAGAGAAAAGAAAGAAAAAGAAAATTATTTCTTCATAATATCCAGCTCTTAGGAATACTGAATACTGAATAGTGAAACTATAAAGCTTTGATAGCAATGGAGTAATAAAATTCCCTGTGGAAGAAATTCTCACTACCGGGGCTAACTGAGGTTTATCTACTTTCAAATTCAAATACCTACTGGAAGAGGCTGAGTAGGTAATGAAAATGAAGAAATAGGCTGCTGGGGTTAAGAAAAATTTTCCTAAGTACCTAGGTACAAAGTACAAGTCATGTTTCTTTTACCTCTGTTCTACTATAAGAAACACATCAATGCCATACTGATGACAAAAGACCATGAGAGGGATGAAGATGGAGAGGTTCTGTCCTATAAGAAGCAAGCTTGGTGTTGCCTGATTTTAAGAGTCAAGAAATTCTGATTTTAGTGTGAATGTTTAATATGTGGATAATCAATTCAAATTTTCTAAAAAAAACATTGAATGGGTTCTTATAAAGTCCCTCCAGTTTCTGACAGCTGATTTGCATAAAATCAACAAATAAATGGTTTGGGAAAGGGGGAGCTTGGGCTTTCTGGTCAGAGACTTCCCTTCTCCCTGTGTACATACTTCTTGAAACTACATTCTTGCCCTTTTGGGACATTCTGTTCAATTCAGCAAACGTGCATTGAGTACATCGCTCTATCATAACAGTTTGCCATGACATGAAAAACTTTAACTACTAGTTGTCACTCCTACATTTGGAGACTAAATATGGTCAGTTCAGCTATCAGTTCCTATGATAGTGGTTCCCAATCAGCACTGTGGATTATAATCTGTGGGATCACATTCTAGATCCAAGAGTTAGTTTCTTAGCCCATCCACAAAAGAAAAAGTTGAGGGGCGCCTGCGTGGCTCAGTCGGTTAAGTGTCCAGCTCTTGATTTCGGCTCAGGTCATGATCTCACAGTCTCTGAGATGGGGGCCCATGCCAGGCTCTGGGCTGAGAGGGCAGATCTTGCTTGGGATTCTCTCTCTCCCTCTCTTTCTTTGCCCCTCTCTTCTGCGTGTGCTCTCTCTCTATCAAAATAAATAAAGAAATAAAGAAGGAGAAGTTGAGTATGTCAAAATCATCCTTGAAGAGTTCCCTAGGAATGCTTCATCATGGAAACTGATAGACTACCTCTTTCCATGTCAGTTTTCCTTCCAATATTGAATAGATTCATTGTTCCTTGGGCTGAGCACAGATGAAATACTTGCTTGGCTTTTAGGGCTAAATAGTTTGAAAAATGTGCATTCTAGTTTTTAACACTAGAATCATACCCAGTAAGGTAAATGTTCACACTGTGAGAGACTCCCCCTCCCTTATCCAGGAACTGACACCTCGAAAAGGAAAAGATTTATGTTTCCCACCTCAAAATGCTATCTGAGTGGAATGGCCATTATTCCATTTTTGCTCTTTTCATTTTTTAGTCATATAATTTAATTCACATAAGTAAAAATGAGGCATGAGGTATTAGGCAACTCTACCATAAATAATGTACATTCACACGCTATTATTTTTTTGTTGGACAAATACTTTTGTATACTTCAGTAGTTTGCAAAGTATAGCCCAGAGACTCCTGCAGGTTCTTGAGAGATTATCAGGGGTACAGGAAGTCACAGCTATTTTTATAGTAATAGTATGGCATTATTTTTCCTTTTTCCCCTCATTTTCACATATGTGTGATTGATGGTATTTAAATTTTTTTTTTAATTTGAGTATAGTTGACTCCCAATGTTACATTAGTTTCAGGTGTACCACATAGTGATTTGACAAATCTATACATTTTGTTGTGCTCAACACAACTGTGACTATCTGTCACCACACAAGGCTATTACAATATCATTGACTATATTCCTATGCCATGCCTTTTAGTTTTCTGGAGTTATTTTTCTAATCTGATTAGATATCAGTGCGCCAATGTCTCTATTTTCAGTGATAAGGAGGACACTGGTATTCCACATCAAGAAATGGTAAGAGACATGCAAAATATGGCCATGGGATATTCCCAATAAATATTAATAAAAGGCAAGACTTTGGGTGACCATATATTCACTATTTTTGATCATTTTAGTTAAACTAAGGAATATAATGGTTTGGCTGTTTGTTCCTAACTACACTCCAGTAGTAGGAAAAGAAAAGGGTGAGCTTAGGGTTTCAAATTCTTGGGTTGCACTCCAAACAGATGACCTTAAAGCTTTGTATGTGCCCTGAAAGGAACTCTAACCTTCTGCTCCATGGGCCAATATTTCTGAAAAGCAAACCTAGAGTCTTATCCTGTGAGTGACTGAATTGCAACACAAAAGCTATGACACTGATTGGGAACAAACAGGATTCTGGAAACTTACAAGAAGATATATGGGCAAATCTTGAGAAAGCTAGGAGACACTGAGCCCTTAAATTCTGCTGACTCATCTTTGCCAGAGGAAGCAGTTTTCTACCTCTGCCTGAAGAACTCAGCCTTCCTTTGGCCAAAGAACCTGCTTCCACCACTCTTGGCTTCTAGACCTGAAACTAAATTCAAGTCCTAGCAGGTGCTGAAAGGTGAAGTACAAAGTAGAAGCCATGAGGAAATGTGCTATACTCCAAAAGAATTGCATGAGTTTTAAGATGTAGACAGGCAGAAATCTGTGGACCATGTGTGGGATGCATATTAAGGGTGTAAGAGTGTGATGGAAGGAACAGAAAGTTGGATCAGGAGAAATCTATTGAAATGAGCCCACTAAGCAGAAATTCCAGATTTGGTGTTTCAGCTCAGGGGGTCAGAAAGGACTCTAACAGTATAACTGGTAGCCTGAAACATGAATCCAAAGATGGTTTCCCTGAAAGAAGTTGAAAAGACAGAACTACTTTGGTGTACTATGTACTATGTACCTTACCTCTTATATTAAATCATCATTCATCATTTGGCTTCAACTATGGTATCTTATTGGCTGTGGGCATCTATTCATGAGAGTATTGACATTTGCTCAAAGTCTTTTAGCCTAAATTCCTCTGTTCACATTACCCAGATGCTATCAAAGCAAGGGATTAAGAAGATGCAAAATCACAAAAAGAGTTCTGAGATAAGGGCCAGCTCTTCAGAATCAATTCTTTTTTTTTTTAATGTATATATATTTTAAAATTTTATTTGAGAGAGAGAGAGAGAGAGAGAACAAGGGAGAGGGGCAGAGGGAGAGAGAAAGAATCTTAAGCAGGCTCCAGGCTCAGTGCAGAGCCTGATGCAGGGCATGATCCCATGACCCTGAGATCATGACCAGAGGTGAAGTCAAGAGTTGGATGCTCAACCAACTGAGCCACACAGGTGCCTCCAAATCAATTCTTTTTGTGTTGGCTCCCAGAGATGTATTTGGACCATTGCAAGCTTTTGTTATCTCTCAAATGTGAAACTCATCTATTGTCCATGTGCTAAGGGCTTGCTATTCAAATGTGGTCCTAGACCGACAACATGAGCATCACCTAGGAACACACTGAAATGCTGCATCTCAGGCCCAGTACCAACCCTATTGACGAAGAACCTGCATTTTAACAAGAGCCTGAGAGATTTCTACACACATTAACGTGTGAGAAAATCTGAATTAGATGGTAATCCCTTTTCTTCAACCACCAGTATAATTTTGATTGCCCTCAAGTGTTAACAAGGAGTCAGGCATGGCATCGACAGTGATTTTTGTCAAAGAATCTAATATTTTAGAACTGGGAAGGGTCTTAGAAATTATGTAAAGGGAACCATGTGATTTACCATTCAAACCAGGATATTTTTGAGAGTGAAAGGAAGCATTATTAAAATATGTGCCACGACAAAAGGTGAAAAACAGGATTGTCTTGAACAACCTCATTACTGGGCATTTTCCTATCAGCTAAATTTTAAAAATACAACCTCAAATCCTAGTACCAACCTCTCCAAATAGGTGTCATTATCCCCAGTTTACAGAGGTGATACGTGTCATGAATTGAATTGTAGCCTCCCCAAAGACATACCCAAGTCCTAACCTGTGAATGTGACCTTATTTGGAAAAAAGGTCATTGCCGATTGAGTTTAATTACATGAAGTATCTTGGGATGAGATTACCCTGGATTAGGGTGGGGTCCTAAATCCAGGATGACAAATGTCTTTATCACAGAGAAGACAAGAGGAGATTTAGGAGAAGGCCATGTGTAGACTGAAGCTATGAGTATAGTCATGCTGCAGAAAGCCAGCAAATGCTGGGAGCCATCAGAAGCTACAAGAAGCGAGGAAAGATCATCCCTTAGAGCCAGTGCAAGGAGCTTGGCCCCGCAGACACCTTGACTTCAGACTTTTGGCCTCCAGGACTGAGAAAATACATTTTTATTGTTTTAAGTCACCAAGGCTGTGGTCATTTGTTAAGGCAGGCTCAGGAAACAATAGAGTAAATGAAGCAAGTCCTAACTGCATGAAAGGGAGGAGGGTCCTACTTAGGTTTAGTTGAAAGAGACTGTAGGGCTGCAGGAGACGGGAGAGGTGAGGTGAGTGAAAGGGAACATTGGAAACACCCACCCTCTCTTCCTTTCTCTCCCTCTCCTCATCAGTTGCAAAGGCCAGCCTATCTTGGCTCTTCTGTGTTTTAGGCAAGAAAACAATGGAGAGCTTTTGCACTTGCACTAACTTGCCTTCTGATCTCTACGCAGAGCTTTGTTGTTAAAAAAAGTAGTTTCAGACTCACAATCATATTCGACCCTAAAAGGGGTCTATTTTACCGACGAGAAAGCAGCAGCACAGAAGGGCACTCAACCTAAGACTACAAATCCCATGTTATTATCATTCGACCATGCTGTTGGGGGACAGAAACTCCTCCACAATAGTGGGGGAAAAAAAAAAAAAGACAAGAACAAAAAACCAAAACCAGTTCATGGAGTTCGGTCATGAGTAACAGAAGTCATTAGGGATTGAAGGTACTCAGCCACCTGTATGAGCTGGGTAGAAAAAGCCCTCAGTACGCTGAGTTGCCCGCACTGGGACATTGTTGGGTAAACTTTGGTATAAACATTCAGCATTCCTTAGTCACCTTCCTTGGAGGAAATAAAAGGAGAGTTAGGATTTTGCCTGAAGTGTTAAATGAGTTAATAGAATCTCTGAGGTTTTATGCTAAATATGTGTTTGTTTTCAGCAATCGTGTCTTCCTTGTTTTTGTAAACTGGCAGAACATACAGAGAAGCCAAGCCCCTAACATATCTTCATTCATAACTTGGTTCTTATGACCAAGTCATAATTTTCCTTTCTTAGCTGAGGAGGAGGTAGTGATACACAGCGGGCAGGAGGTGCAGAGGACAAACAGTAAAATTCTTTGGGTCTCTCCTCCTTTCTGCGTCCCACTTCCTCCACACCCTACGCAGGGGCAGCTTGCTTCGTAGTTTGCTATCAACACTGCTTCAATTCAGTTTGCTTGCCCTCCCAGTTTTTCCAGCTTGAAATAACACCCGAAAGAGACGCGTCTGTAGGAGATCCTGGTCTCATTCGGTAATGATCTGGAAGCCCTCGCAGCCTGATTTTCTGCCTCCTACGATCTGGACATCCCGTCTTATGTTCATTCTTAAAAACGGATTCGGTCCCCAGGAGACATGAACTGCAGTGAAGCAAATAGCCACACAGGGTCTTGCCCTTCATTGTTCTATTGAGGGCTAGCAAGGCAGCAGTGCGGAGGGGAACTGAATGCCCAGGAGGCGCGCTTCAGCTTGGGGAAGGTTTGAACCGGCCTGGCTATTTTTCTGCAGCTTCTGTGCCATCAGGGTGTTGGGTGAACGGTTGGGCAAACTGGTTGGAATCTTCCCCCAGGAAGAGAGGGACCCACAGCCCAACGATTCCCGTGCCAGGGAGATGGCGGCTGAGTGGAGTAGGAGACTCGTGGAGAGAGCTTTCCCCTCTCCCGGGGAGCAAGAGAGAGAGCCGCACAGTTGCTGGGGGCGCGAGGGCAGGGGGGCATGGGAGACCTGGAAGCCGCGCGAACCACAGCTCAGCGGCGCTCTGTGCCTTTCCCTCTCCCTTTTACAATCACACAAACGTAATCTTCTCAAGCGTCCCGGATGCGTCAATAGTTCATTTTGGGGGTGAAGAAATGCTAACATTTTGCAGAAAACTCTGGTCCCTAAAGGACCTTGGCTGGCGCGCGCTGGGGGAGGCGGGGCGCGGGGAAGGAGGGAGGCTGCGGCGCTGGCGGTGCAGATTCCCGCCTGGAAGCTCCCCGTTGGGTGGCGGGGGAGGTGGGGCGCGGGCAGGGTGCAGAAATAGGGCGCCGCGCGCGGGAGCGCAGCCTGCCCCCGGCACAGTGCTCGGCCCGGCGGCAGCTCCGCCTGCGGCGGGTGTGCAGCGGTGCGGTGCGCCTGCAGGGATCCGCGCTCGGGGAGGGCCTCCGGGAGGGCCTCGGTGAGTCAGCCGTTGAGTCGTCGTAATCGCCACCCAGAGGAAATTAGGCACAAGGGTGGGGCGCGTTCCCGGCTGCTCGGTCCTGCCCGCGCCGCCGTGTCACTTCGCTCACCCCCTCGTTCCTGTCCTCTGGCCGGCGCGACCAGGTCTGGCCCCGCCGCGGTGGCTTCGGCGCTGGCCCGGCCTCCAGCGGAGAAGGAGTTAACCGGCTGGGCCGGGAGGAGCCCGAAAGGGAAGGAAGGAAGCTGCCGTCGTTCTGAAAGTTTTTTCCTTCCTTTTTTTTTCTTTCCCTGCAGAGGTGAGTGGCGGGAGGCGGCGGCGCTGACTCTCCGGAGCCCGGCTCCGCGCCTCTGCTCCCGGAGCTGCTGCCCGACTGCCCGGGGACAGGGACAGCCGTCCCCCGCGGACTCCTCCGGAGAGGGTGCGCAGAGCCATGGAGGGCGCAGAGCTGGCCGGGAAGATTCTCTCCACCTGGCTGACGCTGGTGATCGGCCTCATTCTCCTGCCTTCGGCCTTCGGGGTGTCTCTGGGCATCTCCGAGATGTACATGAAGATCTTGGTGAAAACTTTAGAGGTGAGTGTCAGGGGGCCGGCGCGGCGCCCGGGTACCGTTGAGGGCTTTGGGGAGAGAGAACCCCGGGCGGTGGTGGGCGCGAGTAGAGCTGTTGAGAGCCGAATTGATGCGAGGGGACCGGTTCCGAAGGTCAGCGGTCCCGAGGGCTGTGCGTTTCAGTTTATCCCCCGCAGGTGCGCCCGGACGGCGTCCCGGCTACTCTTTCCTGGTGGAGGGATCCGGGCTCAGACCACGGGACCGCAGTGTTGTTCCCCTAGATGAATGCAGAGCCATCCACCGCTCTCCTTATTATTATTATTATTACTGATTAGAATAAGAATGCAGCCGTGTTTTATATCGTCGATTCCTTTATATCCATGATGATATCCATGATGTAGTGCCCTTGTCCCTTCACTCGCCTTAGTTTTTACAGCCCCAGGTTTCAGAGGTCCTTTCGTGTACTAAGGCATGCTGTCCAGAAAGGCATCATGTTCTAGTTTATGCTCAAGATAAGAAACGAATTGCGGGGCGGCAGTGAGACATCTGATTATATTTTAATGGAGTCATGGAAATTTTATCTAACCAAGAGCACTTGAAATGGCATTGTAAGTGTATATTCTTTGATCTCTGTTCTCGGTACATTTCTGTTTCCAAATTCGAAGGAAGCTGTTAAGTGAGATGGACATGAGTGGGTGGGGAACAGCAGCCCACCCCTACACAGAGCTTAATTCAATTACACTCGGCTTTCGCTTTTGCTCTTTCATCAGATGCTCCCCAAAGCCTAGGAAGGGCCAATGTTATCCCCCTTTTACAGGCAAGGAAACTGAGAATCAGAGAAGCTCAATGGTTTGCTTGAATTCAGTGGAGACAGGAGTCTTAACTGAGGAGAGGGCCTGTGGTCTAGTGGTTTAGAAGAACAGACTCTGGATACAGATTTGCTTCCAAAATCCCAGCTCTACTGCTCAATATGTGACCTCAGGGAAGTCACCTACTTCTTGTGCTTTCTTTTCCTCATCTGTAAAATAGGAATAACAACATAACACCTATTTGCATACGGTGGTTTAACTGATGTAACACGTCAAGCATTTTAGAAGGATGCCTGTAGGTGTTAGGTGCTATATCAGTGTTTGCTGCTATTAAAAGAATATGTTTATTATTTAGACTCCAGCATCCTGGCTTCTCTGACTTCTCTGGCACCTTCTAATATGGTTTCTCATTTTTCTGCACCTCTTTTCCATCTACCCCAGAACTTGGCTTTATTTGCTCTTCTCTCTCAGTGAGTGGGGTGGCTCCCAGATACACTTCTGTAACCTGCTAATTTCCCACCTGGAGATTACCTGCTAATCTCTTACCTGCTAAACTCCTGCGACTCTCTTCTACCTGCTAATCTCCTGTTTTGCCCCAGATTTTCATTGCACTTTCTTTCTGTGGTTATTTTTCTGTCCAGTCTGAAATTATATTTGATTCTTTATCAAACTCAGCCCTCCTGTTTTAAAAGTTCTGTCATTTCTGCTTGGGAGATATTGCAGTCTGGAACCTTTCATATTGACTTCACACTCTGAACTTGGTCACCCTGTGCTGGGAATTTCTTAGGTGGCCTCTTACTGCTAGATCTTCTTCAAGTCCTTCCCCCATAGCAGATGATCCTCTTTGGCTGGTGTTCAGAACTCTTTCTCAGAACTCTGAAATGATTGAATTGTTCTCCCATACAGCATTGTCTTTTGGAGTTTATACCCCAAGTGAGATTGGAGTGAAGGTAAATTGCACACACTGGCTTTCAGCAGCTGACTCCTGTCTGTCTTGCTTTAATAATTCAATGTACAACTAAAGAGATGTCAGGGAGAGAGACCAGCCAGTTGCTGTCAAGCTGGCAAATAACTCCTGTACCTGGAAAGGATATATCCGGCTTAGAGTCTGACCATCAATTAGGTAGGGCCTCAAGTTTTAATTTTTGTCTATCTAGAGTTGAAGAGGATTTTCAGAGATGCACTGCTTGATTAGTGGGAGATAGACCACTTAGCTTGGAAACCAGATAGATGGCAGCATAAGGAACTACCTTCTTTGCTGAGAGTAAGCCGTTGGGTCAGAGTGATGCTTGGCATATACGTAATTAGAATGGATTCATTTTGTGGGCCAGCTCTGACAGTAGTTGCCTGGAGTTTGGGAGCCGCTGGGCTCATCAGGAAAGAGGTGTGATCTCATAGTGATGTCTGCTTTAGTCACAGGAGAGAGAAATGGTGACCCAGGGTTTCTCATCCTTCAGCCAGAGCAGCCTTGGATGTTTCAAAGACATTTCTGTTGGGCGGCAGGTACTATAGCGGATTGCTTTCCTGACAATGGGGATAATTCCCTTAAAATTTGTGCTGTTTGCTTAGTATTAGGACATCTTTAGTTTTGGACAAATACCCTGTCTTTTTGTAGATTCTATGCAAAACCCAACTCTTCAGTTACTCATTATTCCTTAGCACTTAGATTTCAATGGATTTGGTTGGGTCTTTCTCTAAACCAGTGATTTTCAAAGGGTATATAATCATTTCTAAGGATATGGGTGGCATTATTACAACTTTATATTGGGAAAATTGTTTTAGGAATTCAAACTATGAAAAGTAAAACTTTTGGGTGGGGATGCATAGAGGGTTGTCCATGTGGATAGTGGGGTGATGTTTCAGAATCTCTGGGAGGGTGTGTATGTGAAGTTTTCATGCTTATTAAATAGGACATGGATTTAAAGTTTAAAACTGCTGTTTTCAACCACAGAAACTGATGGGGGTAAGGGTGGTGAGGATTGGTATTTGTTTCCCTAAGGCTCATGATTAGAAGGAAATAAAGACTGGGAAAATATAGGATTGGTGGAGAAGAAGGTAGGGCAATGGTATGTAAATTATCTAATCTAAACCGATAATATAGGCAATGGACAGATAATGAACGTCAACGGGGCTAATTTTCCCCTCAGCTTTTGAGAAGTAAGCTGGAAGGATAAAACAGATTCCTCCAAATTTCTGGCCTTGTGACCTTGGGCAGGTCACTTAACATCTCACCCTTAGTTTCTACAGGGGTGTATAGGAGAATGCCTCTAAAAGTTACTATACTGTGTGCATGAAATGCAGAGAGGTCAGGGAAAGCACAGATACACAGTAGGTCTCAAATCTTAGTGGAGTTTGAATTGAAACGCTCTTCGGTCATGTTTTTATGTTTTGTTTGTCTTTGATCCTATGTGGCTGAGATATAACCCACTTTCAGATCTTTAATAAGTTAGCATATGTACTCAGAGCAGACTATTCTTGCCTTTTATTTTATTTTATTAAAAAATATTATTTTTTTAAGTAGGCTTTCTGCCTGCTCAACCTGGAGATTGAGAGTCACATGCTGTATACACTAAGCTAGCCAGTCACCCTACCTTTTGTTTTATTATTTATTTATTTATTTATGTATTTATTTATATTTTTTACTAAAGTTTTTTTCATGTTTATTTATTTTTGAGAGAGAGAGACAGACAGACAGACTGTGGGCGAGAGAGGAGCACAGAGAGAGGGAGACACACAATCTGAAGCAGGTTCAAGGCTCTGAGCTGTCAGCACAGAGTCTGACACGGGGCTTGAACTCACAAACTGTTGAGTCATGACTTGAGGGGAAGTCAGATGTTTAACCGACAGAGCCACCCAGGTGCCCCACACTACCTTTTGTTTTAATTATTATTCTTCCCCTTTATACTTTGCTCCATTCACCAATTAGCTTTTCAGCTTTCAAAAGACATGTCAATAAATGTCATGTCAGATGGTTGTAACACCTCTGTTAATATAACATTCAGGTATTATTCCTGGTGTTGGAAACACAATAAATATGCTAGAAGGCCATGGCTGTTTATGACAGAAAGTAATAGTAAAGAAAAGCTACCAAGGCAATGTGCTTAAATGCACAACTCTCTGACATAGTCTATATATTCTCCCACTGATAGATTGGGGAATGGAGATTCAGAGAGTTAATTTTTCCAGATAGTGGCAGACAGCTGTTCATAGTAGAATTGGGATTTTAATTTGAATCTAGAGCCTGAGTTCTTGCTTCCCTAAGATGACAGATTTGTCAAGAAACTGTTTTATTATGCTACAGATGGTGGCCTGTTATTTGCATAAACCTAATATTTTGAATTTGTATATAATTGTATATATTTTTATCCTCTCCTTTTCTCTTTTTAGTTAATTTGTAAATGTCTTTTTAGTGTAAAAGCTGAAGTTGTATTCGTCTAGGTGACAATATCATTTTAGCAAGCTTTTGATCTACACTTTAAAACTCAGACTTAACCTGGGTGGGGCTCCTTGGGTGGCTCAGTTGGTTAAGCCTCTGACTTCGGCTCAGGTCATGATCTCATAGTTCATGAGTTCAAACCCTACGTCAGGCTCTGCTGACAGCTCAGAGCCTGGAGCCTGCTTCAGATTCTGTGTCTCCCTCTCTCTTCTGCCCCTCCCCTGCTCATGCTCTGTCTCTCCCTGTCTCTCAAAAATAAATCAACATTAAAAAAAAAAAAAAAAACCTCAGACTTAGCCCTGTTTTTCTTTCTTTGGTGAATTAGAGACAGCTACTTTTTGCTCTGCAAGAGGATTTTTAAAATTAGGTAGAGTGAGAACCTGATTGGAAGGGAATGTCTTTCAATTTTTCTTCGTAGGGGGAAGTGAGGTGGTAGTGGCAATGGGGATTAGGATTAGTAGGATAGGATTACTATCATACTTCAGGATCATCCTGTGGGGCAGGAGGCAGATGTGTTCTGTGGTAACCACTATAAGAGGTTTGGAGCCTCTGAAGAGATATTCCACCCTCTGTCTCTGGGCTTACGTGATCAGTTGGCATGATGGAAGTGGACTAGCTATTTTTTGGGAAATGCACGGGTGGTCTTCAAAAAAGTCATCATTTTGGAAGGTAAATAAATTGTGGGGTGTGAGGAGGGAGAAGGAAGCCAGTGTTTTCTACTTTGTGGCCTACTGTGTGGTGGTTATTGGAAAGATCATCTTCTTTACTGTTTTATCTTGGTATTGTCCCTGGTTTAGGGATGATGAAACTGAGGTCCCAAGAGGTGACAATCTTTCATCTGAGCTGAGTACATCCAGGAAGCGCACAGCTGTGATTCACATGCATATGTGTCTGGCTGCAAAGCTTTGGCTCTTTCACTTTTGCTGGAGAGTAAGCCCACAGAAGAAAATGGTTGTCTAGAACCAATTTCCTTTGGCATTAAATGACTTCTCCTACCACCTGAAAATTTTGTAGGCTACACAATTTCAGGAGAGGTGATGTATTCTGATACTTGTGACAGAACATGGAACTATTGAAGCACATCATGGTGTATGAACACACCCCTGAATCCGTTCGCTCAGGTGGCCATAACAAAGTACCACAGACTGGGGGACCTGAACAACAGAGATTTATTTTCTCACAGCTCTGGAGGCTTGAAGTTCAAAATGAAGGTGTTGTGGCCAGGTTTGGTTTCTTCTGAGGCCGCCCTCTCTCCTTGGCTTGCAGAGGGCTGCCATACGGTGTGCTCATAGGGCCTTTCCTCTCTGTGTGCAAATCCCTGGTGTCTCTGTGTGTTCAAATTTTGTCTCCTTATGAGGACACCAGTCATATTGGAGTACGGGCCACCCTAAAGGCCTCATTTTTTAACTTTGTCACCTTTTGAAAAAGGCCCTGTCTCCAAATACAGTCATATTTTGAGGTATTGGGGAGTTAGGGCTTCAACATATGAATTTTGGGGGAGACACAAAATCAGCCTATAACAGCCTCAAAATACCCATATTTTCCATAAAATGAGCATGGAATAATTGTCCTAACCTAAGGTAATTATCATTTATATAAAATATACAAACATATTATTGCCACTCATAAGTGATAACAGGTACTAAAGCTTTTAAGTGGAAAAACTATGGAAATAAACCTTTCCTTCTATTGAGAAGACATGGGAGGTATGTCTAGAGTTTGAGAGCTCCTATGCCACATCTGTAAGGAAGGGGAAAGGCTGCAATCAGATTAAGATTGAGTCTGATTATCATTTGTGGCTTGCCACTTGAAGCCCAGAAGATTAAGTCTCTATTTATAGGCTGTTCTCGAAGCACAAATAGCATGTTCGTACTTGGCTCTTTGGATGTTGTGCAGGGGTCCTGACGCAGTCAGATGGCTCTCTACTCCCTGACCTTCAGGTGCACGTTTTAGGTTGTTTAGTCTCTATCTGTCATCTTATTTCTTTGAATTTTTAAAAATTTGTTTAATTCCTTGTGAGCTTAGCAATACCTGTTTTTTGCCACTAGGTTTTTGATCAATTCTTTTTGCTCCTTCAAGGGCACTTAAGTCCTAATTATAATGATCACAATGCCCTTTGCCTCTAATTTCACCCTTCTTCCTCCCACTCCCCAGTCAGCTTAGACAATGTTAGCTTCTGGAATTGTAATCATCATTGTAATCATTTAAATAATATTTTAATTGTTCCCTTTCTAAAGTGGGAAAATAGCCATAGGGATTTTTCAGGTTGCTGTCAATAGGTTAGTTCACTTGTGGTTTTTGAACTATGATGTTAACGGTAGTTAATTTGGAAATGCATGAAAAAAGCATAAAGAAGAAAATAACAGATCACATCTTGGTATATTTCTTTACACCCCTATGTACATTCAAAACAAAATGAGAATTGGGACACCTGATTGGCTCAGTTGGTTGTGTCCAACTTCGGTTCAGGTCATGATCTCATGGCTCGTGGGTTTGATCCCCACGTTGGGCTCTGTGCTGACAGCTCAGAGCTTGGAGCCTGCTTTGGATTCTGTGTCTTTGTCTCTCTCTGCCCCTTCCCAGCTCATACTGTCTCTCTCTCTCTTTCTCTCTCTCAAAAATAAACAAACATTAAAAAGATTTTAAACAACAGGAATTGATTTTTCCCATTCTTAAATTCTCACAGACCCGTGGTTCCTCATATTATAACACGTTCTGTATGCATCTTAATTGAGGCAGGTGACAGGTTGGCAGATGGTTTCTTTTGTTAGTGATTTCACCAATTCCTTTCCAACTCCCCAAGTCTTTGTTTTGTTTGTTTGTTTGTTTGTTTGTTTGTTTGTTTTTTAAGTATTATTTAGAGAGAGAGAGGCAGAAAGTGTGCAAGCAGAGGAGGGGCAGAGAGAGACAAGGAGAGAGAGAGAATCCCAAGCAGGCTCCATGCTGTCAGCTCAGAGCCTGAGGCCAGGCTCAGATCCACATATTGTGAGATCATGACCTGAGCTGAAACCCAGAGCCACTCAGGCACCCCATCCAGCTCCCCAAGTCTTATACTGCCTCCTTCTGCAAGCCTATTTCTGATATAGGCAGTTAGGTCTCTGAATATGTCTCTCCCCTAAATGCCTAAGTTGTTATGAAAATATAATTATTTTGGGGACCCCATGTTTCAGTTAATCCTCATAGCAACCATGTGGGATAGGAATTATTATCCTCAGTTTATAGATGAGGAAATGGAGGCCTAGAGTAACTTTGAACTCAGCCATGCTGCCATAACCTGAGCTCTTGCCTGACATGCCTCATGACCTTTTCAGGGAGTTTTTTTGGGTGCCAGATGTGTGTGAGGGGTTTAAATAGGGTAAATAGGGTATGATCAGTAACTAACATGAAAGAGTACATACTTGAGACTTTGAATACTGCTACTTCTGAGATTTACTGGGCTAATCTCTTTAATTCAGATAGTTCCGGGATGTCACCTTTCATTTCACTTCTGTATAAACATGGTTTGAGTATTTTACATTATGTCTATGCAACAGTTTAAAATAACAACACACTACTTGTTTTTGAACAGTGGGCCACAATACGAATTGAAAAAGGAGTCTCAAAGGAGTCGGTTCTTAAAAACTCAGCTTCTGTTGGTAAGTCTTCTTGTTCAGTTATGATGGTTAATGTATCCAAACTGTATAAATATATATCTACGGAATTTGAACTTGAAATATGCAGAGAGCAGTGCATTCTATAGGCCTTGGCTCTTTCGTCATTTTGTTCTTTATGCAAAATAGCAGCTGCCTGAGTTTTGAATGAGTTTTCACTGTAAAGGTGGTAATAATGTGTTAGTTCATCTATGTGTACTTACAGGGCACTTCTGAAGGCATACAGTTGAAGATGTCTGCCTGTAGTTTTAAAGATGCAGTCAGTGGTTTAAAAAAATAATGCTAATTGGACTACTTTGGAGTTAAACTTATTTTTGAGGTTTTATTAGTACTTTAGTCTAACTTGCAGTTCTCAAAAATGTTCCTCAAAATACCCTTTCCTGCTAAAGACTGTTTGATAATACATGAAATAAAAAATAACTCCCCATGAGATAAGCTTGGGACTCACCACGTTCTACACCTCATTTTTGGAAAGTAATATTCTATAGTAACAAAGGCTCAGAAAAGTCCTATAGTAAAGGAACCTGTTTAATTTTTATTAGAAGTGAGTTGACAAGTCAACTGAGCCCACTAGTGCCTGCATATCCACTAGTGCTTTGCTTTTGTTCCAGTAAAGCCTTTCACTTTTGGGGTAAGAATTTTAAGAACTGTTTAAGACACAGGGTTCATAAGGAGAGTAGAATTCTATGGAAAGGATGGCTACGAAATTAGGAATAAATAAATCACTTGATTTAATTAAAAGACTCAGCCTTTGTTTTTCAAAAATAATGTGCAGACAATTTCGTGCCCATCTAATTTAGGATAAAAGATGATCAAAATGGCAAGCATTCAGAGTAGCTGGCCTGCCTTTTAGCCACGAAATTAGGAGTGACTATTGCATTTATGAGCATTTGCTATCTGTAAGGTTGGTGGGGAATCCAAAGATGATGAAGATATGGTTCCTTTGGGGAGATAGGTATCCGACCACTCACTGTGATAAATGGTAAAGTAGGTGCATAAGCAAAGGACAATGTGGGATCTCATTTAGGCTCTGATATATCCTGCTCTCATCTCTGTTAATCCAACAAATGTGCATGGAATGCACCTCCACTCCCATCCTGATTTGCATCCTGCTTGGGTAGCCCGGTTACAAGGTGTGTGCCTTGTTGATACATCCTGGTGTTTGGAGTCAGCAGAGAGGTAATATCCAAATCCTAGATAGGCTGGCCATGGGTGATGAAACACTGAGCACTTGTGTGCCTGGCTGGTGCAATCTTCTGCCTTCGGAGCATTGTGTCTCTGTACTGCAGCCAACAGTAGTCCGAGTCAGTGTTGAGTCGGTCAAAGTTGAGGCAAGGGTCACAGGCAGGCCAAGGGCTTCAAGAGGGCGGGTGTCATGTCTGAATGATAGAGTGCTGATAATAGGTTTATGAAACTGAGAAGGAGAGCACTGCTAAATAGGGAAAATAGTTATGTTTATTTTCTGCGCCCAAAATTTACTCTGCTGCTCTTTTGCTTAATGGAGCACATTAAAAAAAAAAATTTATTTTTGAGAGTGGGTGGGCGGAAAGGAGCAGAGAGAGAGAGGGAAACAGAATCTGAAGCAGGATCTGTGCTGTCTGCACAGAGCCGGATGCAGAGTTCAAACTCACGAACCATGAGCTCATGACCTGAGTCAGAGTCGAGGCTTAACCCACTGAGCTGCCCAGGTGCCCTGAAACACACATCTTTGGAAAGGCTTTTTAGGTCTCTCTTTCTAGTTAAGCCCCTTTTTCATTGTATTTGTCCTGTGCGTTTATTAATAAGACCACTGAAAGCTGAACCTAGAGGAATGTTACCTTTGTGATTAAATAATCCTCTTCTATCTTTAGCCATATTCTTCTGTTAAAAATCTTCTCATTAAAAAAAGCTCATTTATTGATGGAGCTTCAGATATGATCATGAGCAAGACCTCTTTAAGAAGCCCTGTTATTACATCTTTTTCTTCTAGTTTTAAGGATTTTTCCTCATTGTTAATACAATCATGAAGATAAAGATTTCTCCCTCTCTTCAAGTAACTGTGTTATCTTGCGCATTCTGCCTCAGTGGAAAATGTAGAATTCCCCTCTACCCTCGTTTTGGTTTCCTGAGGGCTAATGTGCTGGGGAGGCTAAAGCAAGAGATGAGAAGACTATTGGCTCCTTTGCTCTCTGCGTCAGCTGTGCTCTATCCCTCCAGCCATAGGCCAAATGCACCTCCTCCGATGCATTGCTTTGTTGTAAATAGTGCAAGGGACCATTGACTATTAATAAGAGCCGTCAACCTTGGGCACCTGGGTGGCTCAGTTGTTAAGCATCTGACTTCGGCTCAGGTCATGCTCTCATGGTTTGTGAGTTTGAGTCCCACATTGGTTGAGCTCGAGCCCCTCTTGGGGTGAGCATGAGCCTCATTTCTGGTGAGCTCAAGCCCTGCCTCTCTCTCTCTCTACCCCAGGTGGGATTCTTTTTTTTTTTTTTAATTTATTTTGAGGGAGAGACAGAGCATGAACACGGGAGGGTCAGAGAGAGAGGGAGACACAGAATCTGAAGCAGGCTCCAGGCTCCGAGCTGTCAGCACAGAGCCTGATGAGGGACTTGAACTCATGAACTGTGAGATCATGACCCAAGCTGAAGTCAGACGCTTAACTGACGGAGCCACCCAGGTGCCTCCAGGTGGGATTCTTTCTCTGCTCCCCTCCCATTTGTGTCCCCCCCCCAAACAAAACAAAAAGCCATGAAAAAAGACACCCAAAATAAAACAATGAAAGTGTAGTTTCATGCCATATTTATAAGAAAAATAAAAGAGCCACCAACCTCACCCGTGGGGGCCTAACTGATTTGGAAGACTTCTTATGCAATAGACTTCAAATAGTTAGTAACTAAGATTGCACTTGTGATCAATGTAATCCATTATGCCATTTTCATGACTCAAGATTAATTCCACTTATACATTGCATTATACCACTAGGACATTTTGAATCATTACCAACCATAAGTCAACAGGCAGGAAGAAAGGCCTGAATTTGCCCCTGCCCTGGAGTGTCACAAACAAAACAAATGAGTACAGGCTGTGGTTCAGTCATTTTGGCAGCGTTCTTTAGAATGTGGTGTTGGCCCGACAGCGTCATCTGCGTGCTAGATAGATGCTGGCCACCTCCTCAGTCCTCTCCTTTGCCTCACTCCAGCAGCCACCACACACGGGGACTTGTGGTCACGTGGTCTGTTGCTAATGAAGCCCCTGTGCTGAGTTTCTCTTCTGCCCTGCGCGTCTTCCCCCCAGGGCCCATCTCTTCCTCCACCCAAACACACACAAAGGACAAAATGCTCTGGTGAGACTTCTCCGGTTGTATGTATTCAGAGAGAATTGAGGCTGTTTAACATCTCTCTCTGTGGGGCACCTGGGTGGCTCATTCGGTTAAGCGTCCAACTTCCGCTCAGGTCATGATCTCCCCGTTCAAGGGTTCGAGCCCCGCGTCGGGCTCTGTGCTGACAGCCAACTCAGAGCCTGGAGCCTGTTTCAGATTCTGTATCTCCCTCTCCCTCTGACCCTCCCCTGCTCATGCTGTCTCTCTCTCTCTCTCTCCCTCTCCCTCTCTCTCTCTCTGTCTCTCAGAAATAAATAAAACATTAAGACATTAAAAAACCCTTCTCCCTCTGATTTTACTCTTGGAATTCTTTCTGTGAGGCTTGATCTGGTACAATATAGGTTACATCAGTATTAAATCTCTTGAATTTATAGAAAATGTGGGGTAATATTTTGTGACAGAAATTTGAGTATCATTTTCTATACTCATTTTTGCTTCGGGCAGGCCGTTTTTGATAGTCTGTTTAAATCAACTAATTTAGTAGTATTGTCATGGTGTAAACTCCCTGAGCACAAGTCAGTATCTACTGTCCTCAAGGATTTGAACTATAAAGCATTTAAAAGGGTTATTTTGCTGATAAAATATTGGAACTTGTCTAGCTACTTGTAGAGAGAAAAATAATCCATTTATGGGATGTGGAAGGATTATAGCATGAGATTTTTCCTTATCACGGCCAAATGTCTACCTGCTTTTATTAGTCTGCCTCTGTTCATAAATCTTGTGGCTGATGGTAGTGATGAAGATGCTGACAATTTTCAAGCATACCCAAAGGTAGAGAAATAGTGTAATGAGCCCAATATAGGCAGTATGTGTCAAAATTTGCCACACTTGATTTATCTATGTCTTCTTACTTTCTAATGAAATATTCAATGCAACATAAGATTTCATATCTTTTCATGCATTTTTAAATTTCTTAAAATGTTTTATTTATTTCTGAGAGAGAGAGAGAGAGAGAGAGAGAGAGAGACAGCGTGAACAGGGAAGGGTCAGAGAGAGAGGGAGACACAGACTCTGAAATAGGCTCCAGGCTCTGAGCTAGCCGTCAGCACAGAGCCCGGCACGGGGCTTGAACCCACGAACCTGAGCTGAAGTTGGACACTTAACTGACTGAGCCTCCCAGGCGCCCCTATGCATTTTTAAATTAAAAAAAAAAATTCTTCAAAATATTTGTTTATTTTTGAGAGAGAAAGACAGAGCGTGAGCAGGGAAGGGCAGAGAGACAGAGGGAGACATAGAATCTGAAACAGGCTCAGCTGTCAGCACAGAGCCTGACACAGGACTCGCACCGACAGACTGCAAAATCATGACCTGAGCAGAAGTCTGATGCTTAACTGACTGAGCCACGCAGCCTCCCCTTTTCATGCATTTTAAAAAAAAAGGATTAAAATATAACCACAGTACTATTACCCCTTTAACTCAAACTTAATTTTTTATTTTTTTATTTTTATTTTTATTTTTTTTTACAAATAGTTTATTGTCAAATTAGTTTCCACATAACACCCAGTGCTCATCCCCACAAGTGCCCTCCTCCATGCCCATCCCCCCCCCCCCCCACATCCATCAGTCCTCAGTTTTTGTCAGCATTCAAGAGTCTCTCATGGTTTGCCTCTCTCCCTTTCCCCCACCATTTCCCCCCTTCTTCTCCCCTTTGTTTCTCCGTCAAGTTCCTCCTAATCCTCCTATACGTGCAAACATATGATGTTTGTCCTTCTCTGCCTGACTTATTTCGCTCAGCATAACACCCTCAAGGTCCATCCATGTTGCTACACATGGCCAGATTTCATTGTTTCTCATTGCCATGTAGTATTCCATGGTATAGATAAACCACATCTTCTTGATCCATTCATCTGTTGATGGACACTTAGGCTCTTTCCATTCAAACTTAATTTTTTAATATCTAATATACAGTCCATATATAAATTCCCTTAACAGTTGCAAAATGTTTTTATAGTTGATTTATTTGAATTGAGATTCAGTCATGGTCCATGAATATGTTTATTTATTTATTGATACTGCTTTATTGGACAGAGGGAGTGTAATTTTTGTTCTTCGGACAAAACAGCAGTTCTTAATAGCAGGTGATCCTGAAAAATTTTACTTGCACACCATGCATTTTTATCCTCACAGCTCGATATAGCTCTGTGGAAGAAAATGTTTGATTCCCTTGCTTGTTTGTTTATTTGTTTGTTTGTAATCCGTTGGATCAGTCATCTGTATTTCTAAGTGTAACATAATGAAATTTGATAGACCACTTTGGAGAGCACTTTTGGCAATTTGTGGCACAGTTGAAGATCTGTTACACTGTAACCCCTCAATTCCACTTTTCCTAAAATATCAAACCACCCAAACTCTCAACATGTATGTATTAGGAGACATGCATCAAATGGATACAAATAGTGAAAATAGGGAAACAACCCAGTCACTCATCAGGAGGGGAATTAATATGTGAGCTGGCTCAAATGAACTAACTGGATTTATACGAAGAGAACAAAGTATACAAATCTTAATGTTGAGTGAAAAGAAAATGTATAGTATACTATTTATTTATAATTATTATTATACACAGATACCGTATAATTTTGTAGATGTATGTAGATTCAGTGTAAAATATATGTGGAAATGATATTAATATATATTAGTGGTTATCTTCTAGGAGGGAGGAAAAAAGGTAGAGAGATGGGCTTTAACTGTATCTCTAATTTTTTTCTTTAAAGAATATCTGAAGGGACGCCTGGGTGGCTTAGTCGGCTGAGTGTCCGACTTCAGCTCAGGTCATGATCTTGGGGTTCATGAGTTCAAGCCCCACATCAGGCTCGCTGCTGTCAGTGCCGAGCCTGCTTTGGATCCTCTGTTCCCCTCTGATTTACCTTCCTTTAAAAAAAAAAAAAAAAAAAAAGAATATCTGAAGCAAATATGGTAATAGGTATCTGTTTTTCTTTAAAATTTTTTATTATGTTTTTTAAATTTATTTCTGAGAGAGAGAGAGTGAGTGAGAGAGACCGCATAATCAGGGGAGAGTCAGAGAGAGAGGAAGATACAGAATCTGAAACAGCTCCAAGCTCTGAACTGGCAGTCAGCACAGAGCCCTACACGGGCCCGAACCCAGAACCGTGAGATCGTGACTGAGCCACCCAGGTGCCCCAATAGGTATCTGTTTTCTTTGTTGAACTCAAAATTTTTTGCTAAGCTTATATTTTAAGCATAAAAATAAAAAACCCCAACTAATAAAATACTATGAATATTAAGAATTGCTCAGCTAGGGTCTTCAGGCTGATAAGTGGAAGTAGTTTTATAATAGAAAATAAATAATTGTCTCAGGGCTATGATTGATGGTTATCTACCTTTTCCAAAGTACATCTTCATTCAGTCTGACCAATGTCTGGTGTTGAAAGTTAAACCAATGGGACAAAGGAGTTGTTAATCGAAATACATTACCTTTAGGAGCCGGGATTCTCAGCCTCAGCACTACTGACATTTTGGGTTGAATACCCCTTTGTCATGGGGAGTGGATGCATTGTAAGATGTTTAGCAGTATTCCTGGCCTCTGCCCATTAGGTGATGGTAGTGTACCCCTAATATGACGACCAGCATGTCTCCAGACACTGACAAATGTCCCCAGGAGGCAAGCCCTCTCCTTTCTTCTAACCTCTGTCTACTCCTTTGCAAAGCACTGCTCACGGAGAGTAATGTGTTTTCCTATTGGTATCCAATATCATTAGCATAATTTAGTTTCCTAGCAAATAGGCCCTTGAAGGAGCAGAACTTGATTTCCAGTTTTGGGCAGTGTGGCTGGTGTGGGGAAGGTTGGAAAGTGAGGGAAGGCACGTGAACAACAGGGTTAGCAGAGAACACTGGATGGTGGGAGAGGAAGCATGTTCCTTAAGGAAAGGTAGAGGTGAGACACGGGACTCTTCCCGCAAACTTTGCCTCAGAATCCTATGAGAATATACTGTTTTGGAGGGAGCTTTAATTTAGAGTGGATTGGAGACTTGTGTATAACTATGTTATGCATAACATAACCTCCGAAAGAAGATGATTTAGCATTTGGTTCTGGCCAACAATGAGTAAGCGGGAAAGGGTGGTTCTGGTAGGAAAGAAAGTAAAAGGTCAGATGAGACTAATGGCCTTCACTGCATTGTGAAGTCATTGGTGGGATAAGCTCTAAATCACAGAAAGGAAGGCTTCTAACTTAAGGAAGCAGTTAGGAAGCTCATAAAACATGTTTCCTATTATTGTGCAGATTGTTTTTCTTGTCACATGCCAGTAACAAAGTAGGTGAGATGCCTTGTGCCCTACAGCTATTTTCTCTGAAAGTAGTTCTACTTTTAAACATAAGTGATGAGAGCAGGTTTTAAATCTTTCTATCCCCAGCACTGTTTAGCTGTTGGTGATCTTGTTGGTGCTTTGGCTCTCTTAGTCCTAAATTCCTCAGCGGATTAGGATAGTACCTGCATCTCAGAACTGTGGAGGTTTGAAAAAGCCAGATGAGAATGAGACTCAGGGATTCTCTGAGAGTGAGGATCAGGGGACCGGATAGCCAACGTGAGAATACATTCTCTGTTTAGAGAAGGTCTCTGTGTCATTAGGAGGAGCAGACATCTCATCAAATACAAAATCCAGCTCGTCGCTTTAGAAGTGTTCCCCAAACCAGTCTCTCTACCTAGCACGCCCCCCTCAGAGAAAACCCCAGTCAAAACTACAAAGCTTCTCCACTTTGTTTCTACTTTATAGACAAAATCCGACCAATAATAATAATAACCACCACCATTTATTAAACAATGGGTCCATTGTGCAAAATTATTTACGTGAGGAAGGTTTTGTTCTCTCTTAACTGATGGGAAAACAATGGGTGAAGGAGGCCAAGTAACTTGCTTCAGATCATTTAAGTAATCAAGGCAGACTGAAAAGAAATCCCAAGTTGCCTTTCCTATTCAGAGTCACTTGCCGCAACTGCAACTCCCGGCCTAAAATATACCTTCCCTTGCCTGCTCCTGTGGTCAATCCACGCCTTCTCCTTCTCCCTCGGAAGGTTTAGGTAACTCTTCCACAAATGGAAACTCCCCTGCTGATCGTTGACTTTGTCACATCTTAGGAAACTCATAACATTTCAATGTCACATCATCAACAGAAGTTTTAAGGAAATGAATCTATTAAGAATATTTGGAATTATAATAAAAGATACTATACATAAATGCCAAGCCATCACATTGACATTGTGATTGTTTTGATGGCTTATTTGACAATGAAGTTTTATAGATGCTTCTCTCTTGTGGGATTTCTTGTTTAATCAAATTAGTTATGTCCAAATCAGCAAAATTAATGGAGGCTATCAGCCAAGAAGACATGGGTCAACAGTATACTGAATGGGATGTTAAAATGTTAGTTGTTAAACTGAAACTCTGCCTGTAATTCTAAATGCTTATTACGTTTCTCTGCATCGTTGACTGAGAATTGATTACAATGTCCATACGTCCACTCTGTTTATGCTTCAAAATAGTTGTAAACATTTGGTTAGTTTCACGATTAGCATTTATATCTGGGGTTAAAATCTTCCTCTTTTATAACCAGCATTGCTTATTTTGTGAATTTCTAGGGAACTACTGGGGTTTATAATGATGAGAAAGAGAGTTGATGTTCTCATCTGCTTTTCTCAGGAGGACAAAAATTCATCTTCAGTACTTGTTGCTCAGTACTTCTAGTCTTGATAACTAAGAGACACTAACAGAAAATTACTCTAAATTTAATAAGGGGAAAATTATTCTATCACAGTTATATAAACTATATAGAAAACAGGAAAATAGAAGCTACCTTGACTTCAGTAAAGCTTTTGATTGTATCCTATTGCAAATAACAGGGCTGACAAATCCACTCTCTCTGTTACCCCTCCCCACGGCCCTGGAAGACATCTCTGATTGATGAAGTCTTTGCCAGTGAACCACGATGTAGCCTCCTTAACACAAACCTGCAGACACCCTCTCACGTCTCACTGATTTGGAGTTGATCTTGTGACAGTTGTTGAAACAAGTTGAAACCTCTTCCCCACTCTTGATCTGGAGAATAAATGGAGTTTCTCACACTGTGTAGCAAAAGATCACTGCAAGGAGGAGAACCTCTTGAGTAATTGGGCTTTGGCATAAATTTGGTTGTATTGTTTGAGGGGTTGTATAGAAAGTGCAGTATCATTGACCAAATGCTCTTAGCTGGATTTTAAACTACCCAGAAAACCAAATAGAATTTAAAGTAATCTTTGTTTTAAAAAATTTATTTATTTAAATTCAAGTTAGTTAACATACAGTGTAGCATTGATTTTAGGAGTAAAGCCCAGTGATTCATCACTTACGTAGAACACCCAGTGCTCATTCCAAAAAGGGCCCTCCTTAAAGCCCATCACCTATTTAGCCCATCCCCCCCCACCTCCCCTCCAGCAACCCCCAGTTTGTTCTCTGTATTTAAGAGCCTCTTATGATTTCCCTCCCTCTGTGTTTTTACTTTATTTTCCCTTTCCTTCATCTGTTGTGTTTCTTAAATTCCATGTATAAGTGAAATCACAGTATTTGTCTTTCTCTGCCTGACTTATTTTGGTTAGAATAGTACACTGTGGTTCCGTCCGCGTTGTTGCAAATGACAAGATTTCATTCTTTTTGATCCCCGAGTAATATTCCATTGTATTTATCTATGCCACATTTTCTTTATCCACGAATCTATCGATGGACATTTGGGTTCTTTCCATACTTTGGCCCTTGTTGATAGCAGTGCTGTAAACATTGGGGTGCATGTGCCCCTTAGAATCAGCATTTTTGTATTCTTTGGATAAATATCTAGTAGTGCAATTGCTGGGTTGTAAGGCAGCTCTATTTTTAATTTTTTGAGGAGCCTCCTTTCCAGGGTGGCCGCACCAGTTTGCATTCCCACTAACAGTGATCTTGACTGTTTGGATGAATGAGCCATGGAAATGAAGATTGACACTCAAGATCCTTTATCCAAGGTGGATGCTCTGAAATGGGATAGAAAAGCCAGCCTTGGCAGGGAAAGCATAGAACCTAAAATAATGCTGCAGTTTGTGGCAGAGCCAGCAGGTTCGACACAGAGTGAACAGCTGCTTTGAATCACTAACCCTGGTCTCTGCATGAACAGTTTACCAGGTGTTTCCTGGGTACCTAGTTTATATGCTGAACTATGCCCTTTGGCAACCTTTAGCCTACTTAAGGAGACATCACCAAAATCCACACATCCATGTGGCAATGGGAACCAGTCAGTGCTGATGGTATTGAATTTCACAAAAATCAATATAATTACCTTGAGTAAAGAGATGCATAAATGTAGCATGAAAAGAGATCATTTTGGATGTGGATGTCAGAGAGGGTGTTTTGGTGAACATGTTAGTGTTGAGCCAGTCATGTAGAGGTGAGTTGGGATTAACTGAGGTGACGGGGCTTTCTAAACCGGGGGGATGAGGGAATAGCTTGGATAGCAGTGGTAGTGAGCTAAGTTCATAGAAGGGAACAAACATAGAAATAAGGTTGGCAAGAGGGTGACAGTGAGGTTGTGAAGGGCTCAAAGGCAAAGTGCTTAGATGTGATATAAAGGCATAGATAAACCTCGGTTTACTGTTTATATTTAGGCTGATAAAGCTAAATAAATTCTGAAACCTGAAGAAAAGGATTAATATAGTGGCAAACCAGACCTGTGAAGATTGATTATTTAATTTGGAAAAAAACCACAAGGGATGATTCCTATGACAGTTGGTTAATTATTGAAAGGTAGAAGCCATCCCTCTTTCCCTCCACATCCCTAATAGATGCAACAAAAGAGAGGCACCTGGCTGGCTCACCACGGAGCATGCAACGCTTGATCTCAGGGTTGTGAGTTCAAGCCCCACCTTGGGGTGGACCCTACTTAAAATAAATTTTTTTTTTTAAAAAGCTGGAACAAAAAGAATGGCCTGAAGTAAAAGAGTTGTTACGTGTAAGAAAGTGATTCTTAACAAAAATGATTGTAAAACTAAGCCAAGCTTGTGTAGATTATAATACAGAGAAGTTTTACAAATAGAATACATAGTTGAGAACTTAAGTTTTCAATTTTTAATCCGTCTTTATGTTGTATTTGTCTCTGTAACATTGGTATCTGTTTGTGGATCATTGGCTCCAGAGGCAGAGGAAGCAACAAAGTTCTTCATCAGTTCTTTATTCTGCCAATAAGTCATGACAATCAAGCCCTCTTCACCTTTTCTCCTCTCTCAAGGAGGTTTTATAATGGCATTTCCCAGTTTTCTGTTTTCTTGCTGAAGCTTTTGGAGCAGCATAAGTTTTTGAATAAATAAGAAGGTGATAGGCTAGGGTGCCAAAGCATACTTGGTACCCAGAAGGCTGGGGAGATGGGGAGCTGACCGTGGGGGTTCCATGGTTGTTGAGGATTGGTTCTTGGGGTTCAGGGAAAGGACTTGTGACTGTACAGAGTCCTTTTCTTGGGTTGGGGTAGGAAGAAGCTGGTGATGTCTGGATGCCTTGGGGATGGGCAACGCTCTTAGACAGGGACCTTCTCCTTGTGTGCCAATCCCAGTGTTTTGAAAGCTCTCTTCGGTACCGCCTTTGCTAACTTTTCTAGGTCAGGTACCTAGCTTTTCTGTCTCTTTCTCAAGGTTCTGTTTCCTTCAAAACTTGAGCTGGCTAGAGAAGAACTTTAATTCCCTGGAGTCCTATTTTGTTTTCTGAAGATTCCTCAGGGAGTAGAACCTGTAGAGCCCTTATGTCTCCTGTAACTTCTGGGGACACCTGGTGAACAAAAAGAAAGGCTGGGGTGTGGTCTGCTTTTTTGTTCGGGTCTGAGAGCCTTCACCCTGTCTTGCCTCAGCATTTCTGGAATTGCTGGGCCTTGCCTGTGTGCCTTTCTTGTGTTGTGTGCTGAGCAGCCTGCACTGGCTCATTTCACCTGGGAAATGGAGTGGACCGGAAAGCCCGAGGATGTAGGAGACGCCATAGACAACTTTGTGGGTGGGGATTGGCCCTTTTACCTTTGAGGATCTGGAAAAATGCACTTTATGCAGAGGATAGCGACTTGGAGGAACATTGACTTTGGCCTTTACAAAAAGCTAAAATTCCTTGGAGACATTGTATACACCTATGAAGTGACATTCTTCTTCAATGTATAAGAGAAAATAGCATTACGATTTCTAGTATCACTTTGCAACCAGTAGAATGCTCTTGAAGGAAATTGGTAATGAATTCCAGAGACCATCTTGAAAGAAAGAAAGAAAGAAAGAAAGAAAGAAAGAAAGAAAGAAAGAAAGAAAGAGAAAGAAAGAAAGAAAGAAACAAGGTAAAAAGGAGATTAAGACTGGACAGAGAGTACAGGCTTTGGCTAGGAGTATTTAATAACATTCACCTTGGTAGACTATGTAGAGTACTTAAAGTCTTTGCAAAGATTAAGTGTATATCCCCCTTTCCCAAGTGTGGTTTTTGTTTTAAGTTGTTATCTGTTAGTGTATCAGGTGTACAGATCACTTCTTCTTCTTGCCTCTGTATGACGCTGGTACAAATCTATGCAAATAAATGAGCATCCTCATTTTTAATGACTCATATGTTCACAACAGTGAGTTTATTTGCACTCGTTGGCCAATCCACATGACCTCTCCAGAACAGATCTCAAGTGTGTGAAGCCAGCAGGTGTTGTGAAATCCTGACATGTGATGGTGCTCAGCCTTTGATGCTCATCTGACATTCTGTACAGCAAGCCCGTGCCTCAGATCACTGGTCAGTAGACAAGAGTGTGTATCAGGGTATATATTCAAGGAGAGAGAAAGACAGGCATTTTGTAATCAACAAAAAAAACTAACATCGTTTTTTTTCCCCCAAAGGAAAGCCATTGCCTTGCCATTCTGTCCTTACTCCCCTAGAAAAAGCCATCCATTGTGTTCTTTACAATAAGCTTTGTTTTAGAAACTTAGAAATGACATTTCGTAAGTTTGATATAACTCGGGTTTTTTTTGGTCTTTGCGTGTAATTGGTTAAGACAATGCCTGCATCATGTAATGAATGGGGTTGGTGATTCATTGGCTTGAAAACAAAAAGGGGGAAAATGGCCTTCTGCTGATATGAAGAGTTTTGAATGATTTTAGGAATAGGGTCATCAGGTGGAAGAAATTGTAACAAAATTGTAACAAAAGCAGGAGGGTGGGAGAACCCGGGGAAATATTAGGAGCCAAAGGACTGATTTAGCTGGAGCTAGAATGAGTGAAAATGAGTTGGAGGTAGGAGTTGAGATTAGACAGATATGTAGGCTTAAGTTAAGTCTTCAAAGGCCTTGAATGCCAGGTTAATAATTACTTCCTTAGATGAAAGCATCTCAAAGTTTGATGAATCTTTAGCTTTGCAGAAGTAGGATTAGAGAGGAAAAGGGAGGGAGAAGTGGAGAAAGGAGAGACGGATGGCAAGCCCTTCTGCAAGTAATGGGACCTTAATTTGCAAATATTGAATCACTTTTGTATCTATCCCAGGCATAAATCTCACCTGATCGTAGTGAATGAGTTTTTTTTACTATATTGTTGGGTTTGGTTTGCTAATATGTTGTTGAGGATTTTTGCATCTGTTCATCAGAGATACTGACCTGTAGTTCTCTATTTTTGTGGTGTCTTTGTCTGATTTTGGTATCAGGGTAATGCTGGCCCCATAGAATGACTCGGTAGTTTTTCTTCCTCTTCTTTACTTTGCAATAGTTTGAGAAGAATAGGTATTAACTCTTCTTTAAATGTTTGGTAGAATTCACCTTTGAAACCATCTGGGTCCTGGACTTTTGTTTGTTGGGAGATTTTTTATTACTGATTCCATTTCATTCTGGTTATTGGTCTGTTCAAATTTTCTATTTCTTCCTGTTTCATTTTTAGTAGTTTGTATGTTTCCAGGAACTTATCCATTTCTTCTACCTTGTCCCAATATGAAGAGCATATTGTTCTTCATAATATTCTCTTAGAATCTTTTGTATTTCTGTGGTGTTGGTTATTATTTTCCCTCTTTCATTTGTGATTTTATTTAAGTCTTCTCTCTCTCTCTCTCTTTTTTTTTTTTTTGAGAAGTCTGGCTAGAGATTTATCAGTTTTGTTGATCATTTCAAAGACCCAGCTCCTGGTTTCACTGATCTGTCCTATTGTATTTTTAGTTTCTATATCATTTATTTCTGCTCTCATCTTTATTATTTTCTTTCTTCTGCTGGCTTTAGGCTTCATTTGTTTTTCTATTTCTAGCTCCTGTAGTTGTGAGGTTAGGTTGTTTATTTGAGATTTTTCTTGGTGCTTGATATAAGACTGTATTGCTATATACTTCCCTCTTGGGGATGGCTTTTGCTGTATCTCAAAAGTTTTGGACCATTGTGTTTTCATTTTCATTTGTCTCCATGTGTTTTCTTTCTTTTTAAAAAAATTGTTTTTAATGTTTATTTATTTTTTGAGAGAGAGAGAGCATGAGCAGGGGAGGGGCAGAGAGATGGAGACACAGAATCCAAAGTGGGCTCCAGGCTCTGAGCTGTCAGCACAGAGCCTGATGTGGGGCTTGAACCAGCAAATTGTGAGATCATGACCTAAGCCAAAGTCAGATGCACAATGAACTGAGCCACCCAGGCATCCTCTCCATGTATTTTCTTTATTTCTTCTTTAATTTCCTGATTGACCCTTTCATTTTTTTTTAGTAGCATGTTGTTTAACCTCCATGTATTTTTGGTCTTTCCAAATTTTTTCTTGTGATTGACTTCAAGTTTCATAGTGTTGTGGTCAGAAAATATGCATGGCATGATCTCAATCCTTTCGTACTTGTTGAGGCCTGATTTGTGACCTAGTATGTGATCTATTCTGGAGAATGTCTCCCGTGCACTTGAAAAGAATGTGTATTCTGCAGCTTTAGGATGAAAAGCTCTGACTATATCTGTTAAGTCCATCTGGTCCAATGTGTCATTCAATGCTGGAAAAATTTTGATTTGAGTAAAGTAAAAGGATATAAAAGTAAGAATTCTCATACTGTGGGTAGGTTTTCAGATTTTTCTTTTTTTTTTTTTTCAGATATGCAATTATCTTAACTTAAAATAGTGATGGTTTAATCACTTCTTATTCAACTTTAGTTTGTATTTTATTTCTTTTCCAGTTTCTGCTTGATTTCTTTCATGTGTCTAAGTGTACCGGCTGCTACTCTGGTCCAGTGCTGAAGGGCAGTGATGCTAGTTGTGGTTCTGGTCAGGGACAGGCTGTAGTGCTGTCATTGTCTTCCCAGTAAACATCATACCCGCTTTGGTCTAGCTCTCCATCTTCTGCTAAGACTTGATTTTTGTTATTTATTTATGTTTTTATTAAAATTTTAAAAATATTTATTAATTCTTGAGAGACAGAGTGTGAGTTAGGGAGGGGCAGACACACACACACACACACACACACACACACACACACAGAATAATAAGTAGGCTCCAGGCTCTGAACTGTCAGCACAGAGCCCAGCGTGGGGCTCGAGCTCATGGACCTGAGCCGAAGCTGGATGCTTAACGGACTGAGCCACCCAGGCACCCCAATTCTTGCTATTTTAAATCAAGAATGAATGTTGAATTTTTCATACATTTTTCAGCATTTTTGGTGATGAATATATATTTTCCCCTTCGATGTATTATGGTAAATTTCATTAATAGCTTCATATGTGAGCTACCTTCACATGGATGCACTAAACATTGCCTGGTCATAACGTGATGCTGGAAACTGTCTGCCAACGTTGAGGTTAGGACTGTCACAACTGATCCTTGAGATTAGTGTATTAGCTACCTACTTACTTCCTCCTTCCCTTTGTCTCTTCCTTTTTAGATTTAAAGGTTTGGTAGAATTTCATGTAAAGCTATGGGGTTGGTGCTTATGGGGGGGGGGCAGTACAGTTTTTTTTTACTCCCCACACATTATTTCATGTTTACAAATGGTTCTCTTTAGAGCCTTCATCTCTTGGTGTTAGTATTAGCAACGTTGTTTGTTTGTTTTTGTAGAAAACTATCCATTTTGCCCAGATTTTTATTAAATTCATTTGTGTAGAACTTTGTGCAAAGTTGTTTCGTATGATTTTTATAATTTTCTGTTTGTATTATTTCTCCTTTGTAAATTCTTATTTTGCATTATATATGGGCTTTCTCCACATTTATTTTATATTTTCCTTAATTGGATTACCTTGTGGGGTATATAGGTATTTAGGTCAAAAAATAAAATTAAACTGAAAAGTTGAATGCCACTCTTAAATGTGCCAACTGGGGGAGCATTAGCAGGGGGAGCATGAGTAGTTTTGTAACTAATGATTTTTTTAAAATGAGGCAATCGTGATCGAGTACCTCTTAGGAAACCAAAGGAGATGCTAAGCCAGCATTTATTTTGAGCACATTTCATATGTATGACAGGTCATGATATTTGTGCTGACTTTGCCCTCCTTTTCTTTTCATGGATCTATCATATGGCATGTAGTAATCTAGTTTTTCTAAACTAAACCAGTTTTGCTGCGATAGGGACATGCAAAACATTTATGTACGGAGCTTTTTCCCATTTTGCTTGTATTCATGTTTTTTGTTTTTCTCTTCAATCTCTCTGCTTTCAAAATTCGAGAAATTTCAGACCTTAAAACAACAACCAAAAGACAACCTAGGTGACAGCAGTCCCTCCAATGAGTATATTGATGATTTGGTCATCAAATAGATAATATATCGTCACTAATAGGTGAAATTAAGCAGAAAGATGTTAATGTGTGTCTGTGAATGTATTGTTTCTACTGTTCTAATACTTATTGGTAATAACTTGGTTCTCTCATCTTAAGTATTCCTTCTTCTAAATCAGTTTAATTTGCAAGGTGAATGGTTTATCGCAGATTTGTTGCTTGTAGCAACAAAATGATAATGTGATTAAGAGGTAAGGGCAAATGCAATTTTGTGGGTGCCTAAAGCTTATACAATTTGGAGATCCTAATCTTTAGGTAAAAGAATATACACAACTAGGCATGGGACCTTGGAAGGAGCCGTGCAGGTGAAGAGACTGAAGATGCACCTTATTGCCTTCATGGTTGATCCATCTTTGGCTCAGAGACCTTGAACTCAAACCTAAAGTCATGGGTGAGGGCATAACAAATTGTGGGGACCAAAAGAGATAGAGGCTGTTTCCTAAACAGGTTGGATGGGTGACAAGGTTAATGAGGAGGTAGAAGGTGTTAAAATATCTCTAAGAGCAACAACAATAAAACACCAGGGGTGATAATTCTTTCTAAACTTTGACTAACCTGTAAGATGCATGGGGCAGCTGCTTATACCATGACGAGGACTTGAAGAGCCAGTGCTGGAAGGCCATCTGTGTGTTGAAGTCATAGAATCATAAGCTGGACAGAAGAGCCTCCTCAGACAACTTGGACCTGGCTGAACCACAGAACTAGGGGAGCATCAAGGGGGCTACTGCCCAGGGGCTGCTTATCAGGAGAAGGCATTAGAGACCTAATCAATGTGTTCCTGGCTGTGAAAGATGCCTGCCCTAGTTTAAAAAAAAAAAAAAAAAGGGGGACTTGGGTTACAATTATCTGGGAAGGATGAGCAAGTCTGAGTCAGTCAATGACAAGTGCATATCTGGATTAATGATATGTACAGGCCACGTGTAGGTTTTCCTGCATCAAAGTTCTACTCCTTCCCTCAAAGACAGGACAGATGGTTGTAATAACTGTTACTCAGGGCGTTCTATTTAGCAAGGTGAACTGGGGCTGATGTGGAGTCGATGGGAAAGATCGTACAGACCTGGGACTTCTCGAAGGGCAGGTGTTAGACAGTGTGATGTGGAATTTGAAGGCTGAGGATGTGAGGAAGCGTTTCATTTTGGAGTCACAGAGTTGGTTTCAAATCCTGGTTTTCTTCCTTATTGTCTTTGTGGCCCCAGGCAAGTTACTCAACCCTACTGAGTCTTAATTTTCACATCTGTACAATGTGGGTAATGGACAAAACCTCATAGGATTACGAACATTAAGTAAGTATAGGAGTCAAGTGTTTAGCATACAGTCTGGGCATGAGAAAACATTCAATAACTGTCAGCTGTTTTCTAGTTTAAGGATGGGAAATTTTAAAATATTCATGGGAAAAATAGGTGTGATTACCTGGAGCTTGTAATTGGGATTATAGCAAGAAATTGTGGAGACTTCTAGGAATTTACCCAAGGGATACAGGAGTGCTGATGCATAGGGGCTCATGTACCCCAATGTTCATAGCAGCACTCTCAACAATAGCCAAAACATGGAAAGAGCCTCAGTGTCCATCAACGGACGAATGGATCAAGAAGATGTGGTTTATCTATACAATGGAATACTACATGGCAATGAGAAAGAATGAAATCTGGCCATATGTAGCAACATGGATGGAACTTGAGGGTGTTATGCTGAGTGAAATAAGTCAGGCAGAGAAGGATAGATACCCTATGTTTGCACGTAATAGGAGGATTAGGAGGAACTTAATGGAAGACCATGGGGGAGAAGAAGGGGGGAAAGTAGTTGAGGAGAGGGAGGGAGGCAAACCATGAGAGACTCTTGAATGCTGAGGACTGATGGGGGTGGGGGGTGATGGGCATGGAGGAGGGCACTTGTGGGGATGAGCACTGGGTGTTATATGGAAACCAACTTGACAATAAACTATTAAAAAAAAACAAAAAATACAAAAAAAGAGACTTAAAATTTTTTTTTTAATGTTTGAGAGACAGAGTGCAAGCAGAGGAGGGGCAGAGACAGAGAGGGAGACACAGAATCTGAAGCAGGCTCCAGGCTCTGAGCTGTCAGCACAGAGCCCGATGCGAGGCTTGAACCCCATGAGATCATGACCTGAGCTGAAGTCAGACATTCCACCAACTGAGCCATCCAGGCGCCCCTGGAGACTCTTAAATGTAACACTTTTCTTATTTTTAAGAAATTGAGGCACAATTAACATATATTAAAGTGTACAAATAACAAGTGTTCAGCTGGATGAATGTTTGCGTATTTATAGACTTGTCAAAGAATCTGTCCAACACGGGGCTTGAACTTGTGAACCATGAGATCATGACGTGAGCCAGAGTCAGGAGCTTAACCAACTGAGCCAACCAGGTGCCCCATACTCAGTGAATTTTAAAAATTGCTGTGGAATTCCTTTATTCGAGTACATACTTATGTTGATTGACTTTTGGGTTATGTGTAGTTTTTAGCCATTAGGAATAAAGCTGCTATGACCATTGTCGTGAACCTATTTACTTGTTTTGCTAGGGTACATGCCTTGAGGGTAATTGAAAGTCATAGGGTAAGCAAGTGTGTATTTAACCGTATTAGAAACTGCTAACTGGTATTCTGAAATTGTTGTAGACCCAGAGCAATGTGTGTGCTCCGTCCAGTTGCTCTGTAACCTCTTCAACACTTGGCATTTTTGGCCTTTTTAATTATAGTCATTCTGGTGGGTATGTAGTAGTATCTCATTTCGGTTTAAAAAAATTTTACTTTAAGTGTTTTTCTGTCACTATGTAAAATAATACATATACTTTATTGAGTAGTTAGACATTGTAGATGTATAAATAAATAAGAACATTAAAAGTCACCCATATGAAATCCTGTTACTCAGAAAAGACCTGATATTTTTTCTGAGTCTCATTAAGTTAGAAGTATTTTTGAACTTATACATATACTACAAGGAAAAGGCACTGTGCTTATCTCCTTGAAACTACCCTGTGCATAAGACCCAATATTTTGATATATTTCCTTATAGCTTTTTCTCCATTCATGTATATAGTTTTTTAAAGTTAATTTATTTATGTTGAGTGAGAGGGGGGAGGAGAGACAGGGGGAGAGAATCCCAAGCAGACTCCACGCTGTCAGCGCAGAGCCCGATATGGGTCTTGATCTGTGAAATCATGACCTGAGTCAAAGTCAGGAGTCGGAGGCTTAACCGACTGAGCCACCCAGGCTCTCCTCCACTCATGTATATTTTTAAAAATGTAGCTGACATTTTAGTTTAGTGGATCTGGGGTTGGGCCCTGACAGCTGTATTTTATAGGTTCCCAAGATATTTTGCTGTGAGCCCTGCCTCGTCCAGCTCATTTCCCTCTCCTCTGTGTGTAGTGTAGGAGCTCTGTCTCTAGTGACTGACGGACTGACTAAACGAATGAATGTTTCTGGTATAGATGAAGAAATTGACTTTTCAAATGAGTTTCTTAAACACATTTTTAAAAAATACAGCATTTATTTTTAAGAAGAAAGAGAATAGTGTCACTAATCATGTTATACCCATCACCCAAATTCAACAAGACTTTGTATCATCTATCCTTTTTTTCAGTTTTTCCTTTGTGGAAGTATTTTTTAATTAAAATTTTAATTACAGATGCAGTATGTGAGCAATGTAGAAAATTAGAAGATACGGAGAAACCATCAGAAACACTGTATTCTCACCTTAATGTGTCCTTTTATGGAAGTAGTTTAAAACTAAAGCCAGAGAATATGCCATTTCACCTTTAAGTGAATGCTTCAGTATATACATCTCAAAAAATTGACTTTTAAAAAAAACCCTGACACCATTGTTAACTAAGTTAATAATAATAAACTAAACTGGATGTTTAAAACCTACTTAGGAAGGACAGCAGGGGTCATCAGCAACACAAAGGATTCACCGTGAAATAAGCATAGTCAAATCACCTAATTATGTAAATTGCAGAAATTATAACCTGACTATTGGCCCAGGGAATTTTTTGCGCATGGTGTATGTATCTAGAGCCTAGCCTTGCAGTGTTACTGCTAAATCTTCATGAAAAAGGTGACAGAGGGGACTGGAAATCTGTACAGTTAGGTGGCTATTTAGTTGATGCGCTGATGGATGTATTAATATGTATGATGACTGATGGATAAGAACGGGTACAGAGATTGGTGGTCGAAGGATCCGTCCTAGGCTCTTACTTGTGAGAATTGTCTAAAGACCTTTCAGTCTTTAACTAAATCAAAGTGATTGCTGGAATGTGGGTCTAGTTTCTCTGGAGCTTGACATTGCATATTTTTGTTCTTTAAAGCCAGCAGCAGGGGTCCTCCCCACCCCCAACTCCAACCACGTGCAGTTAATCTATACAACTAATTTACTCTGATCTAGTCGATTTAGGGGATAAATCACTGAATCAGGGGATTCACAGATACTGTCTCCTTCAATTCTTCTTTTTTTTTAATTTAAATTTTTTATTGTTAATTTTTTAAAATGTTTATTTATTTTGGGGGAGAGAGAGAGAGAGAGAGAGAGCACATGCAAGCAGGAGAGGGGCAGAGAGAGAGGGAGAGACCCAAGTAGGCTCTGTACTGTCAGTGCCACATGGCTGGAGATGGAAAAACTACTGTGGTTTATAAATGAACCATGAGATCACGACCTGAGCCGAAATCAAGAGTCTGATGCTCAACCAACTGAGCCACCCAGATGCCCCCAATTCTTTTTTTTTTTTTTTAATGTTTTATTTATTTCTAGGAGAGAGAGAGAGACAGCGTGAGCAAGGGAGGGTCAGAGAGAGAGTCACAGACTCTGAAACAGGCTCCAGGCTCTGAGCTGGCTGTCAGCACAGAGCCCGATGCGGGGCTCGAACCCACGAACCGCGAGATCATGACCTGAGCAGAAGTCGGACGCTTAACCGACTAAGCCACCCGGGCGCCCCTCTTTTTTTTTTTTTAAACTGTGGTAAGAACACTTTACATGAGATCTATGCTTTTAACATATTTTTAAGTATATAATACAATATTGTTAACTACAGGTAATATTGTACAGCAGATCGCAAGTAAAATTTTGTTTAATTGAAACTTAACATACATAGGCAAGAGTGTAGTTATAAATGTACAACTTAATTTCCCAACGTGAACTTACTCATGTATCTCTCATTTAGATCAAGAAAAAGAACATTACCAGTACGCCAGAACATTCCCCAATGTCCCCTCTAAGTCACTACAGAACAAGGAAGTATATTTTTTTGAATTCGAAACCAGATTTAATTTATTTTATTAAAAAATGTTTTTGAGGGGCTCCTGGGTTGCTCAGTCGGTTAAGCATCCGACTTCTTCTCAGGTCATGATCTCACAGCTCATGGGGTCAAGCCCTGTGTCAGGCTCTGTGCTGACGGCTCAGAGCCTGGAGCCCGCTTGAGATTCTGTGTCTCCTTCTCTACCCCTCCCCTACTTGTGCTCTGTCTCTCTCTGTCTCTCTGTCTCTCTCCCGCTCAGAGAGACAGAGCATGAGTGAGAAGGGGCAGAGAGAGAGGGAGACACAGAATTCAAAGTAGGCTTCAGGCTTGAACTCAGAAACTGTGAGATCATGACCTGAGCTGAAGTCTGACGCTTAACCGACTGAGCCGCCCAGGTGCCCCTCTGAAGGTGTTTTAGTTACTCGTAGGTTTACTTGTTAACTGGAATCAGCACTAATGGGTTAAAATTTTAAGCATTTTGGGGCTCCTGGGTGGCACCATTGGGGGTTAGTTGGGCTTATGATTGGATAGGATTCTAGCTCAAACAGACTAATTCAATTCAAGTTTCCAGGTGAGAGTGTGTTTTGAACTTTGAGCTTCTGACTTTCGGACTATAACCCATTTGTAAAGATCACCTTCCTCTGTATAAAGCCCATTGTATACACTTTTGGTCCTCAGTGGGCCCCAATTTTCCCTAATTGCTGACTTAGAAACACGCTTTACAACTGGAGGATTGAAAAATTACTGTGATTTATAAATGGGCAGTCATTCCAGGAGTTCACTCAGCTAATTTAGAGTTAATTATATTTGAGATGGTTTTAACTTTAGCCTCCATTTCTTTTAACTGGCCTTTCATAGCTGATTATTTATGTACCATGACTTGGCTAAGGGCATAGGGCACAGGGCAGCTTGTGCAATTAATCTCTTGCATTAGATAGAGATAGTTTTTTCATTTTATTTTCATCCACGCATGAACCTTGTTGGGTTGGCCAAAGCATTCGGGATTAGGACAAAGTTCAAATGTTTATGGCCTTACTGTTTTGAAGTTGATTTATGAAACAAAAGGAAATATTTCCTAGAGTCAGGGTCTCATCAATTTAAGAAGGATTCTGAAGGATCAGGGCTAATTTGTTGGTGATAACTAGGTTTCCTTAATGACAATAAAAACTGATATCAAAATTGTGTCTGTGCTAGTTAAATCTAAGTCGTATTTTTATCTATATTTTGAAGTCTTTTAGTCTATTTACGAACATTTCTTGGTGTCAAAAGAAATATTTCCTCTTTTTCTTTCTAACGTGTACTTTGATAACTGATACAGAGTTTAAGTGTCCCCTATGTGTTGATTGAATTAAATACTTTTTTTCTCAGAAGATATACCTAGGGTAAATTGAATCAGTGTTTCTAGTCAACATAATTCAAGAAGGAAGTGATATTATACATTCAGTAGTGCTGCTTTTGACCTCTAATTTTAAAATAATACCCATTTTCAGATTTTGTGTACTTATTAAAGAGTTTCTAAGCTGATACCTGCTTTCTTACAATATAGATCTTTATCTTAGGAAAAATTGTCAGTTTCATGTAACTTTTTTTTGGAGGGGGATGATTATATAACATGCGTAGCCACTACTTAGTTTAATAATTAAAACTTTACAGAAATAATCAAATTCTCCAGTGTATCCCTTCCTGATTCCACTCCATCCCTTCCTGATTTCAGCCCCAGAAACTACTCTGATTTTCATGTTTATTATTTATATGCATATTTTCACATTCCCCCTTATACATGTGTATATGCTTAAACAGTACATAGTATTTGTTGTTTTGCATTATTCAAGCTCTATAAAAATATCACCTTCCACATATCATTTTGAGTGGTTTGTTCCTGTTGATGTTTTTCAAGTTACCTAAGTGAGTAATTATTCTAGTTACTTTCTTTTAGCTCTTGTGTAGTATGCAGCATTATGTATCCATCTCTTTATATGAGCTGCCTTTTAGTAGTTATTTTTATTGAGGTATAATTAACACAACATATTAAGTTTTAGGTGTACAACATAATGATTTGATATTTGTATCTATCTATCTATCTATCTATCTACCTATCTATCCATCCATCTATCTAATGTACCGTTAGACTGATTCCACTATTTTGCTATTGCAAACAGTGTGGCAAAGTTTTCTTACATATGTCTACTTTGCACAATTTTATAAGAATCTCTCTAGAGTACGAGGGAAAAGCTCTTCTTTCAGGTGGAATGCCAGATAATACATGTGGAAGGAGTGAGAGAATATAATTTTAGAATGCACATAGCACCGATTTATTCAGGAAGGACCATCGATAGCTGCTAATACCATTGGGTGAAGGTTTGAAGAGCAGGATATTTCCACAGTCTCAAAGTATCTCTCCTTTGTACACACTTAGAGATAATAATTCTCCACTTACTGATCAAAAAGAGAAAAATAGTAACTTTATAGTGGAGAAACCTGGTAATAACTGTCTTAAACCAAGTGACCCAAAGGAAAAAGTAATTAATGGTGGGACAGATGTCACGTGTTCCCAGCTTAATGCATGGAGGATACATCATTCACATAGTATATCTGCCTAAAGTGTACAACATGCCTGTAACCACGAGGAGCCATCAGATTAACCCAGATTGAGACATTCTACAAAACAAATGGTTTGTACTTTTAAAAATGTCAGTATCTCAACAAAACGAAGAAAGGCTGAGGAACTTTGTCATATAATTAGGACACTATAGAGATGACATGTAAATATCATGTATGATCCTTTGTTGAATGCTGGGCCAGAAAAAATTATGTGAAGGATATTATTGGGACCATTGTCAAAATTCAAGAAGGGCTGTACATTTGATACTAGTATTGTAGTCACTCCCACTTTCCTGATTTTCACAGTTGTACTGTGATTAAAAAAGTAAAACTTCATGTCTTGAGGAAATTAATGCTGAAATATTTAGGAGTAAAGGGCATGATGCCTGCAATTCATTCTCAAGTGGTCCAGAGAAAAGGATCATTTCGTACATCTAGAGATAGAACAATGAGCAAATGTGACAAAATGTTAGCAACTTATGAATCTGGGTAAAGTGAACTATTGTCGCAACTTTTCTGTGTACTTGAAATTATTGAACAAAAATCTTTTGGAGGTTCCCTGGAAGGAAAATTGTTGGGTCTTGGGCTATGAATTTCTTTAAATTTACCAGGTGGTACCAAATTGTTTTCTAAATTTTCGCCCAACACTTGATACTATTCAACTTAAAATTTGTATTAATCTTTATGGGTATGAAATAGTACCTCATTGTGGTTTTTGTTTGCATTTCTCTGCTTATAGTGGAGTTGAACATCTTTTAAAATGTGTAGTCATTAAGGCTTACTCTTTTTATGAATGGTTTGCTCTATATTTTTAAAACTTTATCTTACTACTTTTTGTTATGTCTTTTTAAAAAAAATTTATGTATTTGAGAGATAAAGAGCACGAATAGAGGAGGGGCAGAGGGAGAGAGAGAGAATCCCAAGCAGGCTCTGTGCTGTCAGCTCTGAGCCTGATGTGGGGCTCGAACCCACAAACTGTGAAATCGTGATCTGAGCCAAAACCAAGAGTCCAATGCTTAACTGACAGAGCTACTCAGGCGCCCCTTGTGTGTCTTAATATATTCTGGAAATTCATCCTTAGGCAATTAGATGCACTGTAGTCACCCACACACTTTTGGAAGAGGCTTAACAAGGGACCCCTGGGTGGCTCAGTTGGTTTTGACTCAGGTCATGATCTTATGGTTTGGGTCGTGAGTTTGAGCCCCATGTGGGGCTCTGAGCTGACACTTTGGACCCTGGAGCCTGCTTCAGATTCTTTGTCTCCCTCTCTCTTTGTCCCTTCCCACCTGTGCTCTCCTTTCTCTTTCTCAAAAGTAAATGAATAGACATTAAAAAAGGCTTAACAGAAATATAAAATTGAGTTATATTTTATTTGAGCTACACAGAATTAAGGAGGTCAGGGGGCAGAGAGAATGTTGCACAGCAAGTGGGTAAGGGCTGGGGGCAGGGTCCTGTGTACAGATCTCTTCTCACCTGGCTCAGTTAAATGAGGCAACTCAAACTTGCATTCTTATCTCTGGCCCCTCCAAAATCATGATGTTTAGAAGGGCTGTCCACTTGTCTCCAGTGTGTTTCTTTCTGAGATTTGCTGAATAGTTTGTTCTCCCTACCCTTCTAGACTTTAAAAAAAAAAAAAAGGGGTAAAAAGGAAACCCACAAAACCCCTGTATATTGCCAAATAATGAAATTCTTGCCCTGCTAAATATTGGTCAGCACTTGGATTGAGTAAGCTGCTCTGAGTGGTATTGCAGTGTTGACAGAGCAAGAAGGTAATTCACTAATTACACTGTCTTGTTTCATCCTTTAATAGGAATCAAATCCTTTTCAGAGATGGTGAAGAAAGGTTAAACCACTTAGACCTGATGGCTGGAAAAGATAATCTAATCACCCCAGAACTTGCTTTATTGCTCTAATTTTTAAGGTGATTAGGTATTAGCTTTGCATGTTGGCAAAAAACAAAGGAAAACCACCCAAAAAACCCAAAAGTAGAATCACTAAGCTTCAGTCCTGTAAGGAAACTAAAACTTTTCCCACCCCCTATTTTGTAAAGGAGAACACCAAGGTAGGTGACTTGTATATTATGCAGTCATAGAGCTATTTTTGTCCTAAACAGAACTTGACTTTGGACTCCAGGTCCTCTTTAGTTTCCACTCCAGTGCCTTATGCTTCCATTCCTTCAAAAAACTGATACATCATCATCTATGGATGCGCGTACTTGTTCTCCAGCGGTTAGATAATATAGTGCTCTCCACTCTCCTCATTGGCTTCCCAGTAAATCAAAAGGGATCTTCTTTCAGGGAATTTAACATCTTAATCTCCATCTCAGAAGAAAAGACTTTTCTATTTTAGGAGGTAAATTCCTTTGCTGCGACACACCCCAGAGGGACAATCAGATGGTCATGTCACTGTGTGTGTAAATACTCTTTATTCAAAGATCTCATGTATGACTCTTACTTAGTATTTAGAACTGGGTGACAGTAGTCATTTTTTCAATTTACAAAATTTATGCTACTTTAAAAATCTTTGAATTATTTTCTTTATGGGAAATACAATTACTGTTTAAGGAGGAAAATCTAATCGTATTGCCCAGAGATAACTGCTTAATGTGGCCTTCTTGACATTTTTTTTCTATGCATATGTATTTCATAGAGTTAGATTGAACTATAGTGTTAGATCTTGCCTTTTTTCACCTTAGACTATTTATTAACTAGGGTATTTATTAGATGAGTTATATCTTATTGTCTGGATCGATTATAATGGAAAATGCTACAGTGACCCCTCTTGCCTACATTTCTGATGATTTTCTCAAGATAGAAATCAGAATTGTTGAATCATCAGCAAACCTATTTTTAGCCTCTTCGTGCCAAAGAGATTTTGACAAAGTGGCCACTAGTTCTGGCTCACACAAACTGAATATGAAAATATGAGTTACATCATTTCTGTCATTGAATTTTATCATTAAACAAAACTGTTGCTGATTTGATGATGCAAATAGGCCAATCGTTGTCTAATTCACATTTCTTTGATTGCTAGTAAGAGGTTTTCATATATTTATTAACTATTAATGTTTCCATGAATTCAGTTCATGAACTTTGCTTACTTTTTCACAGGAGACTGATTTTCTTATTAAATAATTTTTGCATATTAAAAACATCAGCCTTGTGCCATTTGTGCTAAATACCTTTTGCCACTTTGCCTGCATTTTGGTTTTCATGGTTTTTATCAGGGGAAAACAAGGTTTTATTTTTACACCATCTAGTTCTGTACTGGAGAGTTTGTTCACTGAAGGTATGTAGGGAGGAAATGAAGCAAGAAAAAGGCTAGTGGGGACCAAAATTTCTCTCTAGTGAATTGAAGTCGTTCGGTAGAGGCCATTTCATGCAGACTCAGTGATTTCACCCCTTTTTCCCCTACAGTTGCTTGTCTTTTATTTTTGAAATCTGCTTCATGTTACCCATTCAGTTTGTGTACTTGCCTTCTGTACAATGTTGCCTCATTGGTCACTTCTCGTGTCCTATGGCATTTTCTCATGTCCTGATGCTTTCTTTTAAGGTATTATCCAAAGAGATGAGTCACCCATGGAAAAAGGGCTCTCTGGTCTGCGAGGAAGGGACTTTGAGCTGTCTGACGTGTTTTATTTCTCCAAGAAGGGCTTGGAAGCCATTGTGGAAGATGAAGTGACCCAGAGGTTCTCCTCAGAGGAGCTAGTGTCATGGAATCTCCTCACGAGGACCAATGTAAATTTCCATTACATCAGTCTGCGGCTCACCATGGTGTGGGTGCTGGGCGTCATAGTACGCTACTGTGTCCTACTACCCCTGAGGTATGTCTCCTGCGCCAGAATTTGATGGTGTAATTGGTTCGGCTTTCTTTTTAAATCACGTATATAATGGTCCCATGAGAGTATTATGGCACTAAGCCCACCCCTTTGCCCCTGCAAAACACCACCAAGTGTGACCTCCACAGAAACATTTTATGTATCTATTTTCCTTTCACATTTTTTCCCAAATGAAGGTGTTATTCAGAATCTACTACGTATCGATCTGGATCCATGTTGTTCTTTCTGTTTGAAATAATTTGAGGATGGATGGAAAAGGGAAGTAGAAAAAAGAAGAGAGAGGATTTATAGTTTTGCATTCACTAGTGTCAACCAAACTATAACTGCCTTTCTGTAGCAGTTCACAGTTGCCCAGGAGAGAAAAAGATGTCTGAGAGTGGTTACCACATGGGAGAGAGCCATTCGGAAGACTGAATTTGTTCCATCCAGTTCCATTATGATTACTCACTTCCCTTCCTTCCTTCCTTCCTTCCTTCCTTCCTTCCTTCCTTCCTTCCTTCCTTCCTTCCTTCTTCCCTTCCTCCCTCCCTCCCTCCCTATCTTTCTTCCTCTCTCCCTTCCTCCCTTCCTCCCCTTCTTTTTTGAGGGGGGAGGGCAGAGAGAGAGGGAGAGAGAATCCCAAGCAGGCTCCATGCGGTCAGCACAGAACTTGAACCCACGAACCCTGAAATCATGATTTGAGCCAAAATCAAGGGTTGGAAGCTTAGCCAACTGGGCCACCCAGGTGCCCTCACTTTTCTTATTAAAAGTTCCCCACCTGTGTCCCCTTCTGGTTCTAAGTTTGAATGCTGACTGAGGAAGAGAGATCTTCATGTCCAATTTACTGTGGAGCCACAGTGTGGAACCTAAGATTAGCAGAAGGGACACTGCACAGTGGGAAGAAGCACAAGTGGCCAGGGTGTGTTCAGCAATGTGATGGCAGGCAGTAGGCACGTGTACCAGGCACAATATTGCTATTGACTGTCTTGTTTACTTTCCTTGACACAGCTTTGGCATCCTCTCAATAGAGCTTTCCAGGCAGTTGCTACCGCCACCTTAAATGGGCACATGAGTTGAAATCTTTTTGCCATCCCTCGGGCAGCCTATACTTGCCTCATTTAGGTCTATTACAAGCGAAGAGATTGCTTAAGTATAGGCAAAGGCACATTTCTAAGCTCTTTCTGTGGTTGTGTGTGTGTGTGTGTGTGTGTGTGTGTGTGTGTGCGCGCCTATGTTGCCAGTTGGGGCATGGTTTTTCTTTTGGGAATCATTTCAGTGGTGATAGCAAAGTGAAAATTTAGGGTTTCACATCTACTTTTCCTTGAATCTTAAGCCAGTGTTCCCAAACTGGCATTCATGTATGCATGAAGGAACTATCTGAGCTTTTATTTGTTAGAGATGTCTAGTCTATTTATAATTAGAGCTTCCATTCATTCTGTTTTTATTACTTTTCTTTAAAAATTTTTAACATTTACTTATTTTTGAGAGACAGAGTAAGACAGAGCCTGCGTAGGGGAGGGGGAGAGAAAAAGGGAAGGGAGACACAGAATCCAAAGCAGGCTCCAGGTTCTGAGCTGTCAGCACAGAGCCCGATGCGGGGCTCGAACTCACACAACCACAAGATCATGACCTGAACCGAAGTTGGACGTTTAACCGACGGATCCACCCAGGCACCCCTATTCAATTGTTCTTATTCTTTTTTTTTTTTTAATGTTTTATTTATTTCTAGGAGAGAGAGAGAGAGACAGCGTGAGCAGGGGAGGGTCAGAGAGAGAGGGAGTCACAGACTCTGAAACAGGCTCCAGGCTCTGAGCTGACAGTCAGCACAGAGCCCGACGCGGGGCTCGAACCCACGAACCGCGAGATCATGACCTAAGCGAAAGTCAGACGCTTAACCGACTAAGCCACCCAGGCACCCCACAATTGTTCTTATTCTTAAAAAGGAATGAAACTTCAGTAAAGTTGAGTATATAGATTAACTCTTCTATCTCCACTTGGCCCATGAGTCAGGCACCGTATCCAAGGCAACGTGACAAGAGAGTGAGGATTTTGCCACAGAGTGTTTGAGATGCCCTCCTTTGTTGGTTAGCTTTTAGCTGCTGGGGGTGCCAGCAAATGGTATTATGATTCTGTTATATAGTTAGATTTAAGTAACACTCACAAACTAAAGAACTAATGTAAAAGATTATTGGGAAGAAACCACAGATGTAGGATAGTCCAGTAACGTAAGCACCCAATGGCAGAAGTGAGGTCCTACTCTTGGTACAGACTCTTCAGTGTGAAAGGATTGCTCTGAAAATGCTTTATAAAATGAGCTGTTCCTACAAAGTGAACACCCAAAAAGCAGACTGTGCTAAAATTGATTGTGTTGATGGTTGCACAACTCTGTGAATATGCCCCAAACCATTGAACGCTTTTAAGGTGTAAATTGTATGATATGTAAATTGTATCTCGGCAAAACTCTTATAAAAAAACAAATTGTGGCTGAAAACTTGTGTCATCTATGAGAATTCTCCTGTTGGCTCACTTAAACTGGAAAACAGAATTTTTTGGCCTGTTCATCTAGCAAATAAAAGTTTTCAATAGTTTCGAACCCAGTTGTGAAACATGTTAAAATGTAAGGCCCTTCTGATTTAATGTGTAGGAACAAATGATTGTCATTACAGCAGGCTAGCAAAACATTATTTTAAAACTTTTGCAAAATTGATGGATGAGATTAAACAGTGATTTAGTTATTGCATTAGTGGCCAGCATGAAAATATGGCATCGAAAGAAAACAGAATCTGACCTTCAAATTGTTCTGTCAAAAGGTCTTAAATCAAGACTTCCATAAGGTTTAACACCTTAAGAAGGTGTTTATAAGGCAGCCCCTCCCCTTATTTTGAAAGATTTTGAGTGTCAATCTTTTCTTTTTGGGTTAATTCTACTCACGTCTCTAAAAATGACTCTTCTCTTTCTGAAGTTTTTAGCATATATATTAAAAGCACTTTTCAAAAATGAGGAAGTGTCCTTGTGTTGATTAGAGGTATTGTTAGTCACTTTGTTACTAACTTCTGAGTTACCAGGACCATGCAAAGGGACAAAGATGTGCATTAAAGGGTTTCTACATGGTGATATAATTTGGTGTTATTATGAAAGAGCTTTTCTTGTTATTTGCTATAAATTTTAAATTCCCTTGAGAAAAATTTGAATTATATGTCCCTCCATCATGAGAAAACACAGGAAACCAAGTTATTCTTAGACCTTTGGAAAATATTTTCTTTTATAACCATACTATGCCCACCAATGTATCCTGAACAAAACAGGATAGCTCCTTTCAACCTGACGTGACTCCGTTATACAATATAAAACTTTTTAGTTTAGTTTAGTTTGATAATATGAATATATTTTTAAAAATTAAAATAATCCCAAAAAGCAAAAGGGCAAGCTTTTAAATTTAACCTCTTCACTAGCCCACTTAACCCTTTGGTGATTATATAGATTGACTTTGCTAGTTTTACAAATAAATTTCCAGGCCTCCTCTGTGCATCTATCAACTAGTTATATGCTTGCTGTTATTTTGAAAACGGTTATCATACTCTACGTATTATTTTAGCACTAATTTTTCTTTGTTTCTCTCAAAAGTACCAAGGACCATCCCCCTATGTCAGATCCTATAGATTTACCCGATTCTTTTTAATGGCAGTGCCATAAGTGTTTCACGACTTATTTACAATTTCATTACTTATGAACATTTAGGTTATTCCCCTTAAGCGCTACTATTCAACTAACTTTCGTGTTACCTTCTCTTTTCTTTTGCAGGGTTACCTTGGCTTTCATTGGGATCAGTTTGTTGGTTTTGGGAACTACACTAGTCGGGCAGCTTCCAGATGGCAGGTGAAATGTTTGCTTCCACTCAACCATAAGTAGGACTATCCCTTTTCTTGGCCTTATCCACACACCAAAAAATGCAAATATTTGATTCCTATGTATTGCGTCACATTCATGGCCATGTCACACTTATTAAAATTTTGCTTACTTCGTATTCACAGTCTTCATCAGATTTGCCATCACACTTTCACATAAATTGTAAGAAATTGTTTCTCAAAAGGGAAATGAAGAAAATAGAATGAGGGACTCAAGGAAACCACGAGAGTGTTATCCTCTGGTCAGGCTCATCAGGCTGAGACTAGAGAATTTTCAGCTTATCTTGGTCAGGCATTTATCATGATAGTCAAGTAGGGTGGGAGCCATTTTCCCTGAGAGTTTTGTCTTAATGGGTCAGCGAGACTTTAAGAATCGAACTGTGCTTGTGTTTCTGAACACAGTATGCTGCTGTGAAGGGGCACATGGAAGCTTTTATTGTATTGTTTCTTAGGAGTGCCCAGAACTGCACCATAAAATGTGTTCTCTTTCTTTCAGCCTCAAAAACTGGCTGAGTGAACTGGTTCACCTGACTTGCTGCCGGATCTGTGTGCGAGCCCTCTCTGGTACCATTCGTTACCATAACAAGTGAGTGTGTTTGCTGGCTTCCTTCCGCCTTTCTATTCTGCAAGTCCAGCCTGTGACTGACAGTAGTGGGTGGAGGAAGCATGTGAAATGAGAGTCCTTCCAGTATGGTCATTCCTGCTGCTTAGAGTGTCACAGACATAACAGTTTTGCCCAAAAAACTTTTTTTTTTTTTTAAATTTTTTTTTTTAATGTTTTATTTATTTCTAGGAGAGAGAGAGAGAGAGAGACAGCGTGAGCAGGGAGGGTCAGAGAGAGAGGGAGTCACAGACTGAAACAGGCTCCAGGCTCTGAGCTGGCAGTCGGCACAGAGCCCGCCGCGAGGCTCGAACCCACGAACCGCGAGATCATGACCTAAGCGAAAGTCGGACGCTTGACCGACTAAGCCACCCAGGCGCCCCATTGCCCAAAAAACTTTTAAGAAGCCATCCATTTGCAGAGGGAACATAATAATAAACATGTGTTGACACCTGATAATTGGGCAGGGGCACGTGGGTGGCTCAGTCAGTTAAGGGTCTGACTTTGGCTCAGGTCATGATCTCACGGTTCATGAATTTGAGCCTCACATAAGGCTCTCTGTTCCTCCTCACCCACCTCTCAAAAAAATAACAAAAAAACATTAAAATAACAATTGGGCATTTATGGTGTGCAGCCAGGCCCGAGCTTGTCACGGGTCATCCTGTGAGAGAGGCACTGGTGTCCTGTTTTACAGGTGAAGAGCTGGGAGCCCTGGGATTGGTTGTCTAGGGTCACATGGCTGGCACACGGCCACGTCGGGGTTTGAACTGGGTCTGTTGATATGTATATAAAGTGATGAAGTTGACAGGCCTGTAATGTGGAGAAAGGAGGGCTGGCCTCTGAGTCTTGAGGCCTGGTTTCTAGTCTCAGTGCTGCCGCTTCTGAGGTTCCGTAACTGAGTCTTGAGACAGAACACCCACACTTTGCTTCCCTCACCCCTGACTGTAGAGGGTGGTGGTAGCTAACTGAAGTTGTTAGCTGACTGTAATAATTTGGATTGTTTCAATTACTTTTCTGTTAACTTAATTTCATTTTTTTATGTTTAACCTCATTATTTTAAAAGTTCTAGAACAAGCCTCTCTCTTTTCTTTTCTTTCTTTTTTTTTTTTTTTTTTTGCTGACTGGGTCTTTCTGTCTCATTTTTAGAAGGGAAACATTTTCTCATTTGGCTTTACCATGTGTTACCAACATTAAGAGACCCCTTAACTTTCTAAAATTACATGATTTTGTCATTGAGCTGTGAGTTTTGGGGTGAAAAGTAGAAGAAAATGCTTTGATAGAACTGTGATCAGAAGAGATACTATCTACAGAAAAGTTGCTTTAATTACATAGAGTTCATAACTTATTATATATAAAATTACTTCTAATTTTAAAGAGAACATGCTAAAGTTGTTATGCATTTGGTTCCCTTTCTTCTTTGTATAGGGCCAGCAAAAGCTACTTTGCTTCGTTAGTGTCAAATACTGGTTGAACTTTAAGACAAAGGCCAGCAAACTATGGGCCTGGAGGCCAAATGTGGCCTGCCATCTGTTTTTTGTAATAAAGTTTTATCGAAACACTGCCATGCTTATCCATTTATATATTGCCTGTGTCTGCCTTTGTGCCCAAACAGCAGAATCCAGTAGTTTTGACAGGGACTGGCTGGCTTGCAAAACCTAAAATATTTATTTTCTGGCCCTCAATAGGAGAAGCTTACCAGCCTCTGCTTTAGGAGGAGAAGAGGGAGGAAACTTTAATAAATTTACTCTTTGGGTCATTGTGAAACTACTAAAAGTGATGCTTTTAAAGAGCAGAATAATATGAAAATACTTAAGATAAACTATGTGAAACTTACATATCACAGTACTAAAGTTGTGGAATCTTTGTAATTCAAACTAGTATTTTAAAATTACTTTTTCATTATAAAAGGATCATTACAAAAAACAATCTAAATATATATATGGGGCAAGTCATGGGCCCCTTCTCCAGTACTCTTACCCCACTCCCATCATACTGCCTAGAGATAACCTGTTTACGACGGGCCCATATACTATGAAACTGTATTTTTAATGTACTTTTTAAAGTAAAATAGGATGAATCTCTACATGCTGCAAAATAGTGACTCTTTTCCAGGATATAGTGTTTACCACTGTTTGTCATTGCAGACAGTACAGACCCCAGAAGGGAGGCATTTGTGTGGCCAACCATACTTCCCCAATAGATGTTTTGATCTTGACAACAGACGGATGCTATGCTATGGTAAGAGCGGCTCATTGATAGTTCAAGTAATTGCATGTTTTGTGGATTGTTCAAACTTTTAATTTATTTTGGCACAAATTAGAAAGTTTTATATTAGAGAGTGACTGGGTTATAGTACTGTAGCTAAGTTATGCAGTACATTAAATGAGGACTATATGGGCAAGAAAAAGAAAGAAAATAGCCATTATATTTAAGGTGGTAGAAGATTCGGGGCACCTGGCTGGCTCAGTTGGTGGAGTATGAGACTCTTGATCTCAGGATTATAAGTTCCAGGCCCACCTTGGGTGTAAAGATTCCTTACAAAGAAAATCTTTTAAAAAAATGTATAAGTGGATCAACCCATTCATTTTTTAAAAAAATAGATAGTAAAAAAAATTTTTTTTAAAGGATAGTGAAAAATTTAGCTTACTGAAATATAGACACACATGAACTTGATAGGACTTTACAAAGTTGATTTCATCTTGCTTCTAAAGAAATCCCTGCAATGTTCAATAATACTTAAAGACGTTGAAGTCTTTCTCCTTAGAGCTGTGCAAATCCCTTACCAGCCAATTAGTTCTGTCTTCCTTCAGGGAGTCATATACAATTAAAAAAAAAAAAATCAGACTTTTTAATGAAGATCAGACAAGAAAGACAAATATATATAACACATTGCCTTTCTCAGTCATTGAGAGGGTTCTGAAGGCCTTTGTAACAATTCCCAATTTATTGCCAGATATTTAATTTATCTGAAATATAAGTTCAGATATACAACCTCTTGTGCAACCACATTTTTAAAAATGTTTATTTATTTTTGAAAGAGGGAGAGGGAGGGAGACAGAGGATCTGAAGCAGGCTCTGTGCTGATAGCAGAGAGCCCGATGCAGGGCTCAAACTAAGGAACCGAGAGATCACGGCCTGAGCCAAAGTCAGATGCTTAACTGACCCCAGGCGCCCTGTGCAACCACATTTTAATCTCTAAGTTGTGGATTTTGTTCTAAATGCAAGAAAGCTTTAACTACTTCTAGGAAAAGACTTATGGCAATTGGTAGTACTTAACCTTTTTTAGATTAGGAATCAGTTACGTACCCTTTCTTAAGAAAAACGATGACACACATGTGCATCATTCAAGCACAATTTTGTGCATAATTTCAAGATGTTTATGGATTCCCAGAAAGCCCATGCAGGGGCCCGTATGTTAACAATGGTAGTCCCCAGTACAGTTCTGGGTATATATGAGAATTCCTTGCACACATGTGGACAAGCACTTTCACAAGCATTATATGTGAACTTCCCTGTAATACAATGGGATTAAGGCTGAGATTTTGTTATAGATGAGACAGCAGAGGCTCAGACACTTTAACCAACTTGCCTAATTATGATTGTGTGTTTCTGGGACCATATTCTTTCTGTATCCCAGTCAACAAAAAGTTGAATAAAACTCATTTGTGATGGAGGGCTTCAGAATTTTGCTAAGTCTGTTTTCCTCCTAAACAAAGACTTCTTACTTTTTTAAAAAAATTTAGAAATATTTTCTGAGTTATAGAGAAACTGCAATAATAAAATGGGATGTAGAACATCCATATACCCTTTATTCACATTTACCTATTGGTAGTGTTTTGCCCTGTTTGCTGTATCAAGCACTGGCTTTCTCACTGTCTCCCTACATAAAAATGTATGTAAATTATTTATATTTTTAATTTGTATTAATATTTATTTTTAATACTAACATAATATTGAAATTTTAGTCCGTACCAATGAATTCATGCACTTCATAGGGTTCTTTCTTGCTTCCCCCTTGCCCTCCCATCCATATTTGTATCTCCTTTTTTTTCATAGTGAATACCCTGGTGCTCAACAGTATCAGCACATTTACCTCTTTTCTCAATCCTGCAGTACATCTAGAATTGTTTCAGAATTGCTTCACCTGTTTTACTACAAAAACAAATGCTGTAAAAAAAATTAGAATATTTTACAGTTTTCCCCAAGATGGAGAGTGTCTGGTCAAATACCATCTTAGATATTTTTTTCCTTCTTTCAGATTTGTTCTTTTATTCCTTCGAAATACAGTTGGATTCATTTGTTTCAGTTTACTTTTGGTTTAGCAGTCCCATTGTTGTTTATTGTCGGCATGCATCTAAGTGTTAAACCACAAAGGCATGCTTGCAATTGTGTCATTTCCTGCCTTATCCATTCCGCCCCGTTGCCTCCGACACTTGGACGTTTCCAGCTTCACTGCTTTGGATTTTTTTTTTCTTTTTGTAGGAATATATATAATATAACATATTATATTTCCCTTTCCATCTTACACAAAAGATAGCATACTGTATTTATTTGTTTTTTTGCAATTTGCTTTTTTCACTTAACGATATCACCTGAGTGGTGAGCATAGCATGACCTATAGAGATGGTGAATCACTATGTTATACACCTGAAGCTAGGATACCATTGGGTGTCAACTATATTCAAATAAAAAAAGTTAAATTTAAAAAAAACCAAAAACCGGTATCTCCTGGAAATCACTCCTTATCAATCATAGAGATCAACCTTTCTCTTTTCCCAGCTGCATGGTACTCTATTGTGTGTATGTACCATAGTTTATTCATATGATTACTTACATGTTTGAATACCTAGGTATTCCAGTATCTTGAAATTACAAATAAAGTTACAATTAAAACTTTGGGCATATGTTTTTTCATCTTGTTGGAGGTATATCTTCAGGGTAAATTCCCAGAAATGGGATTACTGAGTTGAAGGATAAATGTATACGTAGTTTTGATAGATATTGCCAAATTTTCTTCTATGGTTATTAACCCAGGCAATATACGAGCACCATCTTCCACAGTCTTGGCTCCGAGTACACTGCTAAGCTTTTGAGTCCTTGTCAGTCTGATGATTGAGAAAACGGTATTTCAGTGTAGTTTTAATTTGCATTTCCCTTATCTGACCAAGTCGAAAGACCTCTACTTTTTAAAGCTAAAATATTACTAGCGTAGGAACATAGCTTAAAATTTAAAGGTGCTACCAAAGAATGCTTTTTGCTTACATCTGCCATTTATGTCTTTTGATTAGACTAAGAACTTCAGTTAGTAGCAGAAGGCCAATCTTTTCTCTTCATGGTACTTCTAGGTTGGCCAGGTTCATGGTGGATTGATGGGAATTATTCAGAGAGCCATGGTGAAGGCTTGTCCACACGTCTGGTTTGAACGCTCGGAAATGAAGGATCGACACCTGGTCACTAAGAGGTAAGCAGAGACATTGCTTAGTATCCTTTGGGGTGACTTAAATCTGGTAAATCTCGGCCTTCCTGCAAAGAGAGCAAAATTTGAGTTCTGTAGTCATAGTGGGATATAGGATGAGATTAGAAGGCCGGTATGTTTGTATTGCTATGACTTAGGTATAGTCCAGTCACTGAATTTTCAGAATTAAAAATCACTACTTGTGAAAGTTAAATAATTGATTAACTGTTTTCTGAGTAAATAGATGGTTGATTGTTTGCTGAATGTCTGTTATCACTTAAGTCCATCAAGAGACTGACAGAGCTAATGCTCTTTAGGGAACAGACAACATATCTCTGGGGTTTGGGAGTGAGAAGAGCTACCAGAAGCCTTTGTTGGGAAACAACAGCTTTTTGCCCAAGGCCTTTAAGTGAAGGCCCTCTGGTTATTGCTTCTAGAAACTTGAAGGTAGGGCATGCTTTTAAGAGTAAAATGAAAAGTACTTGTTGAAATCTTTTGAAGGTGAGTGAAACCATTCCCCAGTTTGAGATTATTTAGCATTGGGACACGGGCAGCTGTAATCTCTCTCTCATTCTTACCAGTTTCTGGTGAGCAGCTGGGAATATAAGGCTGGCTGCAGGGGAGACAGGACCTAAGCCTGGAAGAATTTTCATCGTTCTCAGCTTTCTGACCTCTATTACATATTACAAAGCTGAGCCTGACTCATTTAAGGAGTTTCTTATACCCAATGGCCATGAGACAGACAGGTCCAGCGATCAGTATTCTCATTTTTCAGATGAGGAAATAAAAGTACATGGAGAAGGGCACAAACTTTATGACATGGGGGCTCCAGAGCTCGTGTCACATGACTGCCTCCCATTCTTTTTTTTAAGAGTAGGCAGAAGGCACTGAAAATTGCTCACTTTGAAATGAGAGAAATTAAAATAGTGCAGGTAACCTTATGCTTTTTCTAAAGGGACCAACTTGAGTTTTTCCCTTTACTTAAGTCTTATTTTTCCACTCCTTATTGCTATATGGTTATATTTGTGCGAGTACAGTGCATAGACCAAAGGGGATTCCCACCCCTGTTTTATAAAGGTAGCATTCTGATCCTTTGTTTTTCTTCACAGACTAAAAGAACACATTGCTGATAAGAAAAAACTACCCATATTAATCTTTCCTGAAGGTAAGAAGGGTAACTGCCTACCAAGCTATAGTTGATAACAACCAGCAGCAAAAGTATATGAGGCATCGGTTTGTTCTAGAAGTGGCATTCTTAGTCCAGATCTCTGCTGTCCTATAGGAAAGGGATGGTCTTCTCTGAGCCAGTAATTCCTTGCTTTCTTTTGACATTTGATGGAAGACATGGTGCCTTTTTGATCTTAAAAGTCATTTCTGGGTAATGAACTTGGATAGGTATTATTCACAAATTTTTAAAGGTCCTTATTTTAAAGTATTAAAATTGTCACCAGTTGTGCAGAAGTTTGTTATTTAATAACAAAGTAAAAGTTTGTTTTTAAACTTGCTGAGAAATGGGGCACCTGGGTGGCTCAGTCGGTTAAGTGTCCGACTTCGGCTCAGGTCATGATCTCACGGTTAGTGGGTTCGAGCCCCGCGTTGGGCTCTGTGCCGGCAGCTAGCTCAGAGCCCGGAGCCTGCTTTGGATTCTGTGTGTCCCTCTCTCTCTGACCCTCCCCTGCTCATGCTGTCTCTCTCTCTCTCTCTCTCCTCTCTCTCTCTCTCAGAAATAAATAAACATTAAAAAACAACAACAACTTGCTGAGAACTGTTGCATTACCTACTTAAGCAGGAATTGATTTGTGAAATGAGAGTAAACTAATTTTGCTAGGATTTTAATATTTAGATTAATTTATATCAAAATAATTCCTTTTTAAATTTCTACCTTAAAATAGTCTACCATTATTAAAAGACTACCTTAAAAATAGTCACCATGCCCTTTTCACCCCTCGGCAGGGACTTGCATCAACAATACTTCAGTCATGATGTTTAAAAAGGGAAGCTTTGAAATTGGAGGAACCATACATCCAGTTGCAATTAAGGTAAGACAGATACCCCTCCTGGCCCCCCAGAAGGAGAGTGACTTCGTAACTTTATTTCGATATAACTTCAGTGTTAAAATTTGTAATAATAATGAGCGCTTATACACTCTTCCCCCTGCCCCGGCTGTATTGGAATATAAATGACATAGAATGTTGTGTAAATTTAAGGTGTACAATATACAGTATTATTAACTATATTCACCATGCTGTACATTAAACTCAGCATAATGCTTTCAAGGTCCGTCTGTGTTGTCACAAATGGCAGGTGTATATATATATATATGTATATATATGTATATATATATATATACACACACACACACACACACATTCACATCTTCTTTATCTATACGTGTGTTGACATACACTTAGGTTGTTTCCATATCTTGGCTACTGTGAATGATATGCTGCAGTAAACATGGGAGGGCAGATATCTCTTCAAGATCTTGTTTTCATTTCCATTGGCTACATACCCAAAAGTGAGGTTGCTGGATCCTATGGTGGTTCTAATTTTTGATTTTTTGAGGATGCTCTCATACTGTTTTTTCTAGTGGCCGTATTGATTTACATCCCCACCAGCAGGGCACCAGGGCTCTCTTTTCTCCACATCTGTTTTTCCTTTTTGCAAATCTGTTTTACATCCTGGGATTCTGCATTAGATGTAATTGAACAAAAGGTTGTATAATTTGCTGCTAAACCAGAATGTTTGGAAACCACAACTTTAGGGGAGCCTGGGTGGCTTAGTTGGTTAAGCATCTGACTTTGGCTCAGGTCATGATCTCATGATCCGTGGGTTTGAGCCCCACGACGGGCTCTGTGCTGACAGCTAGCTCAGAGCCTGGAGCCTGTTTCAGATTCTGTTATCTCCCTCTCTCTCTGACTTTCCCCTGCTCACACTGTCTCTTTCTCAGAAATAAATAAAACATTAAAACCTTTGGGGCGCCTGGGTGGCTTAGTCGGTTAAGCGTCCGACTTTCGCTTAGGTCATGATCTCGCAGTTTGTGGGTTCGAGCCCCGCGTCGGGCTCTGTGCTGACTGCCAGCTCAGAGCCTGGAGCCTGTTTCAGCCTGTGACTCCCTCTCTCTCTGACCCTCCCCTGCTCACGCTGTCTCTCTCTCTCTCCTAAAAATAAATAAAACATAAAAAAAAAAATTTAAAAAAACAAAAAAACATTAAAACCTTTTTTTTAAAAAAAAAAGAAACCACAACTTTAGTTAAACTTTCTCAGTTTATAAACTGCATCTCAGAGATGTTACATAATTTGTCTCACAATTACAAAGTTACTTGGTGAAACTATTGTGATGCCATTCTGTTAGAGATATTTAGCCAACTGACATATTCTAAAGATCTATTGGGTATAAGGTCTTCCTTAAGCCATTTGTATACACTTTTTATTCAGATTTACCACCTATTTACACTTTGCCCTATTTGCTCCATCATTCTCTCTTTTGGTACGTATACAGATGGGTACCAGGGGACTGTGCACCAGGCATTGTATTAAGTACTGAGGACACAGTAATAAGCAGGACAGCTACTGTGCCTCCTTTTACCCAATTTCAGTTGAGTGGGAGACAGATATTTAGGACCTTTGTGGATAGCCCTCTTATCGCAGCACTCCGAGGCTGTGATCAGAGGAGTTGGCTGGCCTGGTTTACTTTTTTGATCATTTCTATCAAGCAAAGTAGCTTCTCTTTCTTTTGGAGTCCAGTAGAGATGCTCTGCCTGTCACCGTGGAAACACTGATGTGGATAAGCCATCACTTAGTTCATAACTGCAATACTTTTTTTTTTTTCCAGTATAACCCTCAGTTTGGAGACGCATTTTGGAACAGTAGTAAATACAACATGGTGAGCTACCTGCTTCGAATGATGACCAGCTGGGCCATCGTGTGTGACGTGTGGTACATGCCCCCCATGACCAGAGAGGTATCCACAGATAACAACTGGCCTTTGGTGCTTTATCCAGTCACATCAAGGGGAGAACACTTTTCCCTGAAAACCTGGGTGCCTCCCTTCCTCACAGTAGCGAGAGCTGGGCTTCCTTTCTGCTTTCTTTAGAACATGAGTCATTTAAAACGAAATGTATTTAGCGGTCTTCAAGTCAAGCTATTTTATATTCAGAAACCCTTTTCCATAACAGTTTTCATACTTGCTGTTGGTTTAGCGAACCCTACGATATTATGGAATGTTACATATTGGTAAGACTAATAAAGAGGAAAATTAATACATATACATGATAAAAATTAAACATTAGGGCACTGCAGTTTCTTGGTAGACCAAATGATATCTATTTGCTATGACTGAGAACAGAACTGAGCTAAAAGGTGAATCTTACATTTTAAAACAAATCTAAATGATTAGGTGGATAATTCAAGAATGATTTTAAGTTCCATTCCCAGGATGTACCTGTAATTTTCTTTTTCCCAGGAAGGAGAAGATGCTGTCCAGTTTGCTAACAGGGTTAAGTCTGCTATTGCTGTGCAAGGAGGATTGACTGAGCTTCCCTGGTAAGAAATTTTTCAGAAGTACTATCATTTTTTTAAATTAAAAAATCACTTATATTTTTCATTATTTATCTATTTTTAAAAGTTTGTTTTGAGAGAGAGAGAGAGAGAGAAGAGAGCGAGCGAGTGGGGGAGAGGGACAGAAGGAGAGAGAGAGTGTCTTATACAGGCTCCATGCCCGGTGCTTAGCCCAACATGGGGCTCAGTCTCACGCCCCTGGGATTATAACCTGAGCTGAAATCAAGAGTTGGACACTCAACCACCCAGGCGCCCCCCCATCCCCCTGCCAATTGCATTTATAATGTCATTTATTGTGCTAGCTAGCCAGAGGTTTAGCTGAAAGAGTGGTTTACTTAAATACCAGTGGCTTAAAAAAGGTAGAAGTTTATCCCTCTTGCTTAAACACCGACAGTGCAGGCTGGTATAACAGGTCATTCTTTATTCTTCCGTCCTCAATGTGCTTCTACTTGAGGGTCCAAGCTGATGTCTATAAGGCTACTCCATGTGTCGAGAAAATGGCCAGTAGGGAAGGCTTAAAACAAGGACACACCCCTCTCATTATTAACATTATAAGTTGGACATGCCACTTCCATTTGTATCCATTGGCTAGAACTCAAGTTCTGTGACAGCAGCTGCAAAGAAGGCTGGAGAATGCCACTTTGTTCTGGATGGTCTTGTATCTAGTTAAGACTTAGTAGTGTTCTTCTACTGAAGAAGAATGTGAGACTAGATTGGGGGTTGGGAATGGACCCAGGGAGCAAAGGGGCAACTTATAGGCTTGTTCGTATTTAACAGTAGCTATAACTGTATTAGAAAAAACTTAAAAGCTTGCAAGGGAATCAGTGAATAGTTATGGAAACTTCAGATTTGTTTGTTTGTTTGAGGAAGGTTGAGTGTAGGGGAGTATATTAGTCTGCTTTCACTGTCATGACAAACTACCATACACGGGGTGGCTTAAAAAACAAGAAATTTATTTCTCACAGTTCTGAAGGCTGGAAATCTGAGAACAGGGTGCCAACAAGGTCAGTCTCTGGTGAGAGCTGTCTCTCCCTTTGGGCTGGCAAATGGCCGCCTTCTTGCCTTGCATTCACACAATCTCTTCTTCGTAGGAGTATGGGGAGAGAGAAGCGAGCAAGCTCACAGGTGTCTCTTCTTATATGGACACTAATCCTATCTTGAGGATTAGTGGCCACTCTTCTGACCTCATCTAAACCTAATTACCTCCAAAAGGTCCCTTCTCTAAATACCATCATATTGGAGGTTAGGGCTTCAATATATGAATGGGGGAGGGCGCATAAACATTTAGTCTGTGTCAGTGAGGGTTAACTATATACCTAGATTATTATAGGAGATTAAATTCTCACACACACAGACATTATGTTAGCAGGCTTGCACAAAACAATTCATACTTCGGGGCACCTGGGTGGTTCAGTTGGTTAAGCGTCCACTCTTGATTTGGTCTCAGGTCATGATCTCACGGTTCGTGAGTCTGAACCCTGCGTTGGGCTCTGTGCTGACAGATATTCTCTTTTCTCTCTATCCTGCCCCTCCTTCTGCCTTGCCTCTCTCTCTCTCTCTCTCTCTCGAAATAAAAAATTAAAAAACCAAAACAGTTGATACTTCAAATCCTGTAAGTTTAATAAAGTCCCTCTGTTGATCATTTTTGGTGTTTTGAAAAACACTTTGCATGAAAAGTTCACTTAAGGTAATTACAGTTATGTTCTAGGAGCAGGATTTGACTGCATCAGGCAGTCAGTTCAGCCAAGAGCCTTTGAACCTGCAGAGGGATGGACCCAGGACTGCTTAGGAATTAAGCCTCTGGAATAGGGGCTTTATTCAAATAGGGGCTTTATTCACTCCTTTATTCAAAGGTGGGGAATCCTCTAGACTATTTTATCCATTCATATATCTGGAGTACAAACAGTTTCACCCAAGAAACCTGTTTCTGGCGTGTTATGCTAATTAAGGAAGCCAATCATTTCTGTAGTGAAAACCCATTTCTAAAATTCATTGTGTGAATTAACAAAGGTTGGGGAGTTGATGGGAGACAAAGATGGCTGATACCTTATAATAGGGGTACCTATGGAGGGTGGCCTAATTCAGTGCCTGGCTGATCATCTCCAGAGTAGGAGTTCTTGATTTAGGGCAACTTGACTGACCCTAAGGTCAGGACTAGGGTCAAGATAGGTTAAAACTAACATTTGTATCACACTACCTCAGCTGAAGTAGGTGAAACTAAATTACAGACGTCATAATACCATGAAACGACAGGCTTACACATGTCTTAGTTTATCAACGCCCTAGTGAATCCAAGTTCACCCTGGATCTGGCTTCCTCTTTCCTCATTGTTTTCAGTTTTTTTTTTTTTTAATGTTTATTTAATTTTTGAGAGCGAGAGAGCTAGAACAGGGAGGGGCAGAGAGAGAGGGAGACACAGAATCCGAAGCAGGCTTCAGGCTCTAAGCTGTCAGCACAGAGCCTGACACGGGGCTCAAATTCACAGACTGTGAGATCAAGACCTGAGGCAAAGTCAGACGCTTAACAGACTAAGCCACCCAGGGGCCCCTGTTTTCAGTTCTTTAGTCTGCTTCCTCTCACCTGACATCAAAGCCCTGCTGGTGCCTTAAAGCCATATGAAAATCTGGGAAATTGGGATCAGGAGCTTCAGATATACCAAAGAAAGGAAGAAAGCCTTGAAATATAACAGTCTAAGGAAGTCAGCCACAGGACAGATCCCAATTGGATTGGCTTAAAGAAAATCTGTCAGATTCTCAGAATTTTTCAATTTCCTCTTATCGGGCCATTTCCAAGTCTCCCTGCCTTTCCAGGAGTATCTGTTATTCACACACTGAGTATGAATTAATATGTGGACATGGTTTTTTTCCTTAGATTAAATGAGAACTCAGTTGTATCACCTTAAACAGGTTTTTATATATGGTCGCTGCTATCCTTAGGAACTCAGATCTGGTGCCATTGCAAAGGGGAACTGCGTAAAGCTTTAAAGTCTCTACCGGGGCAAGTCACAGTTGGGGTGCTCAGAGCCGTGTGCGTTTACTGTTGCATCCAAATGATGTCAGGATGCTCTAGGGCAAATGTTTTTTAACTTTTTTGTCAGTTTTGGTGTGGACCTTAGGAAAGAAAGAATGGCCTTTCTTCTGCCTCCCCCTCTCCCACTTAGTTCTTACTATTCAGAACTTACATTAATGCTGTGAATAGTTGGAGGCAGTTCTTCTGGATAAAAGAGGCTTTGGGGGATAATTCTGGGGGAGCTAACAACAATTTATAACCCTGTTTCATGGAAATTTCCTCCAACTGAGCCCAGGAAGATGTGTGGACCGCAGTCTGTTTTTTTAAGTTGAGGACTTACTGGTGGAACGAGTCTTGGTTTTGACTCTAGAGGCAAGAACACTGCAGTGGTTCAGGCGGGCGTCTATTTGTAGGTCAAGTTCTGTCCTCATGGCACCAAGTTCACGGGCTAACCTGTGATTCATTCATCATCATCAGAAGACACTTGGTAAACATTTGTGTTTAACTGGGTTAAAATTAAACAGGCACAGTATAAAGTAAGCAAGTTCACCGTCCATGCACTCTTTGGAGTTAAAATCAAAAACATTAGATTAGGAGAGAGATCGTGGCCCTTCTGGTCCAGGTCTCCTCTCAGAGCTTACAGTTTGTTGTTCCTTTGTGTTGACCAAAGAAGGAAAGGCATGCGGAGGCCTCATAACCCAGGCAGCTCTGTGTTTTCACCACCGTGGAGAGAGTTCAAAGATTCACAGACTCTGAATTCATGAATGCTGCTTACATAGGCACTAACTACTGGTTAAATGCAATTTATGATTTTGATGTTTGTTTTGATTCTGAGTCTATTTTGGAATATGGAAGGTCATAAATGCTTGAAATATATAGAGCGAAATATATATAGTTCTTTGAAGGAAAATACAACTTGGTAGACATCAGATTAGTTCTGAATAATGAGTAACCCATTTATCTTTAAGGAATTTACCCATACATATACAGTACCCTCCCCATTATTTGAGCGTATCTTAAATTTTCCATATGGGTTTTCTAGTAAGACATAGGTTGATGAGATAACAGAAAACAGTGTTTTGCTTTCCTTGGGGAAAAAGACAGGCAGACAATCCTAGTTTTAATATAAAGTCCAGGGGCACCTGTGTGGCTCAGTTGGTTAAGCATCTGACTTCGGCTTCAGTCCTCATCTCACGGTTTGTGAGTTTGAGCCCTGCGCCCAGCTCTGTGCTGACAGCTGGAAGCCTGGAGCGTGCTTTGGATTCTGTGTGTGTGTGTGTGTGTGTGTGTCTCTGTCTCTCTTTCTGCTCGTGTGTGTGTGTGTGTGTCTCTCTCTCTTTCTGCTCCTCCTCACTTGCACTCTGTCTCTCTCTGAAAAATAAACATTTAAAAAAATATATAAAGTCCAAATATTGACTAACTTCTTAATTTTTTTTTCAGTGATTATTGTGTTGAAAGAGAGAGACACCGTGTGAGTGGGGGAGAGCACACTTCAAAGACTGAGCCACCCAGACACCCCTTTTCAGAGAGGGAGACAGAGAGAGAGCAGGGGAGGGGCAGGGAGAAAGGGAGACACAGAATCTGAAGCAGGCTCCAGGCTCTGAGCTGTCAGCACAGAGCCCAACGTGGGGCTTGAACTCACTGACAGTGAGATCATGACCTGAGCCTAAGTCAGATGCTTAAAAGACTGAGCCACCCAGATATCTCTAGCAACCCTAACTTCTCAAAGGAAATTGAGTGGAGATATTATTCTATATTTTAATTAAGCGTCAGAGGGATTGTTCCTTCCCCAAAGTAACACACACTTCGTGAGTGGTAGAACAGAGACTGAAATCTTGGTCTTTCTGCTTTCAAATCCCATGTGCTTTCCCCCATTGCTGACTAGCCACTTAAGTGTCATGGCATCACGCGGTGGTGTGTGTTGACAGCAAATGCTTTTTAATCATTGCTGGGAGTAGCTTTTATTTATTTCCTTTCTATTTCCAGGGATGGAGGGCTGAAAAGAGCAAAGGTGAAGGACACCTTTAAGGAAGAGCAGCAGAAGAATTACAGCAAGATGATTGTAGGCAATGGATCTCTTTGAATTGGACTGAATCCCACCCTGGTGATAAAATTTGGCTTACCAGAACTAGCCCCTAGAAATGGAATGTGTTGTTTTGGGTGGGGTGAGAGAGAGAGTGGCTATTGTTTTGTTTTACTGTTTCTGGTTTTGTTTTGTTTTGTTTTTACTGTTAATCTTTTCTGTAGGATGGATTGTCTCTACCTCTTTATGCCAGAGGCAGAACCCATTGGGGGCCCTTTTTGGCTTTTGTTGTCATAGCAATAGCCGCATGAATTATACGGTAGTTTACTGGCTTTAAACAAGATTCTGCCTTTTGTAAAATGATGATGTCATTGCTGATTGAATGAAATATTTGTACTGGAAAAAGTGCTTCTAAAACACTTTTGGAACTCACTGTGCTTGGAACTTGTTGGTATGGTAATTCTCAAAAAAAATCACCCAAGCTCTTTTTGTGATTAGCTTTCTCACTCCTCCCCACCCTGCCCCTCCTCCAATCACTTAAACAGCGGGATTACACATCAGTTCAAGGTTACTGCCATGGTTATATTCTACTGCAAGGTTGAAAATAAAAATGGAGGATGGGATTTAGGAGAAAGGACAGATTTGTGGCCACTTGATCTGAGAGTTGAAAACAAATGTAAATTTTTTTTTTTACTAGCGTGTTAGAAGAAAAATACTACTTGGTGAGCTTTACCGAAGAAAGATGAATGTAGGTTACTGTGTGTGCACTTTTATATGTAGGCAGATTCTGAATAAACACTTTTTAGCTGGCCACTCGTTGTAAAGCATTAAGTTTTCCTTGTGTGTACAGTAGAGATCTATACGCAGTGCCTCTCCCATTTACTGATTTGTTTGATTTTGTACCAAAACATATTTTCAAACAGGAGGAGCCTTTAACAACAAACAAATCACTTTGTCTTCAGTGGGAGTATGAATGAGCCAGGTGTGTGTGCTGCCTCTTACCCTCCACCCCTTTGAGGTTTATTTCAGGATGTTCCCAGTTTCTTAAACAGAAGAATGAGTGGTAAAATTACCCTTTGGAAACTGAGCCTTAATTTTTTTAAAGGAGACAATAAATGTTTCCCAAGTGACGCAGTATAAGCAATGTTTGATAGCAATATAATGCCATGTTAAACTCTGGGAGTGTTCTATCTCTTCTGGTAACCGTGTACCGAATGTGAAACTGTCTTACAGTGAATATAAATAAATTCTATATTTCTAAGTGTGTGTTGCATTATTTTCCCTCACCTCTACCCTCTTCTGGTTTGGGGAAGGTTAAAATTTTTTCTTATAAACAAGAATTGTTTGTTTTCCATATCAATGACATAGATGGATTTTATTGGACTGGAACATCTGGGAAATGAGACCATGAACAGCTAGTTTTGGCTTTTTTTTTTTTTTTTTTTTTTTTGAGCCTAATGATTTGGACTCTGACCCTGTGGACTCTGCCTTGAGCAAGTCATAAACTTCACTTGATTTATAGGTGAACTCAAGCAACTATCTTTTTAAAAAAATATTTATTTATTTTGAGAGAGACAGAGAGACAGAGCACAAGTGAGGGAGGGTCAGAGAGGGATGGAGATGTTGAATCCAAGCAGGCTCTAGGCTCTGAGCCGTTAACACAGAGCCCTATACGGGGCCTGAACTTTCAAACCGTGAGATCATGGCCTGACTTGAATTTGGATACTTAGCCTACTGAGCTACCCAGGCGCCCCTCAGACAACTATCTTTTAATTGACTATGGGTATGTCTGGTATAGTGCTATCATTTATATTCTTATCAAACTAGATGGATTTGCTCCCAAAGGAACATTTGCAAACAATGTTACCCTAATGGTAGCTACTCTTCTGTTCTTACCACCCCCCATCCTTTTTCCCTTTGTTCTTTCTCTTTGATTCTTTCCTTTGATTTTTTTTTTTAAGATTTTATTTTTAAGTAATCTCTATGCCCAGTGTGGGGCCTGAACCCACAATCCTGAGATCAGGAGTCAGACACTCCACTGACTGAGCCACCCAGGGGCCCGGATTCTTCCCTTTACTCTTGATTGGAAATCAGCAAATGACTGATTTGGGGAGACTCTGTCTTGGTTTTGTTTTTATTTTCTCAGAAGAGTTCCTTTTTCCCTTTTACTTTTCATATGCAATATAACTTGAATTAATAAATCCATTGTGTCAATTAGCCCAGTTCTCAGAAAAGCTGACAGAACAACCAACAGCTATTTTGCTTGGACATCAATAAGATGTATCTTTCCAAGAGCACTGTGGAAGCAATAATGCCATCACATGTTCACTAGAAAGTCTAATGCTATCTCAGTCAGAACTTTTGTAGGTCTTACACTTAGGCAGTTAGTTTTCAGGTTGTTTGAGAGAATTGTCATGCCTCTGTAAACATCTGTTTAGAAAGCAAAGATTGCTCGGATTTAGCTTATGCTTCCTAGAACTCTTCTGTTTATGTTTGCCTTCCCTAATATTGTTTTATACTTACCTTAGAAGTACTATGCCCAGAATGTAATCTTCTAAACTCCTGAGTCTTCTCTTTATTATAACGGGCTATAAGGGTAGCTAGAATTTGGTAGAAAAATCCCATTAGAAAAGACCATTCATCCAACCTGTTGCACAGATTCATTCATTGAGCTTCAAGGTTGCTTTTTAAAATTACAGAAACAGGGTTTTAGGAATGTCAAGATTTTCTGATGAGCATCCACGATAGGAAATAGTAAACATACTGGAAGCACTGGAAATAGACCTGGATCGTAGTCTAACAAAGAACAGTCTTGAGGGAAATTTTCCTGTATGAGGAGACTTTCGAAGGCATATTCAGCTTCTCCTTGGTGATTGGCCATCATCCCCTCTGTACCTGTGTTGCATGTTGGGCATTCTGTTGGTAATTTAAGGGTTGTTGTTTTCTCATGACTACAGATAATGTACTGTGGTCATAAGGACTGCCTTTTGGCCAGAGTTGTTCTCAGTCTTTGTTTCTGAGGTGTGGCTTTCTGCCAGGCCTGAGTAGGATGTGATGGGAGATGGGGCAAAGGTGGCATTTAGGGTTGGTTCTTAAAATGAGGAGCCCTAGTAGGGATTTTGACAAAAGCTGTGTGCCTGCTTTTGCTTACTTAACACTGGTTTCTAGTGAATTGATGCTAGTAGTATTTAATGCTATTTTTCGGAAAAATGGTTGAAGTGATGAGATAAAGAATCATAAAGACATTTTCTAGTTGTAGCTCTAGCATTCACTGGCTTTGCAGTCTTTGACAATTCTGATTCCTACTTATCTTCTTTTTATGTATGGTGAAATTATAGAATAGAAATGTATATGAAAGTGTGCAGGGCAATGATAAATTACAAACTTATTTCCCGGTATTACCCTGGCTAGTTGTTAGACAGTCCAGTAAGTAGAATATGAATGACTGTGTCCTAGAAGGCATGAGAAGTCACAATTCATTATTCCTTTTACTACTGATGGACAGCAGTGCTATTTTTAGCTTTGTTGTAAATGTCTCCAACTATGCATGCACAAGAGCTTTTCTCTAGTTGGTGTGATTAGTAGGAATTTAGTTGGAATTAGTTTACTAGGAGTGGCACCATAGTAGGATATCAACATGTTTAACTTTAGTGTAGAAACTTCCAAACTATTTCCTAAAAGGTTGTAGCATTTTACACGAACTATCGGCACTATAGGAGAGCAACATTTATATTTAGTGAAGGGGCACCTGGGTGACTCACTTGGTTAAGTGTCCGACTTTGGCTCAGGTCATGATCCTGGAATTTGTGAGTTTGAGCCCCACGTTGGGATCTGTGCTGACAGGTCAGAGCCTGGAGCCTGCTTTGGATTCTGTGTCTCCCTCTCTCTCTGCCCTTACCCTGCTCATGCTCTTTCTCTGTCTCTCAAAAAATAAACATTAAAAAATTTCTATATTTAGTGTAATAACATAGATGGATTTATTTTTTATTATTTTGTTTTGTATTTTTTCTTTTTTCCATGTTTTTTCTCTTTTCTTGCCTTCTTTTGGGCTTATTACTTTCCTTTTTCCATTTTTTTCTACTTAATTGGAGGTTAATGGGCTCATTTCTATTTGTTCTGTGGTTACCTTATAATTTTTATCTTGCATACTTACCAAGGTCTAAAATGGATCACTATACTTACACTCCTGAATAATTCAAGGACCCTAGAATTTGAATTCCAATTATTCACCACCACCCCTCCACCAATTTATGATATATGATATAATGAATTTTAATTACTTACATAATTCTACAAATTGTCATAATCAATGTCATCATCATCAGCGTGGTTATTACTTTATACAGGCAATGTTTACTCACACTTTTGCCACTTTCTTTGTTATTCCTCACCTCTTATCCCAGTTTTACCACCTGGGGTCACAGTTTGATAATGGCTAACTCCCTGTTTTTATTTTTCTGAAAGTATATACTTTACGCTCATTAAAGAAAATAATTTATTGTCAAGTTAGCTAACATACAATGTAGTCTTGGCTTCAGGAGTAGATTCCCATGATTTATCACATACAATACCCAGTGTTCATCCCAAAAAGTGCCCTCTTCAATGCCCATCACTCATTTTCTCTACCCCCATCAACCGTCACGTGTTCTCTGTACTTAAGAGTCTCTTATGGTTTGCCTTCCTGTCTGTTTGTAACTTACTTTTCTTTCTCTTCCCGTATGGTCTTCTGTTAAGTTTCTCAAATTCCACATATGAGTGAAAACATGATATCTGTCTTTCTCTGACTTATTTCACTAGCATAATACCCTCCAGTTCCATCCATGTTTCAAATGGCAAAATTTTCATTCTTTTTCATTGCCAAGTAATATTCTACTGTATGTATGTATGTATGTATGTATGTATGTATGTATGTATATAAACCACATCTTCTTATCCATTCATCAGTTGGTGGACATTTGGGCTCTTTCCAGAATTTGATTATTGTTGATAGTGCTGCTATGAACTTTGGGGTATATGTACCCCAATGCATCAACACTCCTGTATCCTTTGGATAAACTCTTAGTAGTGCTATTGCTGGGTCATACTATTTTTCATTTTTTGAGGAACCTCCACACTGTTTTCCAGAGTGGCTGCATCAGTTTGCATTCCCACCAACAGTGCAAGAGGGGTCCCCTTCCCATCCTTGCCAACATCTGTTGTTTCCTGAGTTGTTGATTTTAGCCACTCTGGTGTGAGGTGATACCTCAGTGTGGTTTTGATTTGTATTTCCCTGATGATGAGTGATATTGAGTATCTTAATGTGCCTGTTAGCCATCTGGATGTCCTCTTTGGAAAAGTGCCTATTTATGTCTTCTGCCCATTTCATTTCTTCACTGGATTATTTGTTTTTTGGGTGTATCTGATATTCCATTTGCAAATATCTTCTCCAATTCTACTGGTTGCCTTTTAGTTTTGTTGATCGTTTCCTTTGATATGCAGAAGCTTTTACCTTAATGAGGGCCCAATAGTTCATTTTTGCTTTTATTTCCCTTGCCTTCAGAGACATGTCTGTACTCATTCTTGACATTATTGCTGAATGTAGAAGTTTATAGTCAGAGTAACAGTTATTTTTCTCTGAGTACATTAAAGATCATTCTGTAGTTGGTATTGAGAAGTCACCTACCAGCCTTTTTTGGAGGTACTATTTCTTCTAGTGTATTTAAGATCATTTCTAGTTTTTGTTATTTTAGAAGAGCACTCTGCTGTATCGAGATGTGGATTTCTTGTTAATCGTGACTTTTTGGGTTCTCATCTGTGGATTGTTATTTTTTATCAATTCTCAAAAGTTCTCAGATGTCCTTTACATATTCTTTGTCTCAGTTTCCCACTCCTGTCTTTTTAGAAGTCTGATTAGTTAAAGCAAATTTTAGACTTTCTCATTCTATCCTACGTGTCTCTTAATCTTTTTTTTATGTTTTCCATTTCTTTGCCTCTCTAAGCTTTTTTCTTGACAATCTTCAGTTATACAATTTCACTCATGCTCTCTTCAGTTCCATCTAGTCTACTGTTATATTTTTTCATTGATTTTTTAAATTTTAGTTTTAAAATTTTTCATTTCCACAAGTTATATTTGTTTTTTTTTTTCCCAAAGGCATTTACTCTTGAATAAGTTTTGAAGCATCTTATGCTTATTGATTTTGTATTTTTTCCTGGGTATGAGTCTCCCCCCACCCACCAGCCCAATTGCTTCTCATAATGGAATCTTATTTGTTTTTTGTGTGTTTAGAGATATTTGACTATCATCTGTCATTTTCTATGGATTTTTATCTTCCTTTAAGTCTTTAAACAGGAATTGGCAAACTATAGCCCATAGGCTAAATCCTGCTCTCTGTCTATTTTTGTAAATAAAATCTTATTCTAAACCAGCCACACCTATTTATTTATACGTTGTCTGTGTTTGCTTCTGCTTTATAACAGCAGAGTCAAGTAGTTGCACCAGTGACTGAATGGCCCTCAAAGCCTAAAACGTTTGCTCTCTGGCCGTGCACCCCAAATAGTTTGTCTATTCCTGCTGTAGAGCATGATCAATCCGGGACCACTTTAAATGAAATTATTGGCTTGATGTTTATTGAACCATGTCAACAGTGAGGATTTAGCCTGTAAATCCAACTGAGAACCATCTTGTGGTTTTAAATGCTCTGCATAATGTTTTTGAGACTTATCCATGTTGTTGTGTTTATAAGCAGTTCATTACTTTTAATTGCCAAGTTGTTTTAAATCCTTTGGGGAAAATTATTTTTCCCTTTCACTTAGCACTAAGGTTTGATAAAGACAGTGTCCCTGGCTGGTGTCTTGGCATAAGGGATGGGTGATTTCTACTTTCTTTTTTCCTTAAAGGTTGTAGCCCTGTGAGATCCCACCTTTGAAGGGTCTCTGGTTTGAGACTAGAGATTCCCACCTTGAGCCAGCCTTCAGTTTTATCTATTGTTCCTTAGGCGCTTGATGCTCTGGAAACCACTGCTCCAGTTCGCTTGGTTTAGCCAATGCCCTCAAAGTGAAGGTCAACAGCTGGCCTCTCTGTTCTGCTTCTCTTTCTCTGGGTTAACCTATCTTCCCTCAGTCTTTGGCCTGAGTAGTCATAGCCTTCTCGCTAGTTTAAGAAAGCATTCAAAATAATTTTCTTTTGTGGGTGTATGTTGGTAGAAAGAAAAGCTCTAGAAAGCAACAGCTCTAAAATTTTTTTTCTCTGAGCTGTTATTTGAATATAAAGAGCAAAAAAGCCTCCTTTAGAATCATAACTGTTGTTATAAATTAAATCCTCTCATGAAGGTACACAGGAAGATACAGACCAACACAGGAAAAGCCGTTAGATTTTTAGTGTCTGCAGGGAATAAATACCCGAATGGCAAGAAAACAGCCATAGGTTCAGAGATAGTCTCTGCATTGTGGTAAGTGGCAAGTTTTCTTGATGCCCACATTACACCCTGGGCTGAGTCCCTTTAAGGACTTTTATGGCACTTCGTGGGGATCAAAAGTCCCTCTGAAGCATGCCCCATTGCTGCTGTAGGAAGCATGTTGCAGTTCTGCCTGCTTGCTGACCTCTTGGCTCTATATCTGGAAGAGATGCCCAGGATAGCTTTGAAAACAGAGTATGTAGTCTATCTTGGTGAAGTAAAATATTTGAGATCCCTTTGAGCCCCAAGCTATGATTAGGAAGCGGGAATGTCTGGAAGAGTGGGACCAAAGTACCAGTCTCCTCTCAAGGTGAAATAGGATATGTATTTTGAAAATAAATGAATTTAATTTTTGTTTGAAAAGCTTTGAAAACTGTATCCTTGACTTCGTTAAGATACATCCTTGCCAGTTATAAAAATCAATTAGGAATCACAGTTTAGAGTTGGGAAAGCTTTCCAATTACTGTTTCTTTGGCTTTATAAAGTAAAACGCATGTATTTTGGGCCTGCTGTGTTCGTCACTGTTCTGCATCTGGAGACACAGCAATGACAAAGAAAGACAAATCTCCGGTTTATGGAAATCTCCTGAAGCAGATGGAAAGTTAAAAAATCAAGAAATGTATTTGGACAAAACCATCACAATGAATTCACAGTGGCCTTTAATTTTTTTTTTTGATAAGTCAGGGATAGTACATGCCTAAACATTCCTTAGAAAGAGCTTACAGAAAATACACGCTTACAGTTATACAGTGTCAATGGAAGGGAGCTCTGTGATTGGGAGAAGGTGGTGAACCTACTAAGGTCTGTGGAATGCACATCTGACAATGCTCATCACAGAGCCGACTGAGGATTTGACCTTGGTTAAGGCCTGTTTATTATAGCAACCATCTTTTGGTGCAGGCAGCCCTGACGTCTAGTTGTTGCTAAATCAGGTAGAAGTAAAAAAGTACCAAATTACCTAAGTGGAAGAAATTTTCAGTGCTGGTTATTTGTAAGGCACGTTCTGAAAATGTTCCTGAAGAGCCCGGATATTACTCAGCAGGAAGCAGGGGAAAGGTTTTGAAACCCCGTTGTGTCCAGGAGGTTCTACAGTAATTTTTAACAAATGGAGTGACAAATGAGATACTCCAGCTTTGCCCAAGAAGTCCTTTGGTTTAATACTTCTTTTTGGAAAATGCTTCTTTTTCTTTTTAAGCTTATTTATTTATTTTGAGGAAACAGAGACAGCTTGAGCAGGGGAGGGGCAGAGAGAGAGGGAGAGAATCCCAAGCAGGCTCTGCACTATCAGCACAGAGCCTGATGTGGAGCTTGAACTCATTCATGAAACTGCGAGATCATGACCTGAACTTAAAACAAGAGTCGGATGCCACCCAGGTGAGAAGGAAAGCTGGTAAAAAAGCAGATTAAAAAGGCGCAGCCAGAGGTCTGAGGCCAGATACCCCCCTTGTATACTCTTCAAATTATGCCTGCCTTTTGTATCTGCCTGTGCCCACAACCTGCAGCTTGACTCTACTAGCCCCGCCCATCCCGGAAGCACATGTGTATAAGGGACCAGTGAAACCCCGCCCAACGCTCGGCCTTTGCAGGTGATTCTGCTGAGCTGCCACCGGCGATTCCTCCGAGTGCTTGTCGTTTGTCTCTTCCTGGGCGCCTAGTATTTGCTCCTACTATTTGAGCCCAGGAAGGGTGCCCTGGAAAATGCTTCTATTAGTGATTTTGTTTAGATATTTGACACATATTTGATGAAATGAATATGACAGGCTCTGTTAGTCCTGAGGCTCTGTGTTGTCCAAGATAGGAATCTGCATTACAGAAGCTTAGAATTTAGAAGTGGAGACAACGCCACTAATCACACAGGAAGTGGCAGGTCCTTGTATTTTTGTTTTGTTTTGTTTTTTTCTTTGTCCCGGGGCGGGGGGGGCGGGGGAAGAGGGGGAGAACGCTGTAAGAGTCTAGGGAATGGAGAAGTGACTAATGCTGGGGCTGGAGGTGTGTGTGGGAGGGAGGACATTTGAGCAAGCTGTGGTGGATCAACATGTGCTTTCTGGTGAAATTAGGCAAAATGGCAGTGAATGAATTTCTTGTTCTGTACATGTTACCCCTCCCCCCAACAAAACAAAAACAAGAACAAGAACCTCAATAGGAGAGGGATGTTTATAATCACAGAACTGTTTGCCTCTGAAATGCTACATGTTTGTGTTTTTGGAGCCATTTAGTCTCTTTCTACTTTTACTGCCTGAGCCCAAGCTAACGTCATCCCTCACCTCAGCTATAGTAAATCTTCCAACTGATCTGCCTCTGCTCTTGGCTCCAAAATTGTCTGTTTGGTAAACAGCCTGATTCATGACACTCCCACATACAGACCTCTCTGGTGGCTTCTCATCACACTGAGAATCAGATCCCAAATCCTTATCCTGACCTCCAAGGATCAGGCCTTGCTATGATCTGGCCACTGGTCACTCCCTCAGCCTGATTTCTAGCATTCGTCCCTTGTTCAACCTCTCCCCACACTCTGGCCTTTTGTTCTTTTTCTGAGCCAACAGATAGTCTTCCTTCAGGCTCTTGACACTTGTTACTTCAGGTTAGGATGTTCTCGTAGATATTTGCAAAGCTCCTTTCCAGATTCATTCATCTGCTCAAATATCCCCTCCTCACCTTGCCTGCCCATCTTCCCTCATGTAGCAGCCCCTGTCTCTCCCTATACCCTTACCCTGCTTTTCTTCCCCTTCCCCCCCATTAGCACTCATTCTTGTGTTTTATGCATTCTCCACTACACTGTGAGCTTAATATTTGCCAAATGAATGGGTACGTTTGTGATCATTTCTTTCACGACCTTGGCAATTTTGAAAACTACAGGCTAGTTATTTTAGTATATCCTCTCATTTGGGTGAGTTTTTCATGCTGTTTTTCATGACTAGATATCCAGGTTATGCACAGGTTGTATGGTGACATGCTATGGTGTTGGCATGGCATCCTGTCAGGCTGCCCCCCACCCCCGCCCCACCCCACCCGGCACCTGGCTGGGCTTGGATCACCTTGGCTTTCCTACTACCAGGGTGACGCCCATCTGACTCTGCTCCCCCCACGGCTTTAGGAAAGGGTGAAGCGAAAGGGGTAGTGAAGGACTGCTCCTGGTTTTTGTTTGTTTGCTTTCATTTATGGTTGCAGAGTGTATCTTTTTTCAATCTGCGCCGTCTTTTTTAAAAAGTTTGTTTTTGAGGGAGACAGCGCAAGTGGGGGAGGGGCAGAAAGAGAGAGGGAGAGAGGATCCCAAGTAGGTCCTGCACTGCCAGTGCAGAGCCTGATGTTTGTGGCTCCAACTCATGAATCGTGAGATTGATGAAGTTTTGGGGTAACAGGGGTTCAGAGCTGATGGCCAAGAAAGAATTCTTGAAGATGCCTTTGGTGCAAAAAGGTGATTTTATTAAAGCACGGGGTTAGGACCTGTAGGCAGGAAGAGCTGAACTGGGGTTGTGCAGGGTGACTGCTTATATACTGTGGAGTTGGGGGAGGTAAAGTCAAGAGGAAGTTTCTTAGAGGGATCTCTTTATGCTAAAGAGGACTTACAGACTACTGGAAACTTAGCTATCGTCAAGCGTAGGTTGATTTTCCTCTTAGCAAAGACTTATCATTAAGATAGTAGGGAGTTCCTAGAGATTAGGCTAATGATAAGATTGCTTTTTTCTTGTAATACTACTAAGATATTTGTAAACCAGTACAGTTTAACCATTTGTTTTCTGTCCTTTCCTTTGTTCCAGGGCAGCCAGGGGTGCCTGAGGAATATCACATATATCCCACCTGTGGGGTTGAGGTTGTGCTAGCTTGTGCTTGGCCTTCACCTTGCCTTATGGTCCCTCATCAAGATTGTGACCTGAGCAGAAGTCAAGCACTTAACCGACTGAGCCACCCAGGTGCCCCCACCTGTGCTTTCAATCTTACATGTTTTTTTAAATTACAATTGGACAAGTACTTAGAGCATATTTAAGACGTAGACTTTTTTTTTTTTAATGTTTTTTATTTATTTCTAGGAGAGAGAGAGAGAGAGACAGCATGAGCAGGGGAGGGTCAGAGAGAGAGGGAGTCACAGACTCTGAAACAGACTCCAGGCTCTGAGCTGGCAGTCAGCACAGAGCCCGACGCGGGGCNACTCCAGGCTCTGAGCTGGCAGTCAGCACAGAGCCCGACGCGGGGCTCGAACCCACGAACCGCAAGATCATGACCTAAGTGAAAGTCGGACGCTTAACCGACTAAGCCACCCAGGTGCCCCAAGACATAGACTTTTTTAATGACTAGGTCACTCTCCTGGATGGATTTTAATTTGACTTTAATAAACAAAGAATATTAAAATGTTTTAGGCCTACCACTTTCAAGTTTCATTTTGAAAACTGAGATTTGATATTACTATGAAACACGTCTGCTGTTACTTTGATGCAGTAGGTAGATGTTATCCTTTCTCTTTCCCATATTCTTTCTTTTTGTTGTCATGTTATAATATTGGGAAAACAATTTCCCTGCCACGGAGGTTGGCACATGGCCCCCAGGCGGGCGAGTTAGAGGATTTCTTCTGGTTTAAGTGTGGACAGATGACTTAAGAGTGTCAAGCAGAGTCTTTTTGTTTTTAATTATTATTTATGTTATTTCATTTTTAATTTTTTTTTTAAGAGAGGGAGAGGAACTGTGTGCATGTTGTATGAGCGAGCAAGGGAGGGGCAGAGAGAAGGACACAGAGCTTGACATGGGGCTCAATCTCAGGACCCTGAGATCATGACCTGAGCTGAAATCAAGAGTCAGGTGCTTTACCAACTGAGCCACCCAGATGCCTGTTGGCAGTCTTTTTGAATGAGCAATAGGGATACAGGGGGACAGATAGTTTTCTTATGAGACTGGCACATGGAAAGAACTACACAGATCTAGAGATCTTGGCGGGGGGGGGGCATTTCTGTTGTCACAGGGAAGGTCACTCCTGAGAATGAAGCCAACAGAAAGAAAAGTAGGGAAGAAAAAAGAGACCCATCCTGATGCTATAGTTTGATACCTTTCATTCAACAATGCCCAAAGCCAGAAAACCCTTTGACTTCCCACATAAAATAGTCGATAAAATCTTTCCCCCTATTTAAGCTAGAGTGGGCTTGCATTTAGAGTCAATTAAGTTTATAGCTATAGTGTGTTGCAAATGAAACAGCCCTAAAACAAATGGTTTTATAAATATACATGTATAATATATATATATATACACATACACGTGTGTATACACACATACACATACAAGCACTTTTCTTTTTTAGCTAAGGAGTTCTTTTTTTTTCACCCTCCAAATGAAATGTTCCTTAGAACTCCCGAACACAGTCCATAAAAAACATAAAGGTTCCATAATACAGAATCAGGGATGGGTTTCCAAAAGCCAGAGCCTCATTCACTTGGTCTCCCTTTGCTTCTGTCGACACTTTCCAGGGCAACCTATGAAACCTTAGGGCTCTGCAAGACAAAAATTAAAGCACAGCTTTAAGGCAGTGAACATGCAATTTTAAGGGATTTTCCTCCCTCAATTGTAGGTCTTAATTTTAATAATTTAAATACAAAATATGTACAACACAATTTGTTGAATGTTTAGAGAATATAAATGTCTTGGGGCACCTGGGTGGCTCAGCTGGTTGGGTGTCTGTCTCTTGGTTTCTGCTTAGGTCATGATCTCACAGTTCATGAATTTGAGCCCCATGCTAGGCTCTGTGCTGACAGTGCGAGCCTGCTTGAAATTCTCTCTCCCTCTCCTCCTGCCTCTTCCTTGCTTGCTCGCATGCTTTCTCTCCCTCTCTCTCAAAATGGATAAACTTAGAAAAAAAGAATCTAAATGTCTTCCTCAGAGTAGTTTTTTTGGACAGCCTCAACTACTAAGCTAAATCAAATGTAAATGTAATTAAAATTGAGTCTAGCTGAGACAGATAATTGTGCCCAGGAGCTTCTGGAAGCTTCCTGCTTGGTGCAGAACTCCTGTTTGAGGCCAAGAAGCCAGTGTGGGGTGTTTTCATAGACAGTGAAGCTTGCGAATTTATAATTGATTCTTTCAGCGGCTGTAGAACACAAAATCTCTGGTCAGTGCCAGGGCAAATAGCCAGGCAGTATGAGGCAAGGCCGACTCAATTGCAAACTCATAGGAACTAGAAATACTTTCCAGAAGTTTCTGTGCAGTGTTTTGGGGTGAGATGGGGGGGTGGGTAGACAAGCATTTGAGTTCTTGAATATTTCTCATTGTAATCTATACCCAATTCTACTCTCTGCAGTCTGAGGGATGTCCCCCTAGTCAGTCCTAAACACATATTTATGTAAAAGTTGGAGACTGATAAATTTCATCATAGAGCACACCATTCTGATGGCTGAACATAAAAGGGATAATTTAACAGACTCCCAAAGGGATATATTAATACTGTGAATTAGTCCTACGTTTAGGGGGAGTCTGAGAAGGCTGGTCTGTAAACATATCTCTACTGTAGAAGAGAATGCTGCTTTACAGAAAAACAAAGCTCAGAATCTCACAATGTGTAAACCAGGGCAGTATTCAGAAAAGCAATGTAAGAAGTGACCCGTTTTCTTTTCGCACCTGGGAATCCTAGTCTGTATTATAGAAAAGCATTTTGGTTGTTTCTCTGACCTTGTTTTCTCTGCATCTTCTTTTTTCTTCTATTTATAGTGCGACTCCTTTAGCACTTGTCTGGCCTTGTTCATGTCCTATGCTCAGTTCATTTTTGGTTTGCTATTATTAATAGGCTGTTGAGGTAGTTTTGGATCAAAATCGTGTATCTTGGCAGCACAGATCATTCAGCTAACAAAGGCACAGTAATCACTGAAGTGATGACCAAATCAGAATTTTTTAAAAATGTGTTCAGTTTTTTTTAAGCATTTCCAAATGGATATGTGAAATCTTATGAGATTTGCTTTAGAGAAAGAAGCATTTTATTTCCTACTATTGATCTCATTTCCTTCTAAAGTGGTCTCATCAAATAATTGCTTACATCATTAGAAGAAAATTTATAGACATAAGCCAAAGTCTGAGGCCAGAAGTTCATCTTCTGTAAAGAAAGTAAATAATGTCATAGTAACATTTTTAAAAAATATATAATGGAAATTGCTATGTGGTCACAGGTTTTAAATTTCTTCTTTTTCTCTCTTCTTTCCAATAAATTCCAATTCAGAAGATTTTGTTCCGCTGTTGTCACGTCATATTTACGGATGAAATTTAGAAAGTGGATCTTCTGGCAATAGTTCAAAATACTTGGAGAATCAATCACTTGTTCTATAGCCCAACTTTCTGAACAAAAAGTTTAGGGACTTTTATTCATTCGTTTATCCATGGTCACTGAAGTAGAATCTTCCCGACAACCTGTGACTGGGTGAGAACAAATGTTCCTTTTCCATGTTGGGTGCCTCGCCTGGCTGGACGCCCACCTCAGGCTGTCTGTTGCTATGGTCTGTGGGCAAGAGCTAAGGTTGTCTGCAGATCTTGGGCTAGGTGTCTCCTGAGTCTTGAGGTCGGAGGGGCCATGACAGGGGGTCAGGCTTTTGAACCTTGGCTCCTGAGATTGCCACTGGTGCCCTTCCTGCAGGGACTGCATGTGGCCTCTGCCGTGTGGGCACATTTGTAGCTGGCCAATAATGGTGGTTGGCATTTTAAGAATCCTGATTTCAAATAAGGGTGAGGGAGACTGTGGTTCTCTGCATAACCCCCAGTGTTGGGATTTTTACACATAATTGGATTCTGCCTGTAAAATGTCTCTCTTATTTAATTCTTCTTTGTCATCACCATTTAAGCAGCATTCAGACTGTTTCAGTTGCTTGCTAGGTCACAAAAATTTTAGAACTAAAATTCTCTTAGTCTGAAGCCACCCTTAGATTGATTTTCCCCCATATTCCCTTTCATTATGTCCTAGTTCCTTATTAGATACCAAATGAAGTCCACCTCCTGAGCCTGGAGTTCTAGGCTTTCCACAATCTAGTTCTAAGCTGCTGAAATTCTTATTTATCCCTTTTCCTCTTTTTAAAAAATGTTTTATTTATTTCTGAGAGAGAGAGAGAGACAGCGTGAGGAGGGGAGGGTCAGAGAGAGAGGGAGACACAGAATCTGAAGCAGGCTCCAGGCTCTGAGCTAGTTGCCTGATGTGGGGCTTGAACCCATGAGCCATGAGATCATGACCTGAGCCAAAGTCAAAGGCTTAACTGACTGAGCCACTCAGGCGCTCCTCCCTTTTCCTCTTTGTGTGTGTGTACTTGATGTTTCCAAAACACCTGGCAGAGACTATTTATTGCCTCCACATTCATTCTCTTCCTCCTTTTTCATCGTGGAGCCCCACTTTTGTTTAAGATTTCAGCATATCCAGTGGAAAACTGTATCTTCCATGTTTATAGCAACCATGTTTAGCTATAGGATTAGTGTCTTGTCAGAAGACCATGAAGCCAAGTACTTCTGGGAGGTATCCATAAAAAAATATTTTTTCTTTCTAGCTGGTTGGTTTGGGATGTGATGGCTGAAGCTCCAGTAGCCATTTTGGACATTGAGGACAAGGACCACACTCTGGGCAGGGCAGACCAGAGATCTGGGTCCCAGTGACTTCGTAGTTATATCTTATTAGCTCTACTTTCTATGTTATTTGAGTCATCATTTTGTTTTCTTATTACATGAAACTGAACCTAATCCCAACTGATACATATACTTCATGGAGGAGGTTACCCTAAGGTGGTCCTTGAGAGAAGAGTAGGATTTAGACAGGTAAAAAACATTACAAGCAAGGGGATAAAATAACAATAAATGCCCATTAAATTCACATTGTACTTACAGCTTATAAAGTGCATTCACATCCACTCTCTCATTTGTTTGTCAGACAACTGGATATGTTATATGAAAATATTCTTCTCATTTTATAGCTTAGGGCAATGGAGTTGAAAATTGAACACATGATGAAATGGAAAGAACATTGGATTTGTAATCAGAAAACCTGGGTTTTAGTTTCTTACTGTGATGAACAGAATTTAAGGTGGACCCATGATCCGTCTCATGGTATTCACATTTTTGTGTAATTCCCTCTTCTTGGGTGCATGTGGACCTGTGACTTGATTTTAACCAGTAGAATATAACAAAGATGACGAAATGTTACTTCCTTGATTCCTTTACATTATGTATCACTCTGTCTTGCTAGCTACTCTCTCTATAGTCTTTCTTCTTCATTGCTGACCTCAAAGTAGGAAGTTGTCATGAATCCCATAGGTACAAGGAACTAAATGCTGCCAAGAGCCATATGAGAGGGCAAGTGGATCCTTCCCTAGTCAGAACTCCAGATGAGACCTCAGCCCAGGCTGACACCTTGACTGCAGCCTGGTGAGACTCTTCAATAGTTTGTGAGGCCAGACAACCCATGTCCAGACTCCTGACTTGTAGTAACTATGAGAAAACAAACATGTGTTGTTGTAAGCCACTGAGTTTATGGTAGTGTGTTATGCAGAAATAGATAGCTAATATACTTATCTACTAGTTATATAGCCTCGAGGTAATTATATAAGCACTCTGTCATGGCAGAGATAATTAACTGCTCACCATGAAGTTGTACTTTCTCTTCCACAGAATAACACTGTCACTGAGAAGTGGCTGTCCAGCCAGGGACAACATTTCTCAGTCTCCCTTGTATCCAGGTGGAGCTAATAACTTGTTCTCACCAGTGCAATGGAAGTCATTGGGTCACTGTCAGGCTGAGGTTGCTAGGAGGGGGGTGTGCTTTCTCTACTCTTTCTTTGCCTGTCTGCCAGCTGAAGGCAAAGGACTCTGAGGTCCTAGGTCTGGTGGCACCACAGTCAGAAGGAGCCTGGGCTCTTCAGTCACCTTAGGCAGCAGAGAAACTCACTGCTTGGGAACACTTGCATCACACTGACTGCTACATGAATGCAAGTTAGACCTTACTGTGTTAAGCCACTGGCTTTTCCTGATTTATTTATTGTAGCATTACCTTTCTACTAATACAGCTTCAATATCATATCTGTAAAATAGGGATAAAGTTGTGACTGAATGAAACAATCTATTTGAAACACTTATTAAGTGATAAAATATTATGTTAGCATGAGGTATTAATAGTGTGTTCATAAAACCCCTAAGATGGAAATAGGGAAGAAATGAGCTCTTTATTTTAGAGTGGATAAAATGAAAACAGTGGCCACAGTGATGTTTGGAATCATTCTGTGGGGTGGGTTGGGGTAAGACTAGAACTTTCGATTTCCTGTCTAATCCTCATTCATAACATCACGTCAAGTGTTCAGAGAAGCGCAAGGTATGCAAAGCAGGAGAGGTTGCACACATTTCTCCAAACAGGAGCAGATGAATGCAGTGATTTCAAGGCTGTCCCTGTGGGGCTGAATCCAACACATCTCTTGGCAGAGGCTGCACTGCATATTTGGTGATCAGTACATTGAAAAGAAACATAGCTACACACCTTACATATGTTTTAGTGAAATTAAAATATTGGTGTATGTATTTCGAGGTGATTGTTGAAATACCTTCGTTGTGTGTAATGGAATTTTCTCCTTTTGGCAACTGTGAAGACAGCTCATTTAGCTACATATGTTGCCAGTGAAATTTCCCACATGCTTACATGAAACATTTGTCTTCTCCAGATGGCCTGTGTAAAGCCCAGTTGTTCTTCCAAATAAATTTATAGTTATGACAAATGTGTTATCTCTCTAGAGTAGATGAGAGTTCTTTCTTGGAAGAGGAATTGATCTCTTACCATCCAGAAGGGAAAAGTGAGCCCTGAACTCTTCTAAAGCTGAAACGTGGTAGGGGATCTGAGTTTAAGGAAGTCAGTAGGTCATATATGTTTCTTTTACCTCCCCACCCGCCTCATCCACCCATAGAATCTCTGTGAGCTTTCTCTCCATAAAAGAACCCCAAACACAAAAGTTCCTTTAAAGAGTCTACATATCTCTAACTTCTTGCCTTTCAGATTTTCCCCCCCAGTAAATGCCTTACTTTCTTTGTTTAAAAATTCAAGTGTTTATTATTCAGTATTTAATATATAAAAAAGAATTTTCATACCACATGTATAGATGTTAAGAAGCATAGTAATAAATGTAACACCCATAGAACTACCGATCGACTTCAGAGCCAGAATGTGATTAAGGCTATTGTATTGATTTGCGGTTCCTTTCTTTTCCCACCTTTCCCCTTCCTCTCTGAACACTGCTGCCCTTTCTTAAAGTTTTCCCAAACTGATTATAATCACTTATAGAAGTGGTCAAAAGGCTTTGTGGGAGAATATGCAATGTGACTTTAGCTGGTATGGGCAATAATCCTTAGCTTTTGCTGAGGGCTTTCAAGTGTATGATGTTTGAAATTCACAGTCATCCTGTGAGCTAGCCAGGATGGGCATGTTATATTTTTTCAGATAGGAAACAGAGGCCAGCACAGAGCTCATTCCTGATAAGCAGGCAGCAGAGCTGAGATTAGAACCGAGGTCTTCAGACCCCAAGTCCTTGAACTTTGCACTAAACAACATTGCCTGTGAGTGAGTAGCTGCTATCGAGTAGATTTCCAAGGAGAAATCCTTGTTTCTAACTTGGCAAGAGTGTTACTATGGGCTATGGCAGGGGACTAACAGAGCTTATATTGTCAGCAGACTCAGAAGCTCAGGGCCAGGTATGGTATCTTGTTTACCCTTATGTTCTCAGCCCTCGGCACAGTGTCTGACACACGGTGGTAGGTCTAGCTTAGATGCCTGGGCTCTGGCACCGAACATCATGGAATTGAAAACTGGCTCTTCGTTGAGTAGCATTATGACCTTGGGCAAGCAAATTAACCTTTGTAAGCCCCAGTTACCCTTTTAAAAATAAGCCCAATCACAGCAATGCTCAGGATGTGTTGAGAGGAGTAAATGAAACTGTGATAGTGACGAGAGGGTGCTGGGCACAGAGCAAGTGCCCAATAGATAGCAGCTCAAAGTCAAAAGTGTCTGGGTGGGGGTGCCTGGCTGGGTCAGTCTGTTGAGTGTTCAACTTCAGCTCAGGTCATGATCTCACGGTCCGCGAGTTCAAGCCCTGCACTGGGTTGGGTGCTGACAACTCAGGGCCTGGAGCCTGCTTCAGATTCTGTGTCTTCCTCTCTCTCTGCCCCTCTCTTGGATGTGCTCTGTCTCTTTCTCTCTCTCTCTCTCAAAAATAATAAATAAACCTTAAAAAAATTTTTGAATGTCTTGGGGCGAGTCATGCAATTCCACCTGTTTGTCCCTTCCCAAAGCTTCAGTGCCTCATCTTTGAAGTGAGAGGGTTAGGCAAAAATGAATTCTCCAGGTTTTTCTGACTCTGACTTTTAATACTGCTAGATTTAGTTCTCAAGATTTCTGTTGGCTTAGTTTAGCTTATTCTTTGACTCTAGAAAACCATATCCAAATGCATTTATTGTTCATTTCCAACTCTGCACATAACACATAGACTAGTGTGACAAGATAAAATTGCAAGTGCTTTTCTTACTGAAAATTTCTTGTTGCCCCGCAAGGCTTCTGCCTACTGGCAGCATTCATAGCTTTGGCTCTGAAAAATGTAAAAAATGAGTTTCTGAATTGATTAAAAACACATTGTGACATTCATTATAATATTGAAAACCAGGATTACTTTTGGAAGAACCAGACTTTTGAGAATGCAGAGGAGACCTTAAGCACTGACTTTATTTTTTCTCTCTCCTTCTCTTTTTCTTTTGATCTCTCTATCTTCTTTCTTTCTTTCTGTCTTCCTTTCACATTGACTCTATTTTCTAACTATAGTCTAGAGAAGGATGCACAAAGGTATGGGAGCAGTTCCCCAGCCAATAGGCATTAAAACCTAAGTGGCTGGTGAGGCCTCAGAGGGGACTCCTCCACGAGCCATGTGGTGTAGGTGGAGGATCAGAAAGGAGAAGACACGTTCAATAAGTTTGGAACAGAGATGACCGGGGCCTCATTTCCCAGGTGAAGCCTGGAGGCAGCAGGCCTTGAAAAGAAGTCCTTCTGTCCCAACCCTCCTGCTTAAGATGGGCACAACCAAATAAGATCAGAAGCACCCATATGGCAGGTGTGAACAGAATCTCTTCCCACTTGCCCATATGCATGCATGAAGTTGTATAGAACAGGTACCCATGGGGCATGGGATTGACTGAGGGCCAACTAAGAACTTGCAGAGGCTTTGGTGTGAAGATGAGGAGGACCCAGGGTGACTTGCATCGGCATAGTGGCCAAAGAGAAATGGAGAGGCACAAGACACTACTGCATGCAGTGGGGATGGAGGCCCTTCAAGCAAAGAAAGGTAGAATGAATTGTATAAGCAACAAAACCAGCACGAGACAAGACAGATCACAAGGGTGGGCAGACTGTATTTCTGCAGATTCTAAGTCAATAGACACTACAGCTCAGTCTGGGAGACAGAGAGATGAGGAATGCCATGTGTTATGTGCTGTGCTAACTTATGTCCGAGGTGCCATGGCTGTGGGAATACCGCGGAGGGTAGCTCCAAAAGGAGGGTGATGTGAACTGGGCTCTGAAGAATGTGTAGGTGCTCGTGATATGGAAGAGAGGGTGTCAGGCATCCAGAGGAGAGAGAACCACCTGTGCAGAGTCCTAGAGAGGCAAAGAGCATGCACTTATGGGAGATAGTGAGAAGACCAGGTGTCCTGAAGGTCAGATAGATGTGGGAGAAAGGCATGATAAGAAGCTGGCAGGGGCATTGAATGCCACCTTATAAAGGATTTGGTAGGATATGTTAATTTCCCCTAACCCTAGATCACTTGGTAAAGGTTCCGAGAGTTTATTTTATGAAAGACAAATCTGATCGTGTCACTGGCTTAAAATCTTATATTGGCTCCCCTTAGAACAAGGATGCTTAACTTTTATTGTGCCATGTAATCACGTGCTAGCCTAGTAAAGCTCAGAAAAATCCTTTTCAAAGCATAAAATAAGTAGGATCACAAAGGAAACCAATTATATTGAAATGCAGTTATTAAACTGACTTATCATTTGTAATATATGTACATCTTCAGTAGGTCTGTAAGTAGGTGTAATAACCACTGTAATTTGAAAGTAGTGATGAATTTATGTAGTATCTGCAACAACTGTACATTGTTGTGCAAATATTTGTGATATTGATTGGTTAAGTCACAGATACTGTTAGTACTGCACGGCTTGTTTATATTTCTAACTGAGGAAATACGAAATTCAGTGAGAAGTTGAAAATAAAGATGCCAAGTGTGTGACAGGCAGGCTTCTGGACTGGTGGGAGGTAACCCACTAATAGTCCTAAAAATGGGGCTTGGTCCCTTTGCCCTTCTCTGCTCAGGCAGTGACCTCCATGCATGGGTCTGCCCACTGCACGTGTCAACTTTCCCGTAGATGAGTTTCTGAGATCAAGACGAGGCTTAGGAAGGCTGTCTGACTCTGACGCTAGGCATTGCTCTCCAGCCCAGCCTTTATGATTACAGTTGGTAATTTGCTTCTCTGTCTGCTGACTCATTTCTGGCATTTCTGGCTTGGTTCAGGAGTCAGGCAGAGAAGAGGTGCATTGTTTTCTGAACTTCCTTAAAGGTTCAGCAATGGCAAGGAGACTCCATGAGGGGCTAGTCTCCCAACACCTGAGCAAAGTTTAACATACTAAACTCTTTTCAGTCCGTAACTTCCTCTTGGGATTTGGGTTATCAGGTTCTTTGTTCTATCATCCACCTGCCCCCCACCCCAACACATTAGTCATCAGGCTGCTGGATTTAAGGGAGCAGGAATGGAAAGAGGGGAGAAGGTCCCTGAAGGGGGTGGGCAGTTCAGAAGTAATACTTTATTAACAATAAACACACTATCTTGATATCCTTCTATGCATGTAACAACTTACTAAGCACTTTTACATATAAATGTTAATTGAGTTAGGCTATTGCAAATGAAAAAGAAGAGACTCAGATTTCTGGATTGAAGCTCTTCCCACTATCATTTTAAGCAGGAAAAGACAGTGCCTAGAGGTGTGTGTGTGTGTGTGTGTGTGTGTGTGTGTATTGGGGTGGTGGGAGAGAAGCAGATTGCATACAAATAATTGCACCTGTTTTATAGTACACTCTGTATTCAGGAAATTGGCTTAAAAATTGTGATGCTCTCACTCGTTTATTTATTCAATAAATATTTATTGAGTGCCAGTCATTGGCATAGGTCGTAAGTACATAGTGATACAAATCAGTTCTTCCCTTATGGAGATAGTATCTGTAGGAAAAGGGAGAAAAATATTAAGCAAACAATGAAATAGAAATGTATAAGGGGTGCCTGGGTGGTTCCGTTGGTTGAGCGTCCAACTTCAGCTCAGGTCATGATCTCACACTTTGTGGGCTTGAGCCCCACATCAGGCTCTGTGCTGACAGCTCGGAGCCCTGGAGCCTGCTTCAGATTATGTGTCTCCCTCTCTCTGCTCCTCCCCTCTTCATGCTTTCTGTCTCTCTTTCTCTCAAAAAAATTTTTTTAAATGTATAATTACAAATTGTGCCAGATGCTAAAAAGAAAAATTACAGGCTGTGATCAGGATATAACGTGATGGTGTTTTACTATGAAAGAAGGGACAACAGAGAAGGACCGTTCCCATAAAGAGGGCTCACAGACACTTATTCTGGTGGTAGAACCCTTATATTTTATCCAAGGGGCTTTGCCCTTCCATTTTAATAAACTCACATTAAAGCATAATCCAAAGATACAATCTGCAAAAGGTAGAATATTTTTGTGTAGACCTTATGTGTAGTAGGTTGTGATTGGAAACTGGAGTTTTAAGAAGACTTTTTGGGCCAGTTGGTAGACACTAAATCTGGTTTATAGACAGAGACATAAGCTGGTGGTTCCGAGCTGTCAACAGGAAAGATGGGTTAAAAATGATACAGGGCTGTGTTTGGCCATAGAAAAGGACAGATAATCAGGTTTATTTCATGGGTGTGTAAATAGGGGTTTGGTGATTTCAGCTGTCATGCAGCAAGGCCATAGGACTAAATTTTCTGAACACATCACAGGCAGTTCAGTTATCCTGAAGGCAATGACCAAAACTCACCTTTTTAAGTTTGTTCACTATTTTGGTGATTTGACAATCTGCTAAAGACCATTACGTGTAAGATGCTCTGTGAAGCACACTTAACTGCCAGAATACGTATGGAATCCTCTAGAATGGCACAATATTGCAACCTAAGAGGATCTATGGGGGCCTAAATAAGACATTAGAATGTGGCAATCATCGCGAGTGTCTGGTTGAGAAGTTTTTGAAAGAATGCTTTAGGTGCCATCTTGTGGTCGGCATTATGAATATGTTGAATTCAACTCAACTTGCCAGAAAAGATTGTGTTTATGAGGGCTCTTGCGTGCTTTGGACTTAGAAATGTCTCCCCATAGAACCAATGTCATACTTCACTCATAGGAGGACTTTAAGATACAAAACAGATGAACATAAGGGAAGGGAAGCAAAAATAATATAAACAGGGAGGTGGGAAAACATAAGAGACTCTTAAATATGGAGAACACACAGAGGGTTACTGGAGGGCTTGTGGGAGGGGGGATGGGCTAAATGGGTAAGAGGCATTAAGGAATCTACTCCTGAAATCATTGTTGCACTGTATGCTAACTAATTTGGATGTAAATTAAAAAATAAATTAAAAAGAAAAGAACCAATGTCATAAAGGAAGTTTACATTCCCTGGCTATGGCAAAGCCTTGGTATATTATTCAGGTCTCTTTCAGCTTCAGGGGATAGAAATCTATTTTAAACTGGCTTAGTCAAGAAAAAGGTTTATCCCACAGAACCAAAGGAGTTGCTGTAGGAGGCAAAGTTCTGGAGGCTGATCCAGGACCTGTCCAGTGTTGCCAGGACCTGTCCCCTCTGTTTCGCATTTCTGCTTGGTTTTTACTTCCTCTTGCTTCAGAGAAGTTTGTTGCTAGATGTCCAGATTTCATATAGTTTCTGCATTATGATTCAGGAAAAAATAGAGGGGTCTCAAGAAAGGACGCTGGCCTGATTTGGGTCACGTAACAAGCCCCGCACCAGTCGTGTGGTGAGGGGAATGAGGCATCCAGCCTGAGTCTGGCGATTATCCCCTGTAGTTTTAGGGGGTGAAGGAGAAGGGACCTTGGTGATATGATCATGTTACCTTAGTGACAAGATATAGGAGGATGCTTCCTGGGAAATTGAGCAAAGTGAAAGAGTAGTGCTCACAAGGCAGTGCTACATTCCGTACCCTTTCCCCATGCATACAACTCTGTAAGGGCCAAGATACTTCATTTCCTGAGAATAACACAACTACACAAACTCTCCTCTGGAGGAGACTACTCAAAGATACATGGAGTTGAATTCAACACCAAGTTTAGGATTTCTGGATAATGTGTGTTCCTCTTAGGTCCAGCTTTCTTGGTCCAACTATCTTATTTCCATTAAGAAAAACAAAACAAGAGGTGCCTGGGTGGTTCAGTTGGTTAAGCGTCTTACTCTTGATTTTAGCTCTGGTCATGATCTCACAGTTCATGAATTTGAGCCCAGCATCAGGTTCTAGGCTGACAGCTGGGACTGTGGAGGCTGCTTTTGATTTTGTGTCTCCCTCTCTCTGCCCCTTCCCTCCCCCCCACTGTGTCTCTTTGAAATAAGTAAACATTAAAAATAAAAAATTAAAGGGGTACCTGGGTGGCTCAGTCGGTTGAGTGTCCAACTCTTGATTTCGGCTCAGGTCATGATCTCACAGTTTGTGAGTTTTAGCCCCACATCAGCCTCCTCACAGACAGCTTGGAGCCTGCTTTGGATTATCTCTCTCTCCCTGTCTCTCTGCCCCTCCCCGCTCGCTCTCCCTCTCTCTCACTCTCTCAAAATAAGTAAACCAAATAAATTTTTAAAAATAAAAAAAAAGAAAAAGAAAACAAAACAAAAAAACTTGACCACCAAGTCAGTTCATTTGAATTGATCTGTTTTGGGTCTACTTAATATACCTTTAAAAGTTTCAAAGGAGGGGCACCTGGGTGGCTCAGTCAGTTAAGCATCCAACTCTTGATTTTGGCTCAGGTCATCATCTCACAACTCATGACTCAAGCCCTGCATTGGACTCTGTGCTGACAGTGTGGAGTCTGCTTGGGATTCTCTGTCTCCCTCTCTCTCTGTCCCTCCCCTAGTTTCTCTGTCTCAAAAACAGATAAACTTAAAAAAAAAATTTCCAAAGGAGAAAAACCCTGTAAGAAACTTATTTTATAGTAAGTCAAGCATTTCAGAGACCTCCATTTATTTATTCATTCAAATAAATGATTATTTGATTCCTAATATTTGTCAGGGATCATTCTGGGTGCTAGGAATATGTCCCTGACTCCTCTGAACTTATAGGCATGAAAAATAGTTATACAGTAGCAAGGGGCTGCAATTGCAGTATGCATTGTGTATATATGTTCTGTTTGCTGCAGTTTCCAGAATTGTATATATTTTACAGGTGGTGTCTATGGAAAATCGAAACCACCGAAATGAAAGAATCTCATTGATATAGAGGATAGGGATAAACAGAACCTCAAAGAATCAGAGGTATTACAGACATTACTTCAGATTGGAAGATATGTGGCAATGGTTTGTCTAAATAGATAGAAATGCTTCCTTCCTCTTTCTAGTTTCTGTAATCTTTTGTTCCAAGTAGAGTTTGGTTTGTGCGCTTGAACAATGATTAATCATGAATGATATTGGAATCAATTTACATTATTCGTTAATTAGTTTCAGACCTCATTGTCCTGTTGGTGTTTCTAATTTAAAGCAAATTGTCTTATTTTAAGACACACATTTAGTTTAATGATTACAGGGGAACCATAGGGTAGGGCTTCAGGGCATGGGTTTTGGCGTAAGATTGACCAGGGTTTGAATCCTGGCTCCACTGTATTAGTTGCGTGACTCAGCCAATTTTCTAACCTGTCTGTGTCTCAGTTTCCTGATCTGGGTCCAATGCCACCCCCCCTGCCCCTTCTGTAGTTTCTCTGTCCACAGTTTCAGTTACCTACCATCAATAGGGGTGGGGTGGGAGGTGAGGAGAAGCAGATGATTTTGACCAATCATCAGAAAGCCAAGAGTAGCCTAATTCTGCGTCGGGAAGCTACAGCAGGCATTCGCCTCACTTCATCTCATCTCCCAGGCATTTCGTCATCTCACATCAGTACAAGAGGGGTGAGTGCTAGACAGTTTGCGAGAGAATGCTTTCGCATAACTTTTATTATAGTATACTGTTATAATTGTTCTATGTTATGAATCTCTTATGGCGCCTACTTTGTAAATTAAACTTTATCATAGGTACTTATACTTAGATTGGGTTCGGTACTACCTGTGGTTTCAGGCATCCCCTGAGGATCTTTGAATGTATTCCCCTTGGGTAAGGGAGCTCTACTGTAGTGGGGATAGGGCCAGTATTAACCTCATTAGGTTAGTGAGGGTTAGATATCTAATGGTATTGGCGCCTTAAGTGTACAAAAATGTTAAAAGACAGACCAGAAGAAAGCGAAGCTTTTCTTTCTTTCTTTTTCTTTAATGTTTTATTTATTTCTAGGAGAGAGAGACAGCGTGAGCAGGGGAGGGCCAGAGAGAGAGGGAGTCACAGACTGAAACAGGCTCCAGGCTCTGAGCTGGCAGTCAGCACAGAGCCCCACGCGGGGCTCGAACCCACGAACCGTGAGATCATAACCTAAGCTAAAGTCAGACGCTTAACCAACTAAGCCACCCAGGCGCCCCAAAGCAAAGCTTTTCTTAAATGCCTTTTATAGGCGGCCACTACATGGCTAAAATTCATTTATTAATGTCTTAGAGGCCATTGGTTTAATGATTGTCTCTTCATATAATTGATTACTGTGATCTTAATCGGGGCCAATATCACTTGGAAAGAGTATTCAGAGTACGGAAATGAAAAGATTTTGGTTTTATTTATTATATTGAGTTGTGTTGTGGGGGAAATCATTGGACTAGCAAAATTATGTTAGGGTGTTGCTCACAGGATGGAGTGTTGGTGGTGGTGCTGGGGCCACTTCTTTCCATTGCTGATGTTTTATTCTGTGTGAGGGGAGCTCTGCTAGTATAGGACTTTTGGCTTCTGTTTTATTTTGTTTTGTTTTTTGTGGAAGGAGTAACCACAACTGTGTGGCCCACACTCTCCTCCTTTTTCCTTGGGAGTGAGCCTACCTCCAGGAAGCTTGCATTCTTTTTTTTTTTTTTATGTTTATTTTTGAGAAAGACAGAGTGCGAGTGGGGGAGGGGCAGAGAGAGAAGGAGACAGAATTCAAAGCAGGCCCCAGGCTGATTTGTCATCACAGAGCCTGATGCGGAGTTTGAACCCCATGAACTGTGAGATCATGACCAGAGCCAAAGTCGGGTACTTAACCGTCTGAGCCACCAGGGCGCCCAGGAAGCTTGCATTCTACTCTGACCATCTTTGCCATAAATATGCCAAAGACAGGTGCTGTCTCTCTGAGGCTTGCTCCACTCCAGTGGTGCTTGTGACTGAGAAGATAAGTTTAATTCTTAGGTTTAATATAGTGGAACTCACTTGTCTAAAGATATGGGCCACATTTGCCAATAGTAACTATGTGATATCCAGTTCTCATCTGCTTTACTCTTTGGTCTTATTTCTTAATTATCTTATAACATTTGTAGGGAAGATGGATATTATTTATTGAGTCTATTCAAATCCTAACAGTCCGGTCAACATACTGATTACATATGTTCCACTGAGGACTTCATAGGTGCCCGACTGGAACATACTTCAGGATTATCTACTGAGGGGCAAGAAAGTCTTGATGTAGGAAACCAACAGATAGTTTCAGTGTGACTAGAACTATCTGCTGAAGTTACCAGTGACTTTCAGTGTGTGTTGAGGGGATTTGGAGGCAGTGCCAACATTATCGGCTATAAAGTTGTCCTTGAATCCCCATTGACTATATATTATATGCCCTTGCTCTGTGATCCCACAGCCTCCTATTTCCTTCATTATAAAAATTCTGACATTGTACAGGTTTTCTATTTTTCTTTCTAAGCTCTGTGGGCAGGGACAAGATCTGTGTTCTTCACTGAGGTATCCTCAAGTCTGGGTGATCAGTAAATACTTGTTGGATGGATTTTTGTTTATGGGCAAATACATATTTACAGTGAAAAAACCAACTATGATTATGATTATAACTTGTTTTGGTGTTTTGTAATAAATAAATTTACTACACATGGAATAGTACTGCTGAACTAATTTAACACAAAGACATGAAATGCTTGGTTTGAATCCATCTGATACTTGTGTCAGACCTGAAGGAAACTCTTGTCTTTTACAACTTTATGGTCAAGAAAAAAGGTAGAAATGACTCCATTTAAAATATTTTCCTTTAAAAACAAAACAAACAAAAAACCCCCAAATACTGTGATCAAGGAGGAGTTCCTATGAAAGTAAGATAAGGTAATAAATTCATTATATTAGAATTCTTTCTAATTGGTTCTGTCTGTGAAGTTGCTTGTCAAAGTTTCCCAAAGGGAGAAAATTCAGCATTTTAGATAGATTTCAGAGCTTAAAAAAAAAAAAGAGGTTGTGATGTGACAATCGTGCCAGTAGGTGGTGCTGTTTCATATAGCAATGGAGGCTTTTTGGATTTGGACAGTGATAGAGTTCACAATATTAATTTCAAAATGAATTCGGTTATTTTCTGAATGACTGATAGGATTTTTCGCAACACACAAGCAATAAGGGGGAGAAAAACCTAGCTCCCCCCTCATAAGCAAAAAAATCAGAGAGAAATACAACCTTTGCAAGTTCATACAACTGCAGCCAGTTGGATGGGGGAGAAATATGCAAAAAAACGATGGCTAATTCCAAATAGATTATATGCCCTGGTGTGGCCTGGCAATTCCAGTTTTTAAAGACTGTTCTTGATGGGCATATATGCTCGGAAAAATTCGAGTGTAGTGGCTGGGTTTTGTTCCAGGGTCCAGGGTTGCCTGAATATATGGCTTTCAGTACTTTCAATACTGGGAAGTACTGAACTTGGCTTAGTGAATAACCACATATGAAATACATTTGTGCTTGCAAATTTACTACATTTAAAAACAACTCACAAAGTAATTCTTAATACTTTGATACGTATAACTTGACAAACTGCTGAGCTGTCTTAATATTTCAGTCAAATTTAATAAACACTTATTGGGGGTCTACTATGTACCAGGCAGTCTGCCAAGCACTGGGAATCCACAAATTAATAAAACAGAGCCTGTCCTTCTGTGTTAGCCTTTAGCCCAGCTGTTTTCAGGCCTTATGGAGACCCTGCTTCTTCTCCATTATAGTAAAGGTCTTGGTCCAAGGGCTGTGGTGCAGGGAGAAAGTCAATACTCCCTAAATACATGGTCCTTTCTTCCTTTTAAGATTCCCTAAATCCAAGGCCCCTGTTTCCCTCACACAGAGACTTTTTGTACTATTCTGGAAGCTACCGAGGAATAAGAACTGCTGGCCCCCTGATTGTGCTTCTTGTGCTAACTCCCTTCAATCAGAGGGATACACTATAGTTATTTTAGATATTTATTAATGTCCAATGATAGACTAAAAGAAATCACTTGTTATACCTGAATTTTATAATCATACTCTTTTCCAGGATGCCTGAAGAAAGTTCAAAGACGTGGTGAAATGGTCAATGTCATGTTCCAAGAGAAAGCTCTAAAATGACACATCTCATGCCAAGACACGGACAAAGTTGCCCTCAGATTTACCTTCTTCTCATCACCCAGAAAGATTGAAGGTGGTGAAATTTGCCCCCTACAGTGGTAGAAATGACTACATTTAAAAACAACTCAGAAAGTGATTCTTAAGACTCTGGTATGTATAACTTGACGAACTGCTGAGATACCCGGTTACCTTCTGTAACAGTCAAAGTTTTAGAAGAAATAAGCAGCAAACATTTTGAAGTGGGGCCGTAGAAAAAGGATGTCTTTGAAAACACATGGTCCTGGTTCAGATCCCAACTTAAACATGTATTAGCTCCGTGATTTGGGGCAGTTTATTTAACTACTCTGAGTCTTGGTTTTTCTCCCTTAAAAGCAGGAATCACAATTCTTAGCTCATAAGGTTTTGCAATACTTGAAATAGGATAACATATGGGGAAGCACCGCTAGTAATTCCTGGCATACGAGACATTCTAGAAAATGTTAGAACTGTCCCTTCCCTCTTTGGAGAGGGTATTGGTAGTCAATCACATGGCTACCAAACCACATATAAGGGTGTTTATAGTATCAAAATTACGTCTTCTCCATTGACCCATCATCTCCTCCTGGCCTGCTACTAATGCTCCTTATTTTGATAGCAAAGTCAATAGGCAATTTCATGGTAAAGTCAATGAGCAGATCATCTCGAGGGCTAATTCTGAAAGCTTTCATAGGCAAATCCTGGGTAGAAAGAGGCCATTTATAGTTCTCACATGTGTTCTTATGACTGATGCACTGGAAAGCTGGCATCCTGAAAGAAACTGATTAAATGAAAGATTATGTCGGCGCATCCCAGAGGCTTCTCATTTGCCGTGTGATTCTCAGCCTGCTGGCTTACGTGAAGTGAGGAACAGTTCCTCTTCCCATGCCATGGACAATATGGGAGCACGGCTGCTTTTGTTGCTGATGAAAATATTATGGCCTCGGTTCCCTGTAATCAATTTACTGCTTTATGGACCCAAAGTCCTCCAGAGAATTTAATAAATTCACATAATGTTTCTAAGTGCTGCATTGTGCATTTGGAGCACTGATTTAGCTGACAAATGTGAAAAATTCGTGTAGCTAGACAACTCCCTAGTGATTAGACATGTGTAGAAGCAAAAGAGAGCACGTTGCTCCAGAGAAGGTCAACATTAACATATAGCAGAGACCCTTCTCTCATGATTGGCTTTATGGCCCCTTTGCTCTGATAGATAATTCCATCTGACCAAACATTTGGGGGGTTTTACCTCTTTCCGGTGGAGCTGCACTTATAGTTCTCTACCAACTCGCAGCTTCTGACCAGGGCAGAGCAATGAACAATGAAAATAAAGGCGATGGGGGAGCATGTGAGTAGGATGGCACCCTCTGGATTTAGATAATGAAATGGCCACTGAGTTATAGGCATTTGACCCTGAGGCTGTCAGAGGTTTCTAAGGGAGCTTTTTTATGGGCTAGTATCACAGGGTCACTTGTTTAAAACTGGTTCCACTTAAGTTGTAGTGAATCTTTCTGCACATCTCTTTTTCCATTCTAACTTTCTTCTCAACATAAACAAATTTTACCCAAAATAATAAATTTTAAACCTTTTTATTATTCAAAACAATCTATCTTTACTAATGTCCATATAAGCATTCTGCATAGTTATAATCAATCAATCTATTACTTTGTCTTAAAAATACCATTTTATATTCCATTTTTCCTCCTTAATGTTATTTCATAGAAACAGTAATGTTATTTTAAATCTATCAAGATGGGCCACAGAGCTGTGGTTTCAAATAGGTATTTATTATTGAATTTCTGAAACTTATCTTTCAAGTGAACAACTCTGCTGCTTCAGAGACCATCGTTGTTCAGAATTACTGCAGATTTTATTGTCGATTTTAGCTTAATTTTGATTTTCAGCTGGAGCTAAGATTTAGGATTCAGCTTGAGATATCAAATTAGGGGAAATCAGCAATAGGTATATGAGCCTGAAGATATAGCTAGTGTGGCAAACAAGCAAACTCCTGTCTGTCCCACCTCCCCACCTCAGTGACATGTGGCCCAACCTTTCCCTGTAGTCCAGCAGGCTGAGAGCACTGGCTGACTGTTGGCTCTCTCTGGATGGACCCATTGGGTTCCGGGCTGCTTGCACGGCTTTAGATCACGGTAGCACAGACACCCAGATGGCTCACTGATTAATTAGGGATTGGCTTAGAAGGCATCACCATAATCAGTGAAATTGGGGTTCATGATTGTGGTTCCAGGCAGATATGGTACTTGCTTGAGACACGAAAAGTGCTCATTAGTTCTCTGGGGTAATGGTTTGTAGCAATGGACAGGAACCTGGATAAATCATAACTATGTCCTTTGATGGGTATTTTTATACTTCCCAATGAGCGTCCCTTCACGGTCCTCATTTTTCCAATGCAGAGAAGAAGATACAGAGAAGACAATAACTTGCTTAGGCTCCAAAAGCTAGTTAGTGTCTGAGGTAGGATATATTCCAGTTTCTGTTTCCCACCCATCCTTTTCCCACTAGACTGGCAGTTCCCAAACTATTTTTAGTATGAGGATACTGTTTTTGTGTTAAAAAGTTGAAAACCCTTATATGATAGTAGCTGCATGTATTTTTCTTCAATTTTTTATTTGTGGTAAAATACACATAAAATTTGTCATCTTAACCATTAAAGATTAAAAAAATGTTTATTTATTTTTGAGAGAGAAAGAGAGCAGGACAGGGGCAGGGAGAGGGAGACACAGGAGCTGCAGCAGGATCCAGGCTCTGAGCTGTCAGCACAGAGCCAGATGTGCAGCTCGAACTCGTGAACTGCGAGATCACGACCTGAGCCACCCGGGCACCCCAACCATCTTAACCATTTTTAAGTGCACAGTCCAGTGGTACAAAACACATTCATAACGTTGTGCAACCATCACTGCCTCTCATCTCCAGAACTCTTTTCATTTGTAAACCAGAAACTCTGTACCCGTTAAGCAGTAACTCCCATTCCCAGGCCCCCTAACCCCCGAGAATCACCATTCTGCTTCTCGTCTTTATGAGTTTGACTAGTCTACCTTGTATCAGTGAAGTCATACAGTATTTGTCCTTTTGTAACTAGTGTATTTCACTTCGCATAATGTCTTCAGGGTTCATGCATATTGTAGCATATGTCAGAATTTTCTTTAAAGACTTAATGAAATCCCATTGTATGTAGATACCACATTTTGCTTATCCATTCATTTGTCATTGGACACTTGGGTTGCTTCCAGTAGCTATATTTTTAATATCTATTGCTTGGAAAAATCCAAAGTAAATTCATAGACCCTTTGCAGTGATTCTGTAGCCCCTTAGGGGTGCACAGATTGGAAAATGATTGCACAAGAGATTTGAATTTTAAAAGGCTTTTTAGTGAACTCTGATCTGAATGACGGCACGATACAATGATATTATAAACAAGATATTTAACCGTGAAGCTTTCTATCACCCAGGAATTAATAGTGGATGATGAGAAATGGAAATGTCGGGGGTTTAGTGAAGGTCCTTTTCAAGAGTGGAGACTTGCTAACGAACATGTTTTCTAGGGGTTCAACTTTCTGCACGGGGAATGGTACCGTGTGCTAAATCTAACTGTATTATATACCGCCCCCCTCCCAGCCTATCCTGAAACAGTAGAAATTGAAATGCCTGTCCCAGGCAGACAAGAGTCTACATTATTACTGAAACGATAAACCAATGAGACCAACCTGTTTGTGAGACTGTGATTTTACTTTTGCCACTATTTTGCTGTTATCATTCCTGATGAGTATGTCTCCATACTTGTCAGGTTGAATTTACTGTCATCTGGAATACATAAAATGCATATGTCCATATGTATACATTTTGTTTTCATTTTCTAAAATGAACATCATAAAAAAGACAGAAATGTGACCTCAAAAGACAGGATACAGACTCAAAATATTGTACAGCAGCTTCATCTTTTTATTAGATTTTCTGTGTTTTTTTTTCCCCCTCTAGTTGCTGGATAAAATCCATACAAATGAAATACTGGCTCACTCAGTAAATAATAATGAAAAGGTAAATTCATTTTACAGAGAAGCCAGTACATGTAAGACATCATCTTGAATGACTGTGATTTTCTTGAACTGATCACCAGGCTATTATAGTCTCTCAAAAATAATATCTGGCTTTTAGGCTCTTCAATCGTGCCTGCGACCTCTCCTTAACCCTTTGGCTCTTAAGAAAAATTGATTTTTTTTTAAACATCTGCACAGTATGCTGCTAAAATCACACAGATGCAGTTTAGTTCACACTGCATTGGTGTTCTAAGAGATGACGGTACATGTTGAGCGTCTGGCTTCCTTCTGTTACCATTTCACACCTCCTATTTCATCCTCAGTAGTTATGATGTAGCTATAAAGGTCATTAAAAGAAACAGAAAACAAATACCTTTAGGGCTAAAATCCTGGTTTCTTTTTAAGTTTTTCTTGTGGCTAATTATGTCTCCACACCTATGTTGGATTCTATTTTCTGTGTTTTGGAAAAGTCCAAATGTGTGTGTGTGATGATTTTGTTTTTGCCTTGGAGTATTCCCCCGGATTGGTGGGAGGCCCTTTAAGAAGATGTACCTATGTGAGAGAGGGTGTTAGGTGACCAGCCACCCAGCTGTTCCCAGGACATGCGGCGCTCAGTGCCAAACCGTAGGGACGTCTCTGGTAAGCCAGGATGAGGTGGTCACTCTAGAGGATGGATTTTCTCTGGACTTTGTTTCTGTATGAGAGAAAGATAAAATTCAACTCAACAACTTTTCCCCAGCACTTCCTATGTAAAGAGCCTGGAAGGACAGAAGATTAGCAAAACAAATCTGCTCTCAGTGAGCCTTCTGCCCGGAGTAGGCTGGTGCGTCAAGTCTCAAGACAGCTGCAGAAGAGACAGCATAAGCCAAGTGCTAAAGGAACAGATAGAGACCATGATAGTACAAGGACGGGACATCATTTCAGAGGAGGTGATCTGCACTCAGACATTCCTTTTTTAGTGAAGATAAAATACCCAGAGTTGTCAAATGCCATGCAAATAACTCTGTGTTTATGGAGTAGCTAAGAAGATAAAAATATGCAAGTAAGCCTTTGGGTCAGAAAGAGTTTGTCCTCAATTGAAAATGAGATTTGGGCTTGGGGTGCCTGTGTGGCTCAGCTGGTTAAGCGTCTGACTCTTTTTTTTTTTTTAATTATTTAAAAATTTATGTTGACTTACTTTTGAGAGAGAGATAGAGTGAGGGAGAGGCAGAGAGAGAGAGGGAGACACAGAATCTGAAGCAGGCTCTGGGCTCTGAGCTGTCAGCACAGAGCCTGATGTGGGGCTTGAACCTGTGAACCATGAGATCATGACTTGAACCAAAGTTGGATGCCCTATCGACTGAGCCACCCAGGCACCCCATGTCTGACTCTTGATTTTGTCTCAGGTCATGATCTTGCAGTCTGTGGGTTCAAGTCTGTGGGCTCTGTTGCTGACCTCTGTGAGCCTGGAACCTGGAACCTGCTTTGGATTCTGTGTCTCCCTCTCTCTCTGCCCCGCCTCCACTCATGCTCTGTCTCCCAAAAATAATAAATAATGTTAAAAATTTTTAAAAATGAGATTTGGTCTCCATTGAAAATTTCAAAGATAGGGGGCACCTAGGTGACTCAGTCAGTTAACCATCTGACTTCAGCTCAGATCAGGCCATGATCTTGCGGTCCGTGAGTTCAAGCTCAGCATCAGGCTCTGTGCTGACAGCTTAGAGCCTGGATCCTGGTTTGATTGTGTGTCTCCCTCTCTCTCTGCCCCTCCCCAGCTCATACTCTCTCTCAAAAATAAACAAGACATTAAAAAAAAAAAAAGAAAGTGAATATTTATGCTTACCCTCATCAGAAAACAACATTAAGTAGTTAATGATAAATCCTGTGGATTGGACAAGTCACATGAGCATCAGCTGTGTTGGTAGCTTGAATTCAGCAGGCCTGACAGAAGTCTATCTGTATAAGTCTATCTATATAAAGAGGACTCATCCCAAGTGAGGTAGAAACCAGGCTTCATGACCCCAATCCCTATACGAGCCAGAGTAAGATTTTGGGAGGAACATTATTTGAACATGTCTACCTCAGCCCTGTGGATGAGTAACGGTGGGGGAAAAAGCTATTAAGGAGGAAGCTCAGTGTGGATCCCAATGCAGGGCTTGATCCCATGACCCTAGGATGATGACCTGAGCTGTAATCAAGAGTCAGATGCTTAACCGACTGAGCCACCCAGGTGCCCTGGTACTAAAATTCTTATACCAGTGTATAAGCAGACTGCTCTGGAAGTCCTTCAATGATAGATCATCCATGAGAGGGACCAAACCCCTGAGGCTTATACTGCTCATGGGTAAGTACAGAAGCTGCATAGGTGCCCTCTGGGTTGAGCTGAGATTGGTATCTGCAAAAACAGCCGTTTTGACATGTAGCAAACTTGGGATTTACACCCATAGAATGGTATTGCAGGTTGGATTCCTGGGAAGTGGAGATAGTACTATCGGAAAGTAACGTGCAAGTAATTCAGTACGGCAGGGTCTTGGGACTGGCATGTGCTGGGAGGAGTTGGGCCATGATGTGACTGACCCCAGTGGAAAGCTCTGCATCTGTAATAGCCCTTTGGAGATGTCCCCAGTTTGGACTTGCAACATGGATTTTCATGTTTCCACATTGACCCCAGCGAAGAGGATAAGACTTTGGTTATGGCAGTTGCATTTAGCCAGCTGAGGGCAATTCCCAAGGGCTGAGAGCTGACAGCTGTTGGAGGAAGGGAGCATGGCCAGCAGTTGGAGGAATAAATCCTTTAGTACTGAAGCTGGGATCTGGGTGGTATAATATAGTCTATTACAAAGGGACGAGAGACCAGTGGAATGCACTGAAACAACTTCTGATTTGCGAAGATAGAAATTGGTGTGGGGGTGATCTCAGGGTTGTGAGATTGAGCCCTGTGAAGGGCTCTATGCTGACAGTGTGGAGCCTGCTTGGGATTTTCTCTCTCCCTCTCTGTCTCCCCCACCTCCCTCCCTCCCTCCCTCCCTCTCTCTCTCTCAATAATAAATAAACATTAAAAAAAAAAAGAAATAGGTGTGGACTATCGAAACAAACTATAGTAACTCTTGAATTTGGAAGTCAGGAACTCTCTTGTGTCTGTAAGCTAAGCTTTAAATCAAGTCAGAGTAAAGTGAGTGAGTTACAGTCTGTTCCTGGGGCCCTCTCACTTTGAGAAGAGCATGCCCTAAGATTTCCTCATACTCCAGTAAATGGTGAACACTCTGTGTACTGGTAATGCTGTGTGGTGCTTCAGGAGTAATAGCAGGAATGACGGCAGCAGCATGTTGTGTTTCTACCTGCCAGTACTCCTTACGTGCTCCATTTACAATCTTATATTTAATGTTTATGATGAGCCCTGTGATGCAGGCAACTTTATTATAATGACTTTAAGGATGAGGAAACTGAGGCTCAGTTTAAATAAAGAGAGTTTAAATAACTTGCCTAAGCAAATAAATGTCAGTGTTGGATTGCAAACTCAGGCATGAAAAGCAAAAATGAAAAAGTGAGAACCAAAGCAAAGCCGTCTTTAAAAGAGATGGTCCCTGATGCTCGAGAGCTGTTCGCTCAAGGTTTCCTAAGCAACCGCAGTGGGCATGACTGGCCATCTTGTGTTTCAAGAAGCAGGTGGGCTATAGAACTGCGTCCAATCTACTCAAAACCTGATCTCTTGCATTAGCCCAAGGAAGGCGTGGCCCCCTGGGAAGCACAGCCTCTCTGAGGTGCTCAAAAGAAACTTATTCAATGATGGATTGAATGAATGTACTGTAAGGATTGTGTTTTTAGAGTTAAACAGAGGTAAAACCCTGGGTAATTTACTTTCTCTGTGCCTCAGTTCTTTCATGTATCGTAAAGGAATGTCTCAAGAGTGAAGGGAGGTTTGGAAATAATCACTGATGTCACATGCAGTTTTGTACAATATATGTTCTCAGCAAGTAGGAGTCATTGTTATGATTATTGTTATTGTTATTGTTGTTATTACTATTATTGTTATTATTACTATAATTTTGATTATTGTTATTGTTTTTGTTGTTGTTATTATTACTATTATCTTGCTCCATGTTGGAAAGTGATGTTTGATTTAAAAATTGCAAAGTATTGGGGTGCCTGTGTGGCTCAGTCGGTGAAGCATCCGACTTTTGATCTCAGCCCAGGTCATGATTTAATGGTTTGTGAGGTCAAGCTCTGTGTCATGCTCTGTGCTGACAGCACAAAGCCTATGTGGGATTTTGTCTCTCCCTCTCTTTACCCCTCCCTCACTCATGCTCTGTCTCTCTCCCTCAAAAGAAACAAAAAAGCACCTAAAAATTCTTTAAAAATATTGTGAAGAACTAATTGCCTCATTTTCTCAGCTTTGGAAGGTTTGACTACATTATCTCTGTGTTTTGTCTTAAAATTAAGTATGGAATCCTATAAAAGGTACAGCATGGGGAGTATAGTCAATGGTGTTGCAGTAGTATTCTATGGTGACAAGTGGTGGCTGCACTTAGAGCATAACGTAACATAGAGACTTGTTGAATCCCTATGTTGTACGCCTGAAATGAATGTAACATTGCGTGTCAACCATACTTCAAATAAAACAAGACAGAGCAAAACCAACCTAAGTGTGGAATCATAGATTGAGATGTTTCTCAGGTGCGGAGTTTTTACACAAAATAATTTGTGCTGAAGTAAAAATGGAGTTTCTTGATTCCCACCTGTCCCACCCTGCCCCCTTCCATAGTTTTCAGGACACGTCTTGTATTTATTACCCTTGCATTAACAGATCCACTTCAAGGAGCTTACCATGACCAGGAAATGGATGCTGACTAAAACTGGAGGCGAGAGGACCAGAAGACATAAAAGGGATTTTATGTTCTTTTTTAGGAGTCATTAAAGTAGTGTAAAAGGAAAAAAGACCTTAAAATACCACACAAAGTAGTGTTTAGATAAGACTCAGAGAATGTTTTCTATAGACAGGTGGAAAAAACACAGGCTCTCCACTTTTGCCGGAGGTAATATCCTTTGAACAGTTATGGTTAGGAGATCTGTCAGTCAGGACTTGGATGGATAGAGGAGAAACCACTTCAGCTATTTGAAGCAGAAGGAGAGGTTAACATAAGGGATAAGTGTGCTTACAAAATTGTTGGACGGACTGGAGGAGCAGGTGCGGGCTGGCTCTCCAGGGACCATTACCAAAATGACAACCCAAGTGGGACTTCAGCACCATCAGGAAGATGGGGAATCAGGAAGCCTCTCTTGGTTCCAGGGTCACATGACCTTAGCTGGGAGTCTGGGTCTGGAAGACACTGCCTACACTCTTGGTTCAGACATATACCACCTGGCCCCAAATTTGGGGTCAGGAGGCTGACTCCATCACTGTTGCCTCAGAGCCGAGGTCTTTTGCTAAATCTGCACCAGCATAATGATTATCTCCCTTGGTCCTCAGGTTTGAACCCGGGTCTTGCCCCAAATGCATGTTCAAACCAGTGGGAGAAATGGAGTTATCTTCCCAGCTTCTGCAATGCAGGAAGCCACTCACCTTATCTTGATCCTATGACTAATTTCGGTGAACTCTAACACAGAAACTGAATTATTTAGAATCCAGCACTTTGCTAATACCAGATATATTTATTTAAATATCATTGGAAAAAGCAGTCCCTGTCCTTGAAAAGTACTTAAAAGACCCACACCCATTAAAATCTCATTAAGAAATAAATAACAACTCAAAGTCTCACACACAGTCAAGCATATTTAATTTAAAGGAGTGGTTTATTTTGTAACACGCTTGGAAAACCTTTGCTTCTCCAAGGTCATGGTCAGATAAGTGCCCAGACTGTTTCTCTTCAGACCTTTGGTCATTCCTGGATGTTTGGATCATAATCAACACTCTGTCTCTCTCTTTAAAAATTTTTTAAAAATGTTTATTTATTTTTGAGAGAGAGATAGAGCACAAGGAAGGAAGGGGCAGAGAGAAAGGGAGACACAGAATCTGAAGCAGGCTCCAGGCTCTGAGCTGTCAGCACAGAGCCCAACGCAGGGCTCGAACTCACAAACCATGAGATCATGACCTGAGCCGAAGTCAGACGCTTAACCGACTGAGCCACCCAGGCGCCCCTAAAATTTTTAAACATTTATTCATTTTGGAGAGGAAGAGAGAGACAGAGCACAAATGGGGTAGGGGCAGAGAGAGGGGGAGACACGGAATCTGAAGCAGGCTCCAGGCTCTGATCTGTCAGCACAGAGCCCAACAGGGGGTTCAAACTCATGAACGTGAGATATGACCTGCGTCAAAGTTGGACCCTTAACTGACTGAACAACCCAGGCGCCCCATAATCAACCCTCTTTTTAACAACAGCACCTCAAAGCAATAGTGATTAAAGTATAATTGACGAATACAATGTAATTTGTAATCTCCATGTGACCTCTGTGAGGTCAGGGAACATGTCTTTCAATCTTCTTTTCATGCCCCTCCCACTGCCATTAATGATGTTTCCCTAGTACTACGGACATATTAAGTATACAAGAAATATTTTTTTTACCATGTCTTCACTGAGTAATGGAATGCATGAATGAATAATTGCTAAATAGATCACATCTTGATTTTTTTTTAAAAGTTTATTTATTTACTTTGAGGGAGACGGAACGCGCCCACAGAAACACATGTGCATAAGTGGGGGAGGGGCAGAAAGAGAGGGAGAGAAAATACCAAGCAGATTCCATGCTTTCAGCCTGGAGCCTGACATGGGACCCAACTCACAAACCTGAGATCATGACCTGAGCCAAAATCAAACGCTTGGTGAGCCACCCAGGTGCCCCCACATCTTGATTTTTAATGGTGGTGAAACACTGGGAAACATACTAGGGATTTTGTGATTTGGAAGAAGTATTTTTTATTTCACTGTTGAACAACCCCGACCCATCTTTTTTTTTTTTTTTTTTACAAGAATGCTTATAAAAACAGTCCACATATATCATAAGCAATTTCTTCTCCCTCAAGCTTTTATTTAGAAAACACCCCATGTTAAAGTGAAATTCACAAGTGATTTCTAAATTGGAAATTTTCAGGTCACTGGAAGATGTAGGTAGCTGTGTACACAGAGAAGGAACACATTTCCCCCATAGCATCCTTACTCTAGTCTTCTTTTTCAGTAGTTAACATGCTTTCTTAGATTTCATAATTCAGTCCAGAATACCTGTTTCCTCAGCACTTATTACCCCTCCTGAACCTTGATTGATGCTGTCCTTTTTGACCTTTTCAAAGAGCAGTGGGCAAAGTAAAACTTTCTTCTGCAGATAAACTGCAAATTATTTTCCTCAGTGAGCTTACAATGAATGAGTCAGAGGAGCGTTCCACAACAGACATTCTAAGCTGCGTTATCATTATAAAGTCAAATACTTTTCTTCTGTATGAGACTTCTGATAGGATCAAAGACATGAGTTCCAAGCAATCTGTTTTCATCACGGTGTTTCATTTGTGTACCTGAAGGAATGTTATCAATTACTAAGTAGAAGGATCAGCGATTATTCCATCATTTAACCATTCTGAAATTCTCTTTGAGTACTTGCTCTATGCCAGAGACTCTTTCAGTTGCTGGAAATACAGCAGAGAACAGAACAGACAAAATACCCTGCCTTCACAGAACTTAAATTCTAGTCAGGAGACATATTAAACAAATGTACACATAAATCATAAATATGATGTCAGGTGGTGGTCATTGGAATGCAGAAAAACAAAGCAAGTTAAGGCAAAGGTAATGAGGGCTGACACTTAAGCAGATAAAGACGTGAAGGGAAAGAGTGTTCCAGTCAGGGGGCAACAAGTGCAAAGGTCCAAGGGCCAAATAAGCAGGGAGGAGAGTGGTCAGATGATGGAAGGTCTTGTTAGACCATGATAAGGAGTCTGATTTTATTTTGGGTATAAAGGGAAGCCAACAGAACATTAAGAGCAAAAGATCCACATGATGCAATTTATATTTTAAAAAGAACGCTCTGCTGCTGTATGGAGAGTAGACTGTAGAGGGTAAGCAGGCCAGTAATGCAGTTATTTGAGTGGTTTATCTAATTAATGTATTGACAATGGGGTGTTGGAAGTGGTCACAGAATAGTACTGAATACAATTTGGAGTTCTAATAAGGAAAGTCGTGACCCTAGTTTTCATTCTTACTGTGCTGAGGGCATTATAGGAGGAAATGAGCTCAGATACGAGTAGAGAATTTAGTTGAAGAGGAGGAAGAAGAGTGGTAAGGATAAATTTTGGAGTGGTTGGATGGAAGCAATGTGGAATACCTTTCTCAAAGATGTTTTAGAAAAGGCAAGTATTGAGGATGTAAAGGAAGAAGACATTTCAAGTTAAAGTGGCCATACATTCTTCAGGGTTGAATAAAATCCCAGCCACAATATGACATATTTTGTTAAGGCGCTTTCTCCTCAACCAGGCTCCTTTCTTTCATCTCTTTTTCATCAAATCACTTAAACATGAGAGTAGATTTCTTTTTTAAAAAGATTTTTAAAAATGTTTATGCATTTTGAGAGAGAGAGAGAGAGTAGGGGAGAGGCAGAGAGAGAGAGAGAGGGAGAGAGAGAATCCAAAGCAGGGTCTGTGCTGATAGAGCAGAGCCCAATGTGGAGCTCAAAACCCATGAAACACAGCATCATGACCAGAGCTGAAACCAAGAGTCAGACGCTTAATGGACTGAACCACCCAGGCATCCCTGAGATTAGATTTCTTAAAGTGCACGATCAGAACTTTGTCAAGGGCAAGAGGAAGGACAGGTTCACATACATGTCTAAGAAAGTTAGGAAGATAGGAAAAAAGTCTAATTGACTTATAGAAGAATTACATAAGCCTCTGAAATAGAAAAAAGATTTTAGAGAGAGCTGAACTTTTAAGGACAAATACCTGTACAAAGGTTCATAAAAGTAAGGTCAGAATTACTAAAGTAGGAAATGAGATGCAACTTCCAAAGCTGAAATAGAACATTCTTTTTTATTTTTTTACCCTAACAGGAGCAAGAAGAGTAAAGCAGAGTGTTGTCCTTTAATTGGATAGGGAAGAGACTCAGTGATGACATCAAAAGGTCACAGGGCATTTGATATCTTTTTAAAAAAGCCTCTCTGCATGATCAAGTGAATGCAGCCCTGGAAATAGGTAATGCATACTTTAGGAGAATGGAAAAGTTTGAAAATGAAGACTTGGAGGAAGATCATTTAAGTAAGGGAGATCTGTATCTCTATGCGCAGGCACTAGTGATTTGCATCCAAGGGCACTAAAAAATTGGCTGAAGTGTTGTGGACTATAAATGAACATGAGTCAGCAATTTGTAACGCTATTATTTAAAGGGGGAACATGATTGAGAGATGTATTAATAGGAGTATGATATGGAAAGGGCAAGGATATACTTGGCATTGATCAACCACTATTTAGAATATGCTTACCAATTTTGGTCGCCATGCGTTAAAAGAGACAAGTAGCTTCAAGGAAAGGGGCACAAGATAATAAATGGAATAAAAAAATGGAGCAAGACCAATGGTAGGAGAAAACGGTTAAATTCTCTACTCCTACATCTCTTGGTTAAAAATGCTGGCTTTCAGGGGCACCTGGGTGGCTCAGTTGGTTAAGCAGCCGACTTTGGCTCCGGTCGAGATCTCTTGGTTCATGAGTTCAAGCCCTGCGTCAGGTTCTGTGCTGACAGCTTAGAGCCTGGAGCCTGCTTCAGATTCTGTGTCTCCCTCTCTCTCTGCCCCTCCCCCCACTAACACTCTGTCTCTCTCTCCCTCTTAAAGGTAAGTAACATTAAAAAAAGAATACTGGCTTCCAGATCACACTGACTTGGAAAACCCAGGCTCTGCATCTTTTTTTTTATTATTTTTTAAAATATATTTATGAGAGAGAGAGAGAGAGAGACAGTGCGAGAAGAGGAGGGTCAGAGAGAGGGGGAGACAGAATCTGAAACAGGCTCCAGGCTCTGAGCTGACTGTCAGCACAGAGCCCAACGCAGGGCTTGTACCCACAAACTGTGAGATCATGACCTGAGGGGAAGTCGGACGCTTAACCGACTGAGCCACCCAGGAGCCCCCCGCCCCAGGATCTGCATCTTAAGTGATCTGTATCTCAGTAGCCACGTCTCTGGTTAAAGGAAGTGAGTTGTTTGTTCAGAAAAGAGGCAGCTATTGTAGAAGGATTATTTTGAAAACCATTCCAGCTACTTGTTCTTCATATTTCCCAGAGGAGAGCGTGAGGGGGTTGGTATATATTGGTATCAAGAGAGTTGGACCAACATAGAACTAAAATAACAGTGATTAAACACCAGAAGGGAGGGCTTGTTTACCGAACAAATCATCATAGTAACAGGGTATATATATATTGCTTTCCTGTGTTGTCATAGAACCTTCTGTGCCTTGATTCAGTGAAGGAGTGACTGTTCTGACAACAGTAAATGATAAACAGTGCCCATTTCAATCGGAATTCTGGTAATGAGGCCAAAATTGCTAAGTTGGCAAAGTTGGTTTCTTATTCCTCCTAATTACTCATTGTCTCCTTTTTCCATGAGCACATTCCAGAATTTCTCTTCTTCAGATGCCCAGGCATTTATGTTGCTTCTCTCTGGCAGTTCAGTGCCCCCAGCCCATTTCAACATTCTCCCTTGGACTGCTTTTGCTGTGACAGCTCTTTATATCTTGGGACTCTCCCCACCCCCACATAACTGTCTAAACTTACCTTTCTTCTATCTGATTACCTAGGATCTTTTACTTGGCTTTCCAAATTGACAGTTTATTAATTCCTTTTTTAATGTTTATTTATTTTTGAGAGAAAGAGAGAGGAGACACAGAATCCAAAGCAGGCTCCAGGCTCTGAGCTGTCAGCAGAGCCCAATGTGGGGCTCCAATCCACGGATGGTGAGATCATGACCTGAGCTGAAGTTGGGCACTCAACCGACTAAGCCACCTAGGCACACCATCAGTTTATTAACTCTGATAAACTCTTTCTAAAGGAGTTAATGGTGGTTCTTCATTGTCTCTTAGTGAGTGGCACCATGCTATGGGTATGAGGGAGAAAGTTATAGGTGGCATATGAATGTTGCATCATTATGTAACATTGAATCATGTAGACTGAAAATTATTCCCTTTTTAATTTCTTTTCAAGTCTGATTCAGTCGATGAGAAAGTTTCATTTTGGTGCTAGTGTGTTTTTAATCTTTAACATCTGTCAATCTTCCTTTTTTTTTTCTTAAATAGTTTATTGTCAAGTTGGTTTCCATATAACACCCAGTACTCATCCCAACAAGTGCCCTCCTCCATGCCCATCATCCCTCTTCCCCTCTCCCCCATCCCCATCAGCCTTTAGTTTGTTCTCAGCTTTCAAGAGTCTCTCATGGTTTGCCTCCCTCCCTCTCCCCAACTATTTTTCCCCTTCTTCTCCCTCGTGGTCCTCCGTTAAGTTCCTCCTAATCCTTCTGTATGTGCAAACATATGGTATCTGTCCTTCACTGCCTGACTGATTTTGCTCAGCATAACACCCTCTGGTTCATCCATGTTGCTACACATGGCCATCAACCTTCCTTTTTAACAAAGTCAGTGTAGGCTTAAAGCCTTGGGAGCTAGAGTTATTTCCTAGACTTTTCTTATAGAAGTATAATATAAACACCTAACAAGGGCATTAATAAAAATGTACACCTTGATTAATTATATTAGCTGGAATTAATTTTTTTAAGTGTTTTAAAAATATTTTTATTTATTTCTAGGAGAGAGAGAGAGACAGCGTGAGCAGGGGAGGGTCAGAGAGAGAGGGAGTCACAGACTTCGAAATAGGCTCCAGGCTCTGAGCTGGCAGTCAGCACAGAGCCCGACGCGGGGCTCGAACCCACGAACCGCGAGATCATGACCTAAGCGAAAGTCGGACGCTTAGCCGACTAAGCCACCCAGGCGCCCCTAATTTTTAAAACTATTATAATCGCATTTATTTTGCAGTTCCCTTGTATTTATGCCAATGATACTAGTTTTCGAATGCAATGAAAAAATGTTTTCTTTTAAAAAAGAAATTTATTAAAAATAAGAAGAAAATACATTTATTAATTAAAAAGTGACTTGATTTGAAGAAAAAACATATTACTCTATTTCATCAATTCTAAAGATTCACATTTTCTCCCAATATTTTAATGACTCTAAATTCTTGGTGCATCATGCAATTAGTGTCATCTTATGAAGCCCATGGCCTAGTGGTATAAACTGTCCGTATAACCTTTGGCTCTGGTCAAATCAAAAAAGATCAACCTCAGGGCAATATGGATTCAATGAAACATGGTAAATAAACTGTAATACTACAGGTAGGACTCTAATATGGAAAAAGTGGAAGTATGGTGTGCAAATACCTGAAGTTTGGGAAAAAGTAGTTTAGAGACTGATTCTTTCCATCTGATGCCCTTGTGTTTTAATAGGAGCAAACACTTTGTCCCAAAGAGGGAGAGCAGTAGTAGAAGTTTCAGACTTGTGGCTGGGTTGTGGTGGATGTCAGGGATCCTGAGGAGTAGATGAGCTTTATTTTATAATCCCTCAGTGTCCTGTGCTCATCAGTCCTGTGTCTGTGCCTGCGGCTCACCTGGCTGTTTGTGACATAATATTATCCTTGCCCAGAAATCTCTAGGAACTACATAGTCAGGCAGCAGACTTATGAGTTATAAAGAAACCAGCTTTCAGATGCAGAATGTTATACTAGAAATAGATAACCCTGAACATCACCTATATGCCCTTAGGCTTATCTACAGGACCCTGATGATCCAACAGGATGCTTTCTGCATGGTAGCCTTTAAATACTTATTTGTTAAAAGAAGGAAGGAAGGAAGCTTAGCCTTGGCCTCCCACATGCAAACTCTAGGTATAGCCATACTATGGTTGTTGCCTGAGCAGCTAGGGGCCAGCAGCAGCCCACAGTTGGCTCCCCCAGGCTTCTCTGAGTCTCCTGAGGCAATGAGTGTGCATTTGTGTGGCACACTATTTGCATACTCTAACGAGATGGGCTATAATTGGCCTTCATTGATTTTGTTTTCATTGAGCTAAAATAGAGTCAGAGCTTCTTAGGCTAGAAGAACTGATTGATTTGTGGTAGAATTCAGGACTATTCAGTTGAAGAAATAATTAATTATGTTCTCATTTAGTAATCATCAGGGTTCAGCCTGTTTTTTAGCAGGAGAATGTGCTCAGCAGAATTGGACTTTGGTACTTTAGCTGGCAAATGGATACTACACATAATAATAATAATAATAATAATAATAATAATAATAACTATTGTTATTTTTGAAGAAAGCTCTGTGCAGATGGGAGACAACAGTGTGTATACACATTTGTAGAGAACAAGAGACATTCATTGTATCTTCCTGTTCTTCATTTTCTTCCTTACATGAGCATATTATCTATTTTTTTCTCTCTCTCTCTCCATGCATTTATCTACTCATTTATCTGTTTCTGCGTCCTTGAATCCATCCTCCCATCTTTTGATGCTTTGTACGTTCTCCATAAGTTCATTCAGCCCAAAAGAAGGATGCTTCCAGTTTGTCTTCCACTTCTTACACTTGGGAGTTGGGTCAGATTGGCCCCAATCCTAAAGTAGCAGACAATTATTTCAGCCTGATTTGATTACCCCGAAGTTTGGGACACTTAACGAAGTAGATGTGTTTGATGGGCTGTTCTGGATAGGTAGAGTACCTTAGAATTTTGAACTGATTATGATTATAGTCTTTCTAAATGGTTGAGTTCCATGTCAGTCTCTTCCCTTCAAAAATTTCTTTTGAAATACTGTGTACAATTTTTGGGTATTCATCCTTATTAGAATGAGTTCTAGTCTCTTAATTTTGACCTTAAGTCCTTTTTTTTTTTTTAAATGTTTTATTTATTTTTCGGAGAGAGAGAGAGAGAGACAGCATGAGCAGGGGTGAGTCAGAGAGAGAGGGAGTCACCGTCTGAAACAGGCTCCAGGCTCTGAACTGGCAGTCAACACAGAGCCCGACGCGGGGCTCGAACCCACGAACCGTGAGATCATGACCCAAGTGAAAGTCGGATGCTCAATCGACTAAGCCACCCAGGTGCCCCTGACCTTAAGTCCTTTAAAGAACAAGGTATAGATATAAATAAATAACTACAATCTTCTTTTATTTAATGGACATTTATCGAGAAATTCAATATGTAAGATATTATGATAAGTATTATAGAGATACAGGATGAATAAAATGCTATAGCTGCACTAAGTCATCTTACTAATATAGAAATCTTTGTCAGAAATTCTTTTGTAAATTCCAGTTCCTTGGAACTATGTAGATAATATTATATATGGTCCATAGCCTACATTACAAAATAATCTATCAAGTATTAGGCTGAACCATTTGACATTGCCAATGTTTCACCATTTTTACCCTACAAAAACCAGCAACTTCATATGCTTTAATGTAACAGACATGTAAATCAATGTACCTCACTGAAGTATAAAACCAAGAGTAACTGATGGCTATGAGTTGCAATGATTATGTAAGGAAAATATTTCCAGAAACCTATTTCCTTTTATTGAAAGCCTAGAAATGAAACAAGGGACCACTTCATGAACGTTATCATGAATATTTTTTGGGGGGATAGTTGAAATAGGGGTTTGCCTTGTTTCTTGCCTTGGGCAAGAATCTGAACAAAGTTGGTGAAGTTAAGGGAAAACAAAAGAGGATAAGGAAGAGGCAAGGAAAGTGGTTCAGCAAGGGAGGGTGGGATCTCCTGCAGGTAGAGCTGGTGATGAAGCCCAGTGGTTGGGTTGTCATTACTACTATCTCTTATACTAGAGCCATATTGTGCTTGCTATGATTCACATGACAAAATGGATGCCCATTCACTTTCTCTGAAGTCCTACAAAGCTAGTGATAAGACCTCTGCAAATGCAGCTATGGAAAAATCAAATCCAATAACACCAGTCCACTATAACCCAACTATGGATACAACGTGATTGGCTGCCATCCTCCACCCAGCCCTGTTTGAGAATGAGAGAGGGCTAAAGTCCTCATTCTCTCTCGGGGCAAGTGGGGATGAGGATAGGGTATGGCCAAGTAGTGAAACCCAGCAAGCCTATCTTGAGCTAGTGGGAATGTCTCTGTATCTTTAGTATTCTTCCCAACCCAATCTCTCTGGAAGGAGCTGACAAAGATGGCTACAAACTAACTGGGAAGTTTCTGGAATTGCTGTCACTGTCTTGAAATTATCATTGATATTAAAGATGGAGAAAAAAAGTGACACTGTTGACATCAAGCCGGATCTGGGACAGAATAAATTTTAGTTGTGCAGTTGGAACCTCAGAACCTCCCAGCTGGCTACCTGTGTGGGCTTGCTCCAGTCATTTCATTAATCTCATAATAACTGCTAGCAGCCTGTCTTTTCCCTGATTGAAAATTTTAGACCTACTTTTCACATTTTGGGGTATTTCGCTGAACCTCCCTGATGTGCTTATCTGCAGAAAGAGTGGGAATGGCAGAAGAAGGCAGTAGCATGGCCGCCACCACTTCCACCTGTCAGACTCTGCACAAGTTCATTGGATGGGTCAAACCAAAATCACATCCAGATCTCCAGGTGTTGGTCAACTGTGCTTTTGTAGCGTTTAAGGCTTTGCAGTACAGGAAGATGTATCAGGAGGAGGGTGGAATGGATGTTGAGTGCTTATCCATTATATCCACCACAGAGCAATTTCAGTTTTATAAAGAGTTGAATCCCAGCAACAAAGAGAAATAAATGGATGGTACCAACGTCTTATCCATGGCTCTGACTCTTATCATTTCCAGTAAGAAAAGGCAGCAAATGTAGGAGCTGATGATGAGTTTTCAGATACATGAAAAAAATCTGAAGATTAGCTCATACCTCAGAGAAAAATCCAGACTCAGTGGGTATCCTAAGCTCTTTGTCCCTCCAAGCAGGATAAGATGGTGACTCAGAAGTGGTGTGGGAAAGGGATAAGGATGGGGCATGTAGCCTGTAACTCCAGAGCTGGAAAGGGGTGGAGAGAGGTCTTGGTTTAGGTTTTTTCTTTCTCTCTCTTTCCTTTGGCCACATGAGTTTGTAGTTGGCTCTGCCATGATGTGAAGAGTAGGCTAAGTTGAGCCTGAGCTTGATTTCCTGTTTGCTATGTAGCACTGGAAAATTTTGCAAATTTCTCTTTAGGATAAGAATTATAAATAGAATAACTACACGGTGAGGATGACACTTCAGCCATGCTTTTTGGCTCTGCTGGTTTTCTCTTTGCTTTTTCCCCCATGACTTATTGGTTCATTGCACAGCTTTGTATCACTTGGCAGACAAAAAATTTTGTCTTCTTCAGTTTTTGAGTGTGGTACCTAGTTATTTTAGGAGAATTAAAAAAAAAAAGGGCTCCTTTATTTTCCTATAGGAATTTCTTGGTAACTATGCCTCTTCATGTCTACTTCTCGCTAGCTTCTTTGGATTATGGTGAGGAACCCAGAACATAATTATAAGTCTTTGGTCACTCCTGAGTCCTTTTTTCAACTTGGAATTATACTGCTTTGGAATTTTAACTGATTCTTAGGTCAACTTTATTCTCTAGACCCTTCAGAGGAAATATAGCCTGTTCACAAGATTGATAAATTTATCAAAATTGGGAGAATGCAGAGGGTGGACAGATGTAGGCTTTGCTCTGTTATGAAAGGTCACAACTTCTATGAAGCTACTCCTACCCTCCTTTACCAGATAGACTGACCTCCCTCTTCTGCATCCTCCTCTCCACTGAGCCTGGTACATTCTTCTCTTGGGCATCGAACTGACACATTATTGATCTTACTGTTCTATAGGTCTGTCTCCCTCTACTACCCTCTAGCCCAGAGTTTTTATCTTATTCATCTTTGTTAGATATGGAATGTCTAACAAAATTCCTTGCATATAGTAGGTGCTGGTTTTTAAATGATTGAATACATGCTAGCCCTATTAGGAAGGTATTAAATATAATACATTTATTACTTTTGTAAAAATGCTTATCATTAAATTCCAGAAAAACAGAAAAATGCAAAATGAAAACAAAAGAAAATATGAATTCAATCACCCAGAAATAATTATTGTTAAAATTGGTGATGTCTAGATATCAGGAAAAAAGAATGATCAGCTTATGTAATAACAGTGTCTAGAATAGGTAGAAGGCAATTAAATTGTGGGCTTGCTGCAGACTCAAAAATACTTAGAATATTTAGGCATAATATTATATAAAACTCTCATAATTTTTGTAAAATGACCTTTTAATTAAAAAATTAAGTGAATGAACCAAAAATTAGGGTAATGTATTTTTCTTAGATGTTGGACTTATTCATATGTTTATAATAATTCTTCACTGACAACCATGTATTTGAGCTCATTTAAAGGGTAAGCTTTCTAACATCAAAGAATTTAGAAGTGAAAAAAATCAGTTTGCCCTTAAAAAAACCTGATCATTTTCCATTTTAGAAGGAATGCCAGGAGAGGTTTATACTATAAGGTAATTTTGTCTGATTCACTCACTCATTTATTCATTCATTTATTCAACTCAACCTGTACTAGACATTGTTGTAGGTGATGCACTTGCAAATACATTTTAGGCTATTTAAAAATTTCCCCTCTCATTCTAAGATCTATAAGAAGCCTACACAATTTTTCTTTGGAGTATTTTATTGAGAAGACAAATTATAAAGCTAATAATGCTAACTACCTCTTGACCCTGAGGTGACAAGATATCCCAGATTGACAGGAACTAGGGTAGGTAACATCATTTTACCACTGGATGCTGACTCCCACCCATCATGTGTGTGAATATGCACAAGACCACATAGAAATCTATGCCCTATAGTTTTGGTCAAGTCTGGCCTAAGATTTCACTGAAGGTCATTACTTTTTTTTTTTTTTTTTT